>NC_035161.2:36095230-36695230 GCF_001659605.2 Manihot esculenta | reverse complement strand
AAGTTGAATCTGTTGGAATGTGAAAGGGAAAGATTATTTATCAGATTATGAGGCAAATGCCATGAATAGTAGCAGGATGGTCATTCGCTTACACAGCATCGGTTTTTTATAACAAGAGAATTCACACTTGCCTATTATGATGCAGAAGATGAGAATGAAATAAAGACTACTTCCCCAGTTTGATAGCGAAAAGTGTTAAAAAGGGGGAAAGAAAGAATTTTTGTGCTATAACTGTATTAAAAAAAATTTCTTGTACGATCAAGGTTGTGGACTACCACCTGAGTGCTTCTGCAGGTTTATTTTCTCAAGATCACCAAGCACTCCATGGTGATCACCACCAAGGATATAAACTTCACCACCATCTGCTAAAAATATCCATAATGGGTGTCAGAGAAGTATTCATACCTTTAGGAAGAGAGAAGCAATCTTGTGACAAATTATGAAATATCTGCTAAGGTAAATATGCCTGTACCAGTCAATGCTAAAGCATGATTCCAACCAAGGGCAACTTTACAAAACTTTAAAGATGAAACAAAATGCTGCAGGGTAAGAACATCAGAAGTTCCAGCAAACCCTCTTCCCCATAGGTGCAGCTTCCCATCAACTGAAGGGTCCAGCAAGATAAAACATTAAAAGGAACAAAAATAATTTAAAATAAATGACATAAATAGCATATGATTGACACAATCTTGTTCTACAAAATTGCTTCAGCAAGTGAACCTGAGGGGTGTGTGTGTATTCAAACGTTCTGCCTTTATACAGTGCAGAAAAGAAGATAATGTTATAATATGGAAACTTGGAACAAATCCTACATATGCTATCTATGAAGAAAATGAGGGCTTTATAAGGTGGAGCAAAGCAAACCAAAATTTTGGTGATGAGAATCCCAATTCCAGCAAAGGCCAGCCTGTTTTGATGGATCCACACTTCTGGACCCATGATCTCAACAGATAATAAGGATACACTCACCAGATAGTGCAGCACTATGATCTCCATTTGCACAAATGCTAATTATTTCAATGTCTTCAACCCCATGTACAACTTGGGGAACACAAATTGATTTAACCTTATCCCTGGAGATACCCAATTGACCACGCTTTCCAGAACCAAAACCATAAATTTGTTTTCCTGCACAATCTGCAGCAAAATCACCTTACTTATTAACACAAATGAGTAAGTGGTAAAGCTAAGTTTCAACATGTTTTCCACTAAGATTTTTATGCTTTCGTGGTTTAGAACAAACATCTTTTTGCATTTCCATTTCACTGAATTAGCAACTTTCTTGCTAACTTTGCTCTAAAAAGAACCTATTTTAGACTCGTCTTTTAATATCAGAAATGAATAACGCTTATCCTATGCATCTTCACAAGCTAATTCAACAAATACATCGTAGAACACAGATTTTTACCCAAAAAAAAATGAAAAACACATGAGGTAAAATCGAGTTACATCTTTTGATAAGGAAACTCATTCCTCAAGTATAATAAATGGTATGGACATGCAAACCATTAGGAAACAGCATCTCCTCATTATAACAGTGTGAGTGCTAGTGAAATAGCATGTCTATACACATTTACCTTTCAACAAGACAAGTGAATGTCGCATGCCACAAGCTATCTGTTCAACATGCCCATTAATGAAGTATGAGACTTGAACAGGAACACAATGTGACTCATAATCGCCATGCCCAAGCTGACCAAACGAGCCATCTCCGCAAGTAAAAAGTGACCCAGTGTCTGGAAAGGGGAATCATGCCAAGATCAAATAAAAGATTGAAACTTTCAAAGTAAAACTTTCTCCTGAAGCAGGAGACACATTGAATGTATCCTGGAAGGGGATGAGACTGAATTCAATTGTCACCTTAACTCAAATGTCTAAAATGGAAATTAATCAAATTGTACGATCATAACAGCACAAAGGACCTGAAACAAACCCAGAGTGGCTCCATCCAGCAGAGACGTGAGTTATAACATAACAATCCAAGAAATTAACGGGCTGTGGATCTAAGCTGCTGAGCATCTCTCCATGGCCTAGCTGACCTGATGTCCCTCTGCCCCATGTCAGTACTTTCCCAGCTGCAAAGTGGTCAAAAATAGAACTGAACTACGGAGAACCTATAATTCGATTAGATTTCAATTACCCGAGTTAAAGGTGAAGCAGCAGAAGTACCGGAGGTCAATGCAATAACGTGAGCGCCGCCGCAGGCGAGCATGGAGACGGTTCCAGCGGAGGAGAGATTAGGAAAGTGAAGAAGGAGTTGAGGAAGATTCTCATCCTCAAGCTTTCCTGTGCTCAACTGGCCGTCCGTTCCTGCTCCCCAACTCCACACTCGTTGCAGCAATTTTTGTTCTTCTGATTGTCCTGTTCGTGTTCCGGTCACTTCTTCCCCCTCTTGGTTTGCTTCCATTATTGATTCTACCTTTCAGGATCGCCCAAAAAGCCCCGACCCTCTTGAGGCCTTTTTGAGTTTTGGCTCAGATGCGACTTTCTTCAACGACATCGTTCGAAATGAATTGAAACTGTGTTTGATGGGCTTATAATCTGTTATTGATATGAGAGCCCACTTGGTTTATACCGAGTTTCTCATTTGAAAAAAACTACTATTCGTAATTGAAAATCCAAGAAAGACTGCAAGAGAGAAAATGAAGGTAAAGTAATTTGATGATTTTAGAGCTTGGGCTCACGCACGAAATTCCATTGATGAAGCCCAATTCTTGAAAACAGTCATCAGGAATCGTACGGGTCTCTGGCTTTTGCAGCGACCATCTTATCACCCCTGCCGTAGCTAGACTACGGGTTAACTCCTAATCACTTACAAAAATTATTTCATATAATCATTATATCGTTTTTACCTTAAAATTTCTTTGAATGGATTTAGTAAGTGGACTCTACTTGATATCATCCGAAAATTTTGGGTATAATTTATATACTTCATTAATAAAAATTTTAAATTAATATATAATTCCATTATTTTTTATATAAAATTATTTTTATTTTTGAATTATATTTAGAATTTTCAAATATAAAATTATTGAATTATATAAAAATTATATTTTTTAATATATACAAAAAAATAAAATGAATATAAATTATGAAACGGATAATATTTAATAATTAAAATGAGGTATTACTTGATTTTTTTTGAAAAAGTGAAAGACTAAATAGGTATTTGATATTGCAATTATTGAATAAAATATAAAATTGAGATTGATTTGGTAACGGGGAGGAATTGTGGATTTGATTGAATTTAGTTAGTGGATTAAAGAGTGCCAACAGAATTTGGCGTGGATTTAATGCATAATGTCTCAAATTGTATTAACATGGATAGGGCAATATGTACGAAATATTGGAGTAGTCACTTTGATAGAAAATGAAATTTTGCCTTTCCAAATAACAACTGAACAGACTTTGATGATAGACTTCTAAACAACTGCTTAAGCAATCACAAACTTAAGGGTAGGCAGGGGTTATACTCCCTAAAATTCAAAATTTTAAATGAGAATAAAGTAATTGTGGGTTTATTTTTAATATATTATTATATTTATTTTTAAAATAAAAAAGTTAATTTTTTATTAGTATTATTAAATAAAAATTTAATGAGTTTAAATTTAATAAATTAAAATTATATTCTAATGAATTTAATTATAATTAATTTAATATAATTGTATTGAATTTATTTAAATTTATTAATTAAATATATATTTTACTTCTATAAAATGCAAATATTCCATTAATCAATATTTTGATTCTTTAAATATATATGTTATGTTAATCATAAATGAGGGCTAAGCGTATCATGGTACACATAAAAATCTTTAAATTTTATCAGAGTATTTAAATAGTTTTACTTTAAAGCAAAAAAAATTACTATTCGATCTTTTTAAATTTAAAAAATTTATTACTTCATTTTTATTTTAAAATTATTTAATTAAAATATTTTGTATTTTTTAAATTCAAATTGTTTAGTTTTTTTATCAAAATTTTAGTGGATTTTAATATTTATACTAATTAATTTATATATTTTTAACTATATTATAATATTTAATTCATTTCATTCTTTATTATTTTTTCATTTAAAATATTTAAAATTTCAATATTTCGAGTAGCTAATAAAAATTTTCTTAAGTTATTATTTATTATTTAATTTAATATTATACATAATTTTTATTATCAATGATATATTTAGTATCGAAATTAAATGAGATTTATATACTATGAGTTAATACTTAACTTGATTTAGTTATGATTAATTTTAAATTAAAATTTGCATTAGGTTAATATATTATCTTTGGATATTCATAATTTTATTATCTCCCCTAATACAATATCTATAATGAATTATATTGGATCAAATTAGTTAAATTTAATCTCTGCAAATTTATTTTATTTCTCATTTTATTATACTAAATAAAAAAAATATTAATTGGATAATAATTAATCTCATCCTTAATATTGAATTAAATATCATAATAATTAATCTCATCCTTAATACACTATTAATCATTAAACTTATTTTTATTAATCTGTGTGAAATATATTTTAGTGATAATTTTTTATTTATTTTATTTATTTAAGAGTATATTTATATAATTAAAATTATATGATAAATTATCTGAATTTAGAGAAATAAATTTTATTTTTTTAGTAATAAAAGTGTTTTATGAGTAATATTAAATTATTTTAAACCATTTAATTTTTAAAAATAAAATTTAAATTTAATAGATAATGAGTTAAATATTTAAATTTTAATCAATAAATAATAAATAAAAATCATTATAATTTTATTATATTATTATTAACTTTTATAATTTTTTTAATATAAAATTATTTTATATATTTTATTTTTCTTAATTATTTATTTAAATCAAGCCCTTAAATATAAACATTGTGTTCACCAGTATACTCAACTACACAAAAATCACGGCTAGTTTTTTTCGCTGACAATCATGTGCTTGTGAAAAAGAATCCAAGGAGAAAATACATTAGGAGGCGCATGCGTGTAACTTTGGTATTTAAAATTAATATATTTTATATTTTATCAACATTAAAACATTTAATTAACCATTTATTATTATTATTATTATTATTTTAAATTTAGCTAATTATGTTTTAAATTTTATTGACTGTAATCAAAAATTTTTAAGAAGGTTTTTTTTAAGTGATAAATTTATTATCATGTTATGGAAACAGACCTTTTTTTTTAATAGAGGGAAAAGTACAAGTTGGCTCTATCATAGTACGCTGTTTGATAAACCTACAGAGTCATACATAAGCAGAGGGTGCAGTTCTTGTGGTGGAGCAGTAAAATCAAGCACACCAAGTGGCAGAGATGAGACAAACTTTATTATTTCACAAACTTTATTGAATTTTAAACACACGTCGATTAACATTTAACAGCTCGTTTAAAAGAAAATAAAAAAATTTGGCAGACATGGAGAAATGGTGCGCACGTGGATGGTGGGACCGAAGAAAATGATGGAACACGTGTGACACGAGGCAGAGACGAGGTGGACAGCCCACCTTCAGAAGGCTTGGGTCCCGCTTGGATGCATCACCTCCCATCTCATTCTTATCTGTACCTGATGGAACAGAATAAAGGAAAGGGACACTTGTATATTGGACCCCACTGTCCCAACCTGGGGCTTTATTGACCACCATCCGTTAACTGCCACGTTATGTCTCGACTTTCCTTTCGATAGCAGGACCCAACACATCAAAGCTTCCGCGGTGTGCGCTATGTCTGGGGATGCGTGTCAGTTTCGATGTGGACGCTTGATGATCGACTCAGGTTCAATTGAGCCTTTTGACAAAAAATGGTTCTTCTGATCTCACCCCAAGACGTGGCTCATTGCTATTGCCTGCTGCACAATTATTCTAATATTAATTTAATTTTATTAGACTCTTTCTTATCTAGTAATAATTTTTTAAATTAATATAAATAAAATATTGTTTTTCTCTTTATATAATTTATAATTTCTCTCTTATAATCAAAATTAATAAATTTTAGATATGTATACTAATCACAGTATATATAAAATTTATTTTTATTATTTTTAATTATTAAATATAAATTTTATTTCTTCAAGAAGCATTAAAATTTTTTATTTTTCTTATCTATTTTTTTTAAATTAAATATTAAAACAACAAATAAAATAAAAATTTTCGACTAATATAAATCTAGGAATGGAATGAGGAGAAAGTGAGAATTTAAGAATAAAATAGTGATTATACGCTTTAAAATTATAAACATATTTTGTACTTGATAATTAAAATGTGTAATTACACTGTTTAGAAAACTAACTTTTTTTTCATACATTCAAACACCACAATAAATTTATTTATTTTATCGATATTTAATGTTGACTAAAGAGCTAAACCATCCCAAAGCAACGGTTCAAGTCAACGGGTAAAAAAAATAATAAATGAATCTAATTAAGCACGATGTATTTTTATTTAAAAATTAAATAATTCTAATTTATTTTTTTATTAATTAAATTTTTATATATATTTTTTTAAATCAAATAAAATATTTTTTATAGTTTTAAAAATCATTTTTATAATTAAATGTATTTTTTTACTTTTATATTAATTAAAATATTAAATTTTTTATATTTAAAATAAAAAATATTTTATTAGATCATAATTTATTTAGCCATTAAATAAAATTATAAAAATTTAATTAACCAAATAAATTATATTATATTTATTTAACATTTAAATAAAAATATACAAGTTTAATCAACTTATTTCCGAAAAAAGCCGCATGGCACCCAATTGTACAAGAAACGCTAAGCAGCGCAGGAAATTGCTACAAACAAAATTGAAATAAGCAGAGCAACAAGGGGTAGGGATTTGCTACCACCGCAAATAAGACAAGACCAATGCACACAGTGAATCTACGGCTGGTATCGCATAAACGTTTTAGCAATCTCAATCTTTTATAGCTATTTAATGCCTAATATTTATCGCCAGCATCGTGAGTGTCCGTAGAAATATCAAAATCATACGAAACTGACAAATTGAAGGCAGTCTAAAGAGTGACAACCACAAACAAGAACCTACCTACACAGTGGCATCAATAAAAAAAAAAAAATAATGATCACTATATTTTTTCATTTTGCCCAATTGTAAATTATGCAAAAATATATTAAAATATATAATTTTAGTAGTTAAATAATTATTTTAAAATTTAAAATTCAAGTAATTAAACAAATTTTAAGTATAGTGGTTTCTTGCAAAGAACAATACTCGAGTTAGGTTTCTGCTAATATCAATGTCAACATCGGCGAAGATTAATTTAAAAAAAAAAAAAAGGTAAATAGCATGGTCTTCTTCACTTTCAAAGTAAAAATGTCAAAATGTGGTTGGTTGCTGCTTCCTTTCATTGTGCTTTTCCAATTGCTAGTCCCTATCACAGATATGAAGACTTTTGTTTAACTCTGACGATTTGCAAAAAGTTCGGGATGGTCAAATGAAATTTAATTCAATTTTTTTTTAATATGAACATAGTTAAATTTTAAATATCAAATATTAATAATCTATAGAAATAAAATAAATATAAAAAGATTTTACTGATAAGATAAATTTACTTGTTATATTTTTTTAATCAAATTGAAAAATCCATAAGATAAAATAATCCAATTAAAAAACCCTTAAACGAACTGAGCCAGTAAGATATATCCATCACGGGGTCTTTGTGGACTAGATTAATGCGGATGGGTGATGCAACAGAGGAACATTGTAGCAGAATAAGTAAAATATTTTTGAAACTATATATTATAATAAGTCAGATTCATCAGCATCATATGTTTCTGATGAATAAACCCTACAATTGCATCAGCAATATATTCTGTAACAGATGCAAATCTTGAAAAATAATCAAATGGGGTTTGGAAACATAAAATAAAATTTATCTTTCCATTGTTTTAATTTTTCAAAGACCAATCAGGGCCTGACAACATATTCAGTAGGCAATAGAGTTCCAAGGAAGTCATAATTTCATTCATTTCCAAGGATTTTTTTTTTTTTTTTTTTTTTAAATTTGGAGAAGAAGAATAAGAATAAGAAGAAACCGGAGGACATGGACCTTACCAGAATAGGGTATTTTTTATTAGAGACGGCCATGGTTCTCCACAAACAAGGATAATTTTGCTTATTTTTATTTTATTATATAAAATATGTTTTATTTTTTTTAAAGAAAATAACGAATAAAGCATATTGAATTAATAACTTGATGGTTTTATTATAAAGTTTTTTTAAATCTAATAATTTACAATAGAAATGGTTTATTTTTAATAATATTTTTCCCACTACACGTTACTACAACTTCACTAAAATATGATTAATATAAATTAAACAATAAATTCTATTTCGAATTTTCCAATATGTCATCTATCTATATTATTTTATTATTAAATTATTTCTGAAACTTCAAAATCTTATTTGTTTAATGCATATTGGATAGAGACATATAATAAAATTAATTAATAAGTAAATTAACTCAACTATGATTATTTTGTAAAAAATTATATTTGGTAAAGCCTAAATCTGGTATAAGAGTGGATGTAAACGTCCCTTGAACCATGAAACTGTTGTAGAGTACTTAAACTATGCAATAGCTGTGCCAATCTAAGCTTGCTTATTGCCAAAGATTTGAGACCCCATTTTCTAGACAAGCATCTCAAATGTGGACGTATACGGTCTGTTCGGTTCACATCCAAAAGCAACTTCTGCTATGCTGGACTAATCTTGGGGAGGAATCCCAACCTAATATGTCATAAAAAAAATTATTTAAAAAAAAAAAATTCAAACCACACATGACAAAAATCCTGAAATTCAGACTCACAGGCCAGGCACAACACATGGTAAAAAGGCAGCAATTTCAAGATTATATATAATATTGCTTGATAAAACTATAATTACAACTGAACGTTTGATTTGCATTATCAGGTAACGTGGAAGCTCATATCTATAACATGCAATAAACTCAGTAAGTCCAGGTCCAAAAGGGTTGATCTTCCACTGGGAATTCAAAACTACATGAATTTGATGGTGTATCATGGTAGAGTTTTGGGAAGTATGGTGTGGGCATAAAGCTCCTGCTAAGATCATCTTCTTCCTCTTGTGAGAAATCTGATTGGTCAGGTTCAAAAACATGAGAAGAATCACCAGGCTCCAAAAATGAATGTGGGCTATCTGAATCGAACACATCGCTTCCTGCTGAACTTGCCTCTTCTCGTTTGGGAGTCGCCAGCAGTGTTGCATTGGAAATCACTCCAGGGACAGTTTTAGAAACTGGGTTCCCATGTTCTTCATTGGGTGAATTGATGGCTTCAATATGTTCTAAATTTTCTATCCCTTCCTCTCTAGCCAGCAATTTAGCTTTCAGGGAAACGAGCTGTTGAAATTCAACAGATGAAACCAAGTCATTAGACAAATGAATTATACAGAGACAGATTGTGCTAATTTCTTGGAGAAACAAGGATTTTACCTCCATTTTCAAGTTCTCTTTCTCTGTTAGGAGATTGTCATAATCATCCTTGAGCCTGTCGTAGCTAGTTTTCAGAGCGTCATAGTCCTTTTCCAGCTGTTTGTTCTTGAACCGAGCCCGCCGATTTTGAAACCATATTGCAACTTGGCGTGGCTGCAACCCAAGTTCCTTAGCAAGTTGTATCTTTCTCTCTGGTTCAAGCTTATTTTCCACCTCAAAGTTTCTTTCAAGAAACTGAACTTGGCTACCCGTAAGCCGCCTTTTCTTGCCGGGTCGGTTAAGGCACACATCAAAATCCTCATCGCCGTTTTCTTCTTTAACAATAGCTTGGAAAAATGGCGCATCCAAGGTATCCCCTCCCCCACCATTCTCAAAGTTAACCATAGACTTTGCACCTGCAAAAAAGAAAAAGCACCACAGACATTATTAGATGAATACAATCCCAAATTGCTTTACATTTATATCTCAGCTGCCATATCTAATGAGAAGTGAAAAGATAAACACAGGAAAGTTACAAGCTGAAGAGGAAACTCAAAAGTAAATCAAAACAGAGCAGCAAAACTTGCATAAAAAGTAAGAAAGAAAATGTTTATGCAAAAGTTTCAACCTTTTCTTGTAGTAAAGGCGGTGGCTCTGTTCATAAACGATATGGAACAATTAGGTTAATTTGGTTTCTATACTAGCAACATCCCTCATAAGATGCAGCTGACCAAACAAACTCCTCCCATAGATAGTATTGGAAAAAAAATAAGGCAAATAAATAAAATAAACGCAGTTTCTCTAAGCATTAGAATAGAATGATCCTGTTCCTACAAAAGACCAAGCCCCCCCAAAAGGGAATAATAATAATCAATCTTCTTAGTAAGGAAACGTTTCCATACTCATCAAAAACAAAGTTGAAATAATTTTTCCTTTTTTACAAATAAGAGGAATTTTTAGTAGAAAATCAACAATCCTAACAAGATACAGAGCACAGAACAGAGTGCAACCATGTCAAATGGAAAAAAAAATGAAGCAAAAGAGAAGCTAAATTACCATGAAGAGTGGCAGAAGTAGGAATCAGGAGAGAATCACAAGGAAGAGTGTCGTTTTTAAGCAAAGCAGTCATGTTACAGACTTTGTCACCTGCCATAGCTTTTCTTTCTGTTTCTTTTGCTTTATAGCGGTTTCTGTTCGTTTTTGTCGGTTGAATACCCAGAGACTCAAACCGTCATATACAGAGAAAGAAATCAAAAGGGATCATGCGTTCAAGTCAGTATAATCTTGGGCTTATGACGAAAGAAGTTAATGATGAGGCTCGCTGCAATGTGGAAATTGTGTGTGTTTGAAGAAAGCTCACACCCATCTCTCAGAATGTAGAGTCTGGCACATACGAAAAAGACTGCCTTCGAGACATATAAGCTAGGCGAGAGGGAGCGTCTCAATGGTCGCGAGAACGAAAAAGTTGAAAACTTTGAGAGAGAGAGAGAGAGAGAGAGAGAGAGATTCTTCTCTGCGAAGGAGGGACGGACGGAGTTTATAACAAGCTAGGCGATAGGACACGGTAGCTTTACTTTCCTTCTTAGCCCTCATGATCTCAAATTGAATTACTATTATACCCCTACTATTACATCATGAAAATAAAGCCATGAGATTAGGCACACACAATTGTGTATTTGTGGGTTTTTATTTACATTTTGTATCCTGAAAAATATTTTTTTCCCCTTTTCTTTTTTTTAATATACTTTTTTATTATTTTTATGACACTTATTTTAATTTCACGCTTTGATGAAGTGAAATTTATATTAAATGTGGGGTTTTTTGAATTGATTTGAAATTTCCATGCAGTTGATTTTATTGAACTTGTGCATGCATGGTTGATTTCCTTGGCGATGTTATGAGTATACAATAGAGGAGTATAGAGTCCGAATATTTCCTATTTAAGGTGTGACAAAAGGAACACTCCTTTTTGAACTACTTTTAATATCTTAGAACAAGACAAACAAATTAGGAGAAAAGCTACATATTCATTGAATTTCAATATTGAAGTTTCCATACAAGTCAAGAAATTTATCAACACCAATGACATCTTATTTGGTTTGGATAACTTAATAACTTTTTAAAAATTTAAATAAGTTATTTCATTATTTTTTAAGAAATAACTTAAAAAGTAAATTATTTCATGAAAATTTAATTTAGTAGGAAATTGAGAGTTTGAATCTAAATTATTAGATTTTTGAAAAAAAAAAAAAAAAAGCCTTGGTCTTAGTTAATGTTAACATTGTCAAAAAGGGTAGCAAAGAAAATCCTTGATTTGCTTCCATATGAAAAGAAAATTAAGGTTATAAATCTAAAGAAGAATTGAGAAATGCTGGGCCAGAGTGGTAAGACATTATAGTACATCGTGCCATTTTGTAAATCGCAATAAATTCAAGGGTGGATTAATTAAGTATTTATGTTTTTCAAAATTAACTGTTCAAACTTTATTTTTAAACCACTTAATTAAAAATGTATGTATATATTTTATAAAATTAAATATTAATTAATTTATTTTAATTTTAAATATTAGAAATGATGCTTTACATATTTTAAATTTATAACTATTTATAAAATGCATTTCCAAAATAAATTAAAAATTAATATGTGAACATGATATTTATTTTAATATTACTTTAAGGGTAAATGGTAAAAAATTTTAAAATTGTCTAGTCTTTTTACCATTGCACTGATCTGTGAAAATTATATATATATAAATAATTAAATTTGAATAATTAAAATTTTTATTTAGAGTGTAATAGGAAAAATAAGAAGTTTGTTTTTTGTTAATTAATAAAAAAATGAAAAGAAAGGAAAGGAAAGTCGGAGGGGAAAGGAAGGGGTAAAGAAAGGAGTGAAAGAAGGAAGATGGAGATGACAACGAGGGGCAGAAGAACAACAAGACAAAAGCAACATGTCCAATCAATCCATATCAGATTGGAGGCTCTTGTTTTTTTGAGAGTTGATGACTCATTGCCCTACCCCACACTTTTTCTTTTTCTAAAAAAAAAAAATTTTATTTTTACATTATCTGGATATTATGCATATATTAAGATCCACCTTCACTGTTTATCCACTCATTCTCTCCCCCTCCGGTTCACCGGTTCATCTGATTTAAGAGATTTCTGATGTTTAGTCTCCATATTTTTATTAAAAAACCTTTAGATTTCAATTACACTCATTAAAAATATTAATTCATTAGATCTAATTTATAAAAATTATAAATTAAACTAAAATATATATATATATTGATTTTTGTTCATTTATCTTTTTAAGATTATCTTCAGCGAGGCTTGGAGGCACACTTTTCATCCAAAAGTTTCATGTATAGGGCTTGTAAAGTCGAGAGAATCAGCAGAAAAAAGCTTGGAAATGTGAGGTGGTTGATCGATTACGTACATGCCCATTGTTTTGATTAAGAAGAAAGCTGTAGCACTTGCATATAATACCTTTAAAAAAAGTCAAGGCTGGTTGTCCCAAGCCCAAGGTCTTTTACTTTTACGACTATATACTTCCTCAATTTATGCTCTTCAAGTTCAAAGTTCTGAATGAACCTCGATTTACGGGGTGTCGTTTCGTAGGTTTTAAGAAGCTATTAGAGAAAATGAACATCCATAGCCAGAATTTAGCCTTAAAATTTTCAGAAATGGTTTCAGTTCTATCTTTAAAATATGCTGAAGATAAACTTCTGTCAGGAATGGCTTTGATTATTCAGTTCAGATCCTGAATCAGTGAGAATGATGGCTTCGATGACAGATAAAGCAAAATAACTAAATTGAATGACATCATTTTGTACCAATTTAGCATTTAATCAGACAAAACTTCGTGTCAATCTAGAAGAGAGATGTGTCTGTCCACATGTGTTTATTCAAACTCATCAGAATGAAAACTATTTACATATATATATATATACCTCAATCTATGCATGCATGGCAGTACTCGAACTTTTTCAAAGTTGTTTATTATTCCATACCCAACAAATAATTATGTTGGCTGAAGGAAAATTCGTGATTGTTCACCAGGAAAATGATTACGTGTAGCAATCCTGGAGAATGAAAATTTTGCATGGTCACGAGAATATGCCAGAACTCTATCGATAACACCATTTCGTTAATGATAGGTTAAACAAATTTCCCTTCATTTACTGATAGAAGAGGGCTGAGGCTTCAATTATGGGAAGGAGATTGCAGTGCTTATAATTAATCATTACATATTTCGTGGGTTCATGGAATTTGAGCTTTACAGATGTATCTGTCTCTAGTTATTACCTGCTCCATTTGTCTGTCTATTTTAGTTTAAGGTTGAAACATCAAAGTTTAGATAGATGGATGGATGCAGTCCCCTCACTTAATGCAGTTGTAATTTGTTCCAATTTATAAAAGAATATACTTTATATACCAAAAATACGCGGTGTGGCCTACTTCTTTTCACTTGAGCTGTTCCATGATTATGTTATAAGGAATGTTGTCTGTGCTTTTTTACTTTATCCCCCACATGCTTTGCTCCTTACCTTTTGTCTTCTTTAAGAACTGAGACTGCAACTTCTACCTTTTCTTTCTCTTTTGGAATTGCAAGAAATTAATGCTTTACAAGCCCCCACGGGAATCACAACTACAAGATAGAACCGAGTGAAAGAGGAAAGGCAAAGACACTAAGCTGATTGTAATGAAGCTGATTGTTAAAACTAAGCTCCATTATTAGCAAGGTGACGAGCTGAATGGAGGATGTCACACGGTTTGCGCACCGAAGGCGGTGAAACCAATCTGAATGGATCAATTACAAGAGCTATCAAATACAATTCAGCTTAGAAGTAAAGTTTGACAGGTTTTGCTGGGTTTGAGCCCTCCTTTGGATAAAAAAAAAAAAAAAAATACAATTCAGCTCAAGTGTTGGAAATAGATGGTTTATATTATTCTTAATGTTGAATTGTATTAAGTTTAATGCTTTACTGTTATTTTATTTTGTAATAGGGTGTTGTTGTTTCTTGTACTAGCTGGTAGGGCCTTTTATATAAATTTTCATTTTGGTCTTGTAATAGCCACGCCCTGTTCTCGTGCCTTGCTCTTGGATATAAAAGGAAGCGCACTTTCAGACACACTTATAACGTTACAATCTCAGAAATAAAACTTCAAAATATTTTTTCTCTTCTCTCTCTGTTTAAATATGGTATCAGAGCTAGGATTTGATCTTCAACGGCGTGTTATCTCTTGCATGCAAGTGAATCTAAGAGTTCTCGAGAGATTTGATGATGACGGAATGAGGCAACAGGAGAAAAGAGCAGATGTCAACGGCAATACCGGAAAAAGGACAAATTGTAGTTCAAGGAATGGGAGATCCTCTGATCCTACAGTTCTCCGATCATCCAGGTATGATTTTGGCTTTTGCACCTCTCGTAGGAACTAACTTTTGATTTTGGAATAGGATCGTTAGAATAGTTCTAGGTGCCAAGGTGAAGCTAGGGTTTGTCGAAGAGATATGATTTCATAGTCACATCTTGAATTCTTAACTCCATCTCCAAAGAGCTAATAGATGGTTTCATCTATATTGACTCTACCATAGACCTCTGGCTAGAGTTCTGTGAAAATTTTGGAGAATGCAACGGTCCTATGATATATGAGTTGTATTGAAAAATTTCTCTTATAACTCAAGAGAATGCTTTTGTCTTCATTTACTTTACTAAGCTAAAGAGACTTTTGGATAAGTTTAACTCTATGGAAACTCTCCCTACTTGCATCTATGGGGCTCCTAGAGCCATTACAAAAATAACAAATAGAAACAGGCTTGTGCAGTTTCTAATGGATTTGAATGAGACTTTTGGATCCGTAAGAAATCAGATCTTGAGAATGGATATCTTACCAATAGCAAACAAAACTTATTCAATGGTTATGAAATTTGAATTCCAAAGAGAGATTCTGGGAGTCATGAATGACAGTTCAGAGTCTCTTGTGTTGTTCAATAAGACACACTCTCAAACTCAAACAAAACCAAGAAGGTCAGACATAAAAAGGGAATACTGCACTTTCTGTAACATGGATGGACACATACAAGAAGGGTGTCTCAAATTAATTGAATACCTTGATTGGTTTAAAATAAAGAACAAGGCTGGCACACAACTAGTTAAGGGATATAACAATATCAGAATGGTGGCTACTGTAGAGGGAGGTAGCATTAGAGAGGACAATCCTCTGGACTATCCTGACACAACAAGCAAAATCAATAAACTAACATCTGTGTTAAATTCATTAAAGTAAGAAGTTACTCAGCCTGTGAAGGGCAAAGGTGTTCAAACCCCAAGTACCTCTGTTGAACCAGACTCTCATTTCATAGATTTTACTGGTAAGTCCAATGCTTTTAAAACTTGCTATGCACAATTATATAATGATACTGGTTGGATTCTAGATACTGGAGCCACAAATCACATCAGATAAAATACTACTCACTTTCTTGCACCCTCTGCATAAATATATATTTGTTTGCTTTCTAGATGGGAACACAATACAAATATTACATTCTAGAAAGCTAAATATGTTTGAGAAAATGATGCTTAATGATGTTTTCTATGTCCCACACTTTCAATACAACTTGATATTTATTTGTCAACTGGTGAATAGTTATGCTTATTATGTAGTAATATGCGATCATTATTGCGTCATGCATGACCCACAGAATAGAAAAGTGGTGGCCAAAGGAAAGAAATAAGGAGGCCTTTTAAGGCTGAATCAGATGAGTTTCTCTGATATTGATATTAATCACTGCTTACATCAGATCATGAATTCTAGTCCGGATTTTCATACTCTTGTAAATACCATGCTTCCTATAATTGATTCTAAAAATGAAAATTCATATCTTCTAAATATATGTATGATTGTGTTGTGATTATGATTGATCTGCATGATAGATTAGGTCATGCATCTATTGGCAAACTCAAACATATCAAGAGCATAAATATTAGTGAAATCCTATAACTTATTGTCTTGTTTGCTTTTTGGCAAAACAATCAAGATTGCCCTTTCTTATAAGCCATACTTTAACTTTAAAACCGTTTGATTTGATCCATATAGACACATGATGACCCTATAAAACTAACTCTATCACTAGTGCTAGATATTTTCTTACCATTGTAGATGATTATATATAGTAGGATAGTATGAATCTTTATGATGCATCCAAAGGGTCAATCCTTTAATTTGATTAAACACTTCATACATGGTAGAGACTCAATTCAATATTACTGTTAAGATCATTAGGACAGATAATGACAAAGAATTTTTAAGTCATTTTTATAACTCTTTACTCACCAATAAACGTATCATTCACTAAAGATCGGATGAAATTAATACAAAACAATGAGAAAGTAATTATTACCGTTGAATCTCCCAAGCCTTGTAAATTTCACAAGAGGGAATCCAATAAAATCATCCTGATGGAGACTGTTAAAATTAATATATTTTAGGATTTAAACCACACTTAGTAAAAATTATAAAATTATCTTGTTAATATTATTAAAATAATTTTTTTTAAAAATAATTTTTTATCATATAAAATAATATATTTTAATAAATAATTTATTTTTATTACCATTTTTATTTATTATAGAAAAATAAATATGTTATATACTATAGTAGAAAAGGTAAATATAAAGAATTATCTCTAATTTTATAAATTGAATTTAAATACATACAAGAACAGGTGTTGACTTCATGCATCATGTAGTATTGTGTACCGAACCCACAATTATCGCTAAACCATGGCTAAAAAGAATGAAGAAAACGAAAACAAGGTGGCCAGCTGATATAGTTGCTAGTGGCGGGCTATCCACCAATCACGGTAATGAGCTATTTAACATTCTGATCTGTTTCAAAGCATTCAATTTTATCTCTTGTAGATTCTCGTCGTTGCAGTCTTAGACAGCTCAAGCAAATCCACAACCAACTTCTCATTAACGGCTATCTCAATGACCCTCACTTTCTTGGACAATTTGTGGCCGCCATTGCCCTCAAAAGCCCCAATCATCTTGAGTATTCAAATCTTGTACTTCACCAATGTCACACTCCGACTCTCTTTGCCTTGAATTGCATGATCAGAGCTTACTCCAAAAGCTCTACTCCTCAAAAAAGCTTTCACTTCTTTAACAAAATCTTCCATTGTGGTAATCGTATTTCACCTGATAACTACACTTTTAATTTCCTCGTTCGAGCCTCTGCGCAGCTTTTGGCATGGAGGATTGGTCCCGCAGTCCATGGCTCTCTCATAAAATATGGGTTTGAATTCGACCCACATGTTCAAAGTGGATTGATCTTTGTGTACTCTGAATTAGGTTTTTTAGGTTCGTGTCACCAGGTGTTTGAATCAATTCCTAACCCAGATTTGGTCTGTCAAACAGCGATGGTGAGTGCGTGCGCTAAATGTGGTGATGTTGGTTTTGCGAGAAAACTGTTCGATTCAATGCCTCGGAGGGACCCTATTGCATGGAATGCAGTGATTTCTGGGTACGCACAATGTGGGCAATCAAGGGATGCATTACGTTTGTTCCATTTCATGCAATTAGAGGGTGTCAAGGTTAGTGAAGTGACAATGGTTTCAGTTTTATCTGCCTGTAGCCAGTTAGGCGCTTTGGAACATGGGAGATGGGCCCATGCGTATGTTCAGAAAAATAAGATTCCAGTGACGGTGACATTAGGAACTGCACTTATTGATATGTACGCAAAATGTGGGGACATGAATGAAGCAATGCAAGTGTTTTGGGGAATGAAGGAAAAGAATGTCTACACATGGAGTAGTGCCATGAATGGGCTAGCAAGGAATGGAGCTGGTGATAAGTGCCTTGAACTATTTTCCCTTATGCAAAATGAGGGGGTTTTGCCCAGTGAGATCACTTTCCTTTCGATTTTAAGGGCTTGTTGCGTGCTTGGATTGGTTGAGGATGGCCGCAAGTATTTGGTCTCCATGAGAAAAGATTATGGGATTGAGCCTCTAGTTGAGCATTATGGATGCATTGTTGATTTGTATGGTCGAGCTGGGCGCTTAGATGAAGCTTTGAATATCATCAATGAAATGCCATTGAAGCCCCATACTGGTGCTTGGGGTGCTTTGCTCAATGCTTGTAAAATGTACAAAAATATGGAATTGGGTGAACTTGCCTCAAGAAAAATAATTGAATTGGAGGGCAAGAATCACGGGGCGTATGTTCTGTTATCAAATATATACGCTGATTCAAAGAAATGGGAAATGGTTGATAATGTGCGCCAAGCTATGAAGGTCAATGGTGTAAGGAAACAGCCTGGCTGTAGTGTTATTGAGATTGATGGTGAAGCTCATGAATTCTTCGTTGGAGATAACTCCCACCCAAAGTATGGTGATATTGAGGTCATATTAGAAGAGATCTCCATGAGATTGAAATCTTATGCCACAAACTCCAATTCTCTGCTGTCTGATATTGGAGAAGAAGAGAAGGAGCCTCTATAACAATGGTAATTTTGCCTTTGCATTTAGTTTCACCAACCAGAAGGAAGATGTTCCAGTTAGGATTCTGAAGAACCTAAACAGTTAATTGGGATTCTCATGGTCTTATAAACCAATAATCTAAATTTTCATTATCTGTAAACAGTAGAGGACAAACCTTAAAATATAACAAATTCTACGCGGTTCTTCAGAATCCGAAGTGGAACACCTTACTTCTGCGTGATACTCGGCTTCTTAAATCAGTTGGCTTCATGGGGCGAGTGACCCAACGTTAACCTTCTTATACAATCCAGAATCTACAACCATCTGCCGAAGGGATAATCCTTTACAAGCGCTATTGAAAGTGTCTTAGATTGTTGCAGTCTTCTCATGGGCTCAATGTTTATACGAGTAGAATCAGCACATACTTGTCAGGGATGGCCCTCGAAATAAGCAGCTAGGAGCCCATGACCAGGCAATTGTTTACTCATCTATTTAGTTTGAAATTTCCTATGTTAGAAACTTATTCAATAAAGTCCATTTGTTTCGCACAATAATTTTTAGAAATATATTTTTTATATTTTAAAAAATATTCAGAAAAATTAGTCATGATAAATTTTTCTAATTAAAAATTAGACTGTTTCCTTTTTTTCTTTTTTTTTTTTTTTCTGAAGAGACTGTTTCCATGTGATTGCATAGGTGTATACGTTTATACATTTGAGATGTAGAGGTCAAGTCATCACGTGCTACTTTTAGTAGCAATTTTGACCTTCCTTCGTCAAATAGTTACAGGCAACTACTCATCAAAATTAATTTATTTCTTTTTATTTCACAATCTTGAATTGATTTTTTCTTTTTTCTTTTTTCACCAAATCTTCAAGGTGAACCATTGAAATTGCTCACTGATTACTTGCACTGCAAAAATAAGTACCTCTTCACCTTCCTTATATATATTTCCCTTTTGTAGGGGCATGGAGAAAGTCACTAAAATCTGCCTCTCTCAAATCAAATTAAATTAAATTAACTTGTTGGACTATATTTGTTAATATATTATTAATTAGCAATAATAAATTATATTTTTCTATTTAATCATATTATTTTATAAAAATATTATCTTCAATCAAATATACTTATATATATAGAGATATAAGACATCGATTTTTTTAATAGAAGATTATAGTTTCTTTAAGGGTTAAAAATTACTCTTTTTTTTTTCAAGAAATAAAAAACATTTTAAACCGAATAATATAAATTGTTTAATTAATTTAGCCTCTTTGTTTTACAAAAAATAAAATATATTTTATTTGAGAAAATATTTTTAAATAATATAATTTATTTTTTATTATTTAATTTTAATTTAAAAATAAAATATATTAATAAATTTATTAGTTTATTTTTTAACTTATTATGTTTCAAATTATATAATAATCGTTTTTTTTATATAAATATAAATATAAATTAGAGATAAACTAAATTTTCTAAAAGTTAATTTCCACATTTTTATCCTAATTTTTATGAAATAAAATTTCTGCAAATATATTTGCTGAAGAATATATTGCTCAGAAAATAAAGATTTGAAGAGATGAGAACTAAAAGTATATATTTTAGAAATGGTAGCTATCATCATTAATTCTAACAATTTTATCTTGTTAATGGGCTCCATTCTATGTTTGAGTCGCCACTAACTTTTAGGTTAATGATTTTGTAATTATTTTTCATTTTGCATTTTTTTTTAAATTTTTTAGCAAAAATAGAAAAAACACCCGATAAATTAATTAAGTGGGATATAATTAAGGGCAAAGTTGACATCATATTTCATTAATTCTGAGTTGACATCACATTTCATTGATCCCTTTCTCCAACGGCATTTCAACAAATCAATACTAAGAAAATAAATCTCTCTCTATATAATTCAAAATAAATAAATAAAAAGATGGTATGTTTTTATATAATTCTTACGTTTTAATAAGAGAGGAGAAATTAAATTAATTAATTACGTATTAATTAATTATGCATTTAGAAACCTATCATTTAATTAAGTGGCCAATTAGAATCGAGTAAAAATGCATGGTTGCATGCACGTCTTGCTTTAATTAAGCTTTATTTTTATATAATTAGTAGGAAAAAACTTTGGTTTTTGTTTGAAAAGACATTTATTAGAAATGTTCTGAGCATTTACATTTATTTTGCAGCCAATTTTGAAATATGAGTTTATTTTTATGTATTAATTTTCCATTAATTCTATTACAACATCTAATTACAACTATGTATCCCTCCATGATCTCCCTTTTTCAAGTGACTTGTGAAAAAGAAAGCCACAAATACCCATAATCAAATTTTTTTTTTTTATAGAATTACAGTATTTTAAAATTTTATTAAATTGAAATTAAATTTTATTCATATCACGTTAATTTTTTTAAAAAAATAAAGAGTTATTACCGAATATTCATGAGAATTTCAAAATTAAATTGTTTTAATAAATAAGGTTGCAATTGTTTTGTATATAAAAATGCATGGTTGCTTGCACGTAAGCTTCATTTTTATATAATTAGTGGGAAAAAGCTTTGATTTTTGTTTGAAAAGACATTTATTAGAAATGTTCTGAGCATTTACATTTATTTTGCAGCCAACTTTGAAATCTGGGTTTATTTTTATGTATTAATTTCCCATTAATTCTATTTCAACGTCTATGTATCCCTCCATGATCTCCCTTTTTCAAGTGACTTGTGAAAAAGAAAGCGACAAAGACCCATAATCAAATTTTATTATTTTTTTTTTATAAAATTACAGTATTTTAAAATTTTATTAGACAGAAATTAAATTTTACTCACATTCCGTCAATTTTTTTAAAAAATAAAGAGTTATTATCGAATATTCATGAGAATTTCAAAGCTAAATTGTTTTAATAAATAAGGTTGTAATTGTTTTATAGAAATTATTTTTTAAAAAATACTTTTTAACTTTTTAATACTTATATTAAAAAAATTAATTAATAAAAAATATATTTTTAATTAAAGAAGAAAAACTAAATTATTTCAAGAAAGCTTACTTTTTTTTCAAAAAAGTAATTATTTAAAAAAATTAATTTATACACTTTTTAAATTTCATTAAAATTTTTATATGTAAATTTATTAATATATTTTAAAATGAAATAAAATAATAACAAATAAATTATTTTATTAAAAATATCAACATGAAAAACTCTATTACTCACCCAATCAATTAAAGACACATGTGCATAAAAAAATGGATTTGAAGTTAATATATAGAAAAATTCTTATGAAACTAATTTTCTGTGATTTTAAAATATATGAAAGTGAATTTTATCTGATTTTTTTTATATAAAAATATAATTTTAGTGTTTTAAATTCATAATAGAATGTGTAAATACAAGTTTTTCCTAATATAAAAAAGAAATAATTTTAATTTTGAATGGTATTATAATGTGTACACATAATTTTAATATATTTCAGTTTTATTACCTTTAATTTGTTATATAAAATCATTCATCTTTAAAAGTATGTTAAAAAGCTTTCATTTTTATATTTACGGTCTTATTATAGTGATAAATATATTTAAATAAATTTGAGAGATTTTAAATTTTATTTTTAAATTTTTAATTTTTATTTAAAAATAAAAAAACTTTCATTTTTAGAAGCATTACATAAAAATCTCTGATCTTTATAAATGTTTCAAATTTTCCATTCATTTCTAGTAGACTTTTCTTTTCCTAATTTTTTTCTTTCTACCAATAATAATCTAAATCTAGTTCGGTAATTATTCTCAGATGTTACCAGCCACATCCCTTATACTATTTTTCATCTATTTATTAAATAAAATTAATATATAAATTATTATAATTTAAAAAATTCACTAATATATTAGTGATGTTATAAAATAGACTGTGAACTGTCATTATAAAATATGGTCATAAATAGTTTCAATCGTAAAAAAAAAAGAATCTGATGACTGCTGAGTTTCACCATTCCGATATAAGGCCGAACCCATAATGGCAACATTGAATTAAGAAACTTTTTCAATGGGCCAGCCTCGACAATTCGGCCTTGAGATCGGGTTTCCCTTAGGGTCTCAGTCTCCTCAAGCCCAGTTCGGTCTTGAGACTCATTAAGAGAAGGGACAACCGGCCTATCCATCCAGCAAATCTGTTTGCACGCGTACGAGAAGAAAATTAAATGGTCGTTTCGTATGGAGCAAACGTCTGATATCGTTGTACGTACGTATCCGTATGGCAGAGACAGGTGGCCCAATAGCCATTAGACGTCACTAGCAGACAAAAGAAAATAATAAAAGGAGAGGAGAATCCTCCTCTCAAACCAAACTTACTCAATTATTGTAAATTATATTTTCTCTGAATTTCAGAGTATCAGAATCAAACGTTTCAAGTTGATTTGAAGACATACCGGCTTCAAATCGAACAAACTCAATCTTCTGAATTTTAGAATGAGTTTCCATAAAAAAGTTACCATTAAACGATTACAATTTATTAAATTCATTTTACGACTATAATCACAGAATTTCTAACTAATTAAACGGTAAAGATTTTTAACTAATTAAACGGTGAATATTCTATATTAACGAGCCGATCACATTATCGTTAATAATAAAAAATACTACATTTATCTCAATTTTTTTACAATATAAAAAAATATCACAAAAATATATAAATATTTGCTATTTTTCCATACAAATATTTTTAAAATTTTCATTTATCATTTTCTTTCATCTACTTATTTGAAAATTGAAATAACGATTATAAATATCAATTATCTATTTAATTAATTATAATATAATTTAATTTTAATTCGTATCATCAATTTAATTTTAATTTATTACTGATAATTTATTTAATTAATTATAATATAATTTTATTTTAACTCGCATTATCAATTTGATTTTAATACATCAATTAAATTGGCAACATTAGTTAGATGCGCGGTGGATCTAATTTTGCCTCATCGGTATCTCATGGAAAAAAACGAACAGTTTTATGATAGTGAAATCATCCATACAGAACCCCTAGAAAATGAGGATGAGGGGACTGAATATGCTCTGACCGTGTGATGTAATATAATTAATGTTTCAAACCAGCCGTTGAAACATTTTGCAACATTACATATTTTTTTATAAATGCAGGTCCTGCCCCTGCTGGAAACAGACAATGCTAACTAAATTACTTAAATTTTTTTTTCTTCATAATTTTGATATTTATCATTGATATTTATAATGAGATTTTTTAAGAAGTGAAAAAAAAAAGGATATATACAGATTATGAAATATTAGAAATATAAGGTTGCATTGGAAGGAGTTATGACACCAACTCCCTAACTACCTTCATTAATTCCAGACTTACCAAAAAAAATTTATATTGTCCTAAATAATAATAATAATAACACACATGTCTTAGAAAAACACAATTGGTCCACACAGCAGTAAAGGATGGTTCACATGTCTAATGGTTGAATTCTCCAGTCCACACCCGACTGTCAATTTTCTCTTTCTTTTTTTTTGGAATTTTAATATATTTATTTGAAATAATAAAAAACATTTATATATTTATATATAAATGGAAGAATTGGACTCAACCGTGTGATCATTAATGAATTTTTTGCAGTTACAGTGGATTATTATGATTTCAGTTACAATAGATGAATAACCAAAGGGCTACAAATGTCTACATCATTTCAAGAATCGTCTTCTTACACTCCTGTGATTAGAGCTTTAATGAAGCCTTCTTGCCCTAATTAAACCACTTTCCTCTTATTCAAAAAATAAATAATGTTAAATAATCACCTGAACAAAAATAATTATTTCCACATCGAAATGAGCTGGTTTGCATGATATTTATATTGATAAATATATATTTATTTTTTATTTAAAAAGGAATTTTTTTTATTAGGATAATAAGCGATGAAGGTTTTATTGAGAGTAATTTCCTTCCGTTAATCAATTGTTGACCTGAAATGGTTTAATATCAGATTTATTAATTTAAAAAAGGATTAATGAAAGATGGCAAGCAAGCATACCATAAAGAAATATAATTTTTTTATATTTGGAAGGAGGATTTGATGCTTAGTGTCCACTTGTTTTGGGAAATATATATCCATCATTCTTAATTAACCAAACAGTTAAAATAGAAATTTTTTGATGGTGATTCAAAAATTTTCCTACTTCTATAATAGGGATATTTTACACTTTTCCTAACTTTTTTTGGAATAAGACTGCTCATTCTAAAGCTATTTAGGATTTTAATTTTGCCTCTATGTCTATTTAATATGTACATACGTTCAACCTTGGAAAAAACAAACGAAAATCAATCAGAAGTAAAAAGTCTATTTTCATCCCTAAACTTATACTAAACGGTCATATTGACCCTTCAAAAGTTTTAAGATCCAAATAAGAACCTTAATATTTTAAAAGAATGCATTTAAAAGGATAAATATCATATATACAAAATAGGGAAAAAAAATTCCCTTTTTTCTTTAACACGTCAATATTTGAAAAATGGAGTGCCCAACCAAATATCATATATAAAATTCATGATACATTTTTAAAAAGTGACTTTTGCCATGCATGATTTTTAAAAAAATAATAAAAATCATAAATTTATTACAAAATTCAATATAAAAATTTGATGATTTAAATGGTTTATTTTATATTTTAAATATTTTTAAAAAATATTTTTATAATTTTATATATTAATTTTTTTATTACAAATAGTATTTTTTAATTATTAAAAATTCACCTTTTAAATTTTAAAAAATTTTAATAAAATTTTTAATTTTTATCATATTTTTTTATATTATTTTAATTAAATAATATTAATTAAAACTCGATGAAGTAATTTATCATTTAGTAGTAATAATAATAATAATTCAGGCTAAAAGGATGAAATTAAGTCCATTTTATAATGGGTCCAGGATATATTTTGTCTTATTCTATATCTTTTGGGTCTTTAAAACCTCAACCAGTCATCACTCTTTCTTTATATTCAACAACTCCTCTCACCCAAGATCCAAATTCTCAACACCAAGAGAGAGATAGAGATGGTGGGTTCCTCTTCCTTTTAGTCTCTCTCTCTCTCTCTCTCTCTCATTCATGTATTTTATATAATTGGTCTTATACATATTTTGGTGTACCCTCATGAGTTTTTCTTTTTTGTCTATATGTGCAGGAACAAGAAAACGAAGAGCAGCTGGCTAGATGGGATGGCTATGTGGACTGGAGGAACAGGCCTGCCCTCAGAGGCCGTCATGGAGGCATGCTTGCTGCCTCCTTCGTATTGGGTCTGTTCTATGCTTCTTCTTCTTCTTCAGCATTCCACACTTGCTTTTGGCTTTGTATATTTTGTTGTTTGAAAGAAAAAAAAAAAAAGAAGAGAAGGAAAATGATGGGGTTTTAAATTTGTTGGCATGCAGTTGTGGAGATATTGGAGAACCTGGCATTTCTGGCAAATGCAAGCAACTTGGTGATGTATCTATCAGAGTACATGCATTTGTCTCCATCTGTATCGGCCAATAATGTCACGAATTTCATGGGAACTTCTTTCCTTTTAGCCCTTCTTGGTGGTTTTCTCTCAGATGCTTTTTTCACTAATTATACCATATACCTGATAAGTGCAGCCATCGAATTTCTGGTAAAGATATCTCTCTCTCCCTCTCTTGTAACTTAGTTTTCTGTTAGTTACTGGAGGAATTGGGTCTGTCGTTTCCTTTCTCTCTTCTTGCGTTTTCATTTTCTTTCATAAAATTGGAAACCATGCATTTGATGATTCTCAAATTTCTAGAGAACAGTACTTTCTCAGCCCGAACACCAGAGTGTGGTGATGCAGCAAACCCCACTCGGAAAATGTTTACAAAATTATTTTTCAGATTGGTTCTCGCATTGCAACAGAAGTTTTAGTCCATAATTAACCTAGTTTAGGATATTGGTAACCTAGTATTTTTATGTTTTAATCATTACTCGCTTTTGAGGGTTTTTTTTTTTTTTTTTTTTTTTTGTGCCAAGTGGAAAGAATGAAAGGATAATAATAATAATAATATATTTTGTTAATCGGATAATTCTTATTGGCGGCTAATCTTGAAATGGTGTGAAGTAAATATATATGGTGTAAATAAATAAATAATTAAATAGTGAAAAGCTTTTATATATATATATATATATATATATATATATATATATATATATATATATATATATATCCTAAGAGTTGCAGGTCATCTTAAAAGAAGAGTGCTGCGAGGTAATCAGCTTCTACCTTTCTACAGCAACTTGCTTGGTTGCAGAACTTTTAACTTATTTTTCCTCAGGAAAACCATGCCCTCAAAACCTCCATGGTTAAACTTATCATCAAAATAAGTTTTTTTCTTAAATTCATTACATAATATTCAATATTCACAAAATAGTGAATAATGTTAGAAAATTCACCAAGTAGTGAATAATTTTAGAAAATTTACCATTATTTGATTTATATAATTAATTTAACTATTATCTTTGTTATGATTTATTTTATAAAAAAAATAAAATAAATTCTTATAAAATTTTATAAATTAAAAAGAAAATTAATAAATTAAATTGTATTTTTATGAAATTTTTAATTTTAAATAAGGGATAAATGTTTGTTTTATGTAGTAAAAGATTGAAAGAAGGTTACTATAGAAGGTGATGATGATAAGTAGCATCTGCATGTAGGGTTTCGCAATTAATCAGTGCATATAATCCATAAGACTAGTTATGCAACTTATCCGATTAGAGAGAGTCCTGATAAGGGAAAGGGCCCATGAGCCATAGAGTACTAATAGAAACTTCTTTTTTTCTTTTTAAATATCCCTTAATATCTATACTTGTCTTTTTCTTCACAGCCTTATAGTTGTCTCAAGTTCACCAACTGTTTGCGTGACAATGAATTTGTCCTTTCCACGTGTATAATTGGGTAAATATTAAACAATTATTTTTTCAAAAAAATATATTTTTGGTTACTTAATTGCAGCATTAAAATAAATAATGCTAATAATCTTTATGAATACATAATTTAAAAATGTTATGAAGTTATAAGTCTAGAAATATTAATCCGTTTCATGTAAAAATGACTTAATTTTTTTTTATTATATCCAAAGCATCAACATTTGTATAAAATAATTTGCCTGATGTTGACACTTTTGGAAATTTGAGGCCTCAGCTCGATTCTGTATTACTGAATGCTGATTACGATTATAAATGTTGAATTTTGATCGTTACAGGGGTTGGTGACACTCATTGTGCAAGCTCGCTCACCTTCGCTAAAACCACCGGCATGTGACCCAGCTAACCCCAACGTCCCATGCCAAGAAGTAACTGGTGCAAAGGCTGCAATGCTGTTTTTAGGGCTCTATATGGTGGCCCTTGGAGTTGGCGGGATAAAGGGTTCACTTGCAGCACATGGGGCAGAGCAATTTGATGAAAGCACCCCACAAGGAAGGAAGCAGAGATCGACCTTCTTCAATTACTTCATCTTCTGTCTTGCTTGCGGAGGCCTCATTGCAGTAACTTTCGTTGTGTGGCTAGAGGACAACAAAGGGTGGGTGTGGGGTTTTGGAGTATCCACCATTGTAATCTTTCTATCTATCCCTATCTTCCTCGCTGGTTCACCCACTTACAGGAATAAGATCCCTTCTGGAAGTCCCCTCACAACCATTTTCAAGGTATACTACAGGTTTCTTATGGACTTTCTGGCTAACACGTTGAACTGCTGCGTAAATTTTCATTATTTTTTTCATGTAATTGACCACTTTTTTTTTTTTTAACAGGTTTTGATCGTTGCTGCTATTACTACTTTCATAAGCAGCACTCCCAGCAATGCCATAGCAAACCTGAATGCAAGTCCTATCAGTCCAACCCAGGCCAGCGAAGAATCAAAAGAAAATTCCAAAGAAATGGCACCCGGTACTGAAACTTTAACAAAAAGCTTCAGCTTTCTTAACAGAGCGGTGGTGAAAAGGCAAGTCCATTCTTCTCTAGAATGCACAGTACAGCAAGTTGAGGAAGTTAAAGTTGTGATAAAAATTCTACCAATATTTTCTTGCACCATCATGCTCAGTTGCTGCCTGGCTCAGCTCTCCACATTTTCTGTACAACAAGCTGCCACCATGAACACCAAGCTTGGTTCCTTGAAAGTTCCCCCAGCTTCCCTTCCCTTTTTTCCGGTAATCTTCATTATGATCCTAGCACCCATTTACGACCATTTCATTATCCCATTCGCTAGGAAAGTGACCAAATCTGAAATGGGCATAACTCATCTGCAAAGAATTGGCATTGGTTTAGTTCTTTCTGTAATAGCAATGGGAGTTGCTGCGCTGGTTGGAATCAAGCGGAAGAAAGTTGCTACAAATTCAGGACTACTAGACTCGAATGATCCATTACCCATCACATTCTTCTGGATTGCTTTCCAGTACTTATTCTTGGGATCAGCAGATCTCTTCACATTGGCAGGGCTGATGGAATTTCTCTTTACAGAGGCACCCACAAGCATGAGATCCTTAGCAACTTCTCTTTCTTGGGCTTCCTTGGCCATGGGTTACTACCTGAGCTCAGTAATTGTATCAATAGTAAATAATATTACAGGTAACTCTACACGCAGACCATGGCTCTCTGGCGACAACATAAATTACTATCAACTGGAACGATTCTACTGGCTGATGTGCGTGCTAAGTGCTGTGAATTTCTTGCATTACCTTCTCTGGGCCAACTGGTACAAGTATAGATCAACAAGAAGTGGCTGGCAAAGCCAATTTACGCATTCAACATAGATAATGACTGGCCTCTTTGCTCTGTTTATACCAGATGATAAATGGTTGCGCTGAACAACCTCTTGGCTGTATATAAGATCAATCGCAAGATCTTCATTACCGGCCAATACATGGAAAAGCTTTAGAGTAATTTTATCATGTAATAACTGTTTCTCTTGTAATAGCGGCTCTTGTTAGGGATGTAAAAGGGTAGGGTATCCACAAATCCGAATTATATATACAGACACTATATATTAAACCTATTATATAAGCCTATTATATAAGTAGGAATATTTTTGAATCACCATTAAGAAATTTCTATTTTAACTGCTTGGTTAATTAAGAAGGATGGATATATATTAATTTTCCAAAACAAGCCAAAAAGATATACAGACACTAAGCATCAAATCCTCCTTCCAAATATAAAAATTTTATATTTCTTTATGGTATGTTTACTTTCCATCTTTCGCTACAATGTTAATATCATTGATTCTTTTTTTAAATTAATAAATCTGATATTAAACCATTTATATATAATTTCAAGTGAGCAATTGATTAACGGAAGGAAATTACTCTCAATAAAATCTGATGAAAAAATTCCTCTCTAAATAGAAAAAAAAATGAATATCAGGCAAAACAGCTCATTTCGATGTGAAAATTTATAAAGAGGAATTTTTTCATCAGGTTTTAGAAACAAATCCACCCAAATACCACAAGTTTGGTACATGTTACTTTCCAGAAAAAGTGCAGTCCATTGTTTGTCCAAATACTGCGTTTGTGCTTGTTTTGAGTATGATGGTTGGATGGTGAACAAAGTTAGAGAACAAGGTTAGAATCACTGACTGATGCTGGATAAAGCACAGGCTAATGATCAATCATAAATCTCTAAGGGTGACGTGGGACCCCTTTTGGCAGCAGGAGAGCGCTGGCAGTGGCAGACCATCCTATCATAGGAAAATCATGTTTCTCAGGCAATGAAAAGGCGATAGATTTTGTTGTTAATCTAATTGAGAAAACATGCTGAGATCTCTTTATCAGCATTTGGAAAATAAAGAGCAAACTTCAAACTATAAATTGAAGAACTGGCTATTTTTGAGAGAGACAGAGACACACAAATATACATACACACACAGAGAGATTGTGAGAGAGACCAATGGAGTTACAAGAAAGAAAGGGGGAAGCAACAGGGTTGAGACGAGAGGAAGATGATGGGAAAAAGGATGTTTATTCTACTTCAATGATGAGGTTATGGGTTTAGCACAAATGTTAGTGGAAAAAGTCTGATAGGCAGCTGCATCAAAAATCTCCTGGGCCCACGAAATTATTAGTATATTCCAGAAGAATCAAAAAGGGGGTGCTGGCATGAAGGTTGTTACTTCCTGAGGCAGGTGGTTAGACAGCTGGCCACTAAAATACAAAGATAGGCTTCATTAAAAAGCGTTAGGGAGAGGAGAGGACCATCGCGGATTCGCTCGTGAAAATAGAGGGCAGACTATTCTCTGCTTCGGGAGGTTCCTTCCTGGGAGGCCTAGCCTTGTTTGTCTTCTAGTTTGAATCATTTTTCCTTGTATTGAAATCTTGAGGGTTTCCTTGTATGAGATTCCTGAGTCTATTAATCTGAATCATCATTCTCATTGTCTAGACTTGCCTTTATTCTAGTTTGACCTTATTTCCTGTTACATTCCTTTCTTCACTCCATCAAAGTCCCACTCTATTGAAAAGCCATATTTTTTAAAACAATTAGTAGCAAATACAACAGCCATATAAACATTTAGATTTTCTAAATATTTCTTGTCCACATACAAAAGAAGATGATTCAGCACCACCCATTTCCCAATTCAGAACATTAAAGGGCACCTTGTGCATATTGACTTTCTAGAATTTGCATATAATCAACAATAGGTATAAATCCCACACAGAGAAACAGACAGATGGAAACAAAAACACTGATTGAAATCCCTAACCTCCTTAAGGATTCTTTTGCAATTTGGAGGTTCTTGTACTAGCAATGCCTGAAAACCTAGAGAAATGTAAGAAGTTTTTCCTAAATTTTACTAAAATTAAGTCATTCTAAACCGTTTCATGACAATTTGACAACCAAATACAAGACATGAAGTTCAGTGTCTACAGTAAAAGAGATTTACCGCTATTGGACAATCATATGAAAAGTCAAATAAAACAAAGTGCAAAATTGACTAGAACAAATAAAATGAAATAAACTTCTATTGTTCACTTATATGAGTCAAGTCGCATTCTGGCTCATCTGCAAAAGGATCTAACTTTGGGCTACCTTTTCTCTTAGATGAGAGCACATTTCAACAATAAATATATGAAAGGCAATAAAAGAAATTAGTGCATGCAAAGTACCTTGCCTGTAGCATTTCGGACAGGCGATATGTGAAGAAGGTTCCAAAATGTACTCTTATTCTTCCTGGTAAAAGAGAAAACAATTATTGAGAACCATGAATAAAACTCCATTCCATTGAAACACTGGAAAAATAGTTAAAAAGTATGAACCTGTAATTTAAGATACGTACTGTGCATGCTTGCTCAGTTTGAATGCTTTCTGTTATCTGGAAAAATTAAAAAGCAAAAAATAAAAATAAATCATCAATAACACAAGTTATCAGTCAAAAAACCCATATTAAGTCACAACATAGGCATTTAAATAATACAACTAGATGAAAAAAGAAAAACAAGAAATTTGTACCTTCTGAAGAACTGACGAATTTGTTTCAACTCCGCTTAAAAATCTACAGTTGCGCCCCAAAACTTCATTCCTAGCATAACCTACAGCATAACAAAATGACACAAGTAGCTGAGCAATTTCACATGGATCAAAGATTCTTACGCTTTTAAGTTAAAGATAAAACTACGTCAGTCAATGACACTAAGCAGGAAAAAGTTGGCATATTCGACAAGTATCAAAATCATAACAGCACAGGCGCACCTGTCAATTCCAAGAAGGCATCACTTGCATAAACTATAGGCATATCTGGCAAGTGTGGCTCCGTCCTGCAAATGCAAAAATGCATACATGTGGCGAAAAACACAGAGCAGAAGCGTTACCAATCTTGTAAAGATAATTTTTTTTTTTAAAAACAGAAAAAGAACATACAGAGGAATTTGAAAGAACTCACAATACAAAAAAAATTCCTCTTTAAATAGAAAAAAAAAATGAATATCATGCAAAACAGCTCATTTTGATGTGGAAATTTATAAAGAGGAATTGTCTTGTTCTATATCTTTTGGGTCTTTAAAACCTCAACCAGTCATCACTCTTTCTTTATATTCAACAACTCCTCTCACCCAAGATCCAAATTCTCAACACCAAGAGAGAGATAGAGATGGTGGGTTCCTCTTCCTTTTAGTCTCTCTCTCTCTCTCTCTCTCTCTCATTCATGTATTTTATATAATTGGTCTTATACATATTTTGGTGTACCCTCATGAGTTTTTCTTTTTTGTCTATATGTGCAGGAACAAGAAAACGAAGAGCAGCTGGCTAGATGGGATGGCTATGTGGACTGGAGGAACAGGCCTGCCCTCAGAGGCCGTCATGGAGGCATGCTTGCTGCCTCCTTCGTATTGGGTCTGTTCTATGCTTCTTCTTCTTCTTTAGCATTCCACACTTGCTTTTGGCTTTGTATATTTTGTTGTTTGAAAGAAAAAAAAAAAAAAAAAAAAGAAGAGAAGGAAAATGATGGGGTTTTAAATTTGTTGGCATGCAGTTGTGGAGATATTGGAGAACCTGGCATTTCTGGCAAATGCAAGCAACTTGGTGATGTATCTATCAGAGTACATGCATTTGTCTCCATCTGTATCGGCCAATAATGTCACGAATTTCACGGGAACTTCTTTCCTTTTGGCACTTCTCGGTGGTTTTCTCTCAGATGCTTTTTTCACTACTTATACCATATACCTGATAAGTGCAGCCATCGAATTTCTGGTAAAGACATCTCTCTTTCCCTCTCTTGTAACTTAGTTTTCTGTTAGTTACTGGAGGAATTGCGTCTGTCGTTTCCTTTCTCTCTTCTTGCCTTTTCATTTTCTTTCATAAAATTGGAAACCATGCATTTGATGATTCTCAAATTTCTAGAGGACAGAGTGGTGATGCAGCAAACCCCACTCGGAAAATGTTTACAAAATTAGTTTTCAGATTGGTTCTCGCATTGCAACACAAGTTTTAGTCCATAATTAACCTAGTTTAGGATATTGGTAACCTAGTATTTTTATGTTTTTTTTTTGTGCCAATTGGAAAGAATTAATTAATTAAAGGATAATAATAATAATATATTTTGTTAATTGGATAATTCTTATTGGCGGCTAATCTTGAAATGGTGTGAAGTTAAATATATATGGTGTAAATAAATAAATAATTAAATAGTAAAAAGCTTATATATCCTAAGAGTTGCAGATCATCTTAAAGAAGAGTCAGCGCTGCGAGGTAATCAGGTTCTACCTTTCTACAGCGACTTGCTTGGTTGCAGAACTTTGAACTTTTTCCTCAGGAAAACCATGCCCTCAAACCTCCATGGTTAAACTTATCATCAAAATAAGTTTTTTTTCTTAAATTCATTACATAATATTCTAATATTCAATATTCACAAAGTAGTGAATAATGTTAGAAAATTTACCATTGTTTGATTGATATAATTAATTTAACTATTATCTCTTTATTTGTTATAATTTATTCTATAAAAAAAAGAATTCTTATAAATTTTATTTATTTTTTTGAAAATAAAAATTTTATTGACTAAAAAGAAAATTAATCCTTACATTTCAAATAAAAAATTAATTAAATTAAATTGTATTTTGATGAAATTTTTAATTTTAAATAAGGGATAAATGTTTATTTTATGTAATAAAAGATTGAAAGAAGGTTACTATAGAAGGTGATGACGATAAGTAGCATCTGCATGCAGGGTTTCGCAATTAATCACAGCATATAATCCATAAGTCTAGGGATGTCAAGCGGGCGGGTTTTTACGGATACTCGATCCGTCCAAACCCTATTAGGACGGATTTGGGTTTTTACAAAACGGATTTGGGCGGGTTCGGATTTGAAAAATTTTACCAGTCTCGAATTCGGGTAGGGTTCGGGTTTAGGTGATCGGATACCCGTTACCCGAACCCGATTACCTATACTAACAAAACTAAATGAAGTAACCCTAATCCCTAATTCCTTTTTTAATTTTACTCTGCTTTCCTCTCTCCGTCGGCGCCTCTCTCCCTCGCTTCCCTTCCCATAGTTCTCAGTCACGCCTCTCCCCCACTTCACTGACGACTGCCGGCAGCCCAGTTGGCACCGGCGACGTCTCCTTCCTCTCCCCAGTCAGCGATCTCCCCAGTCAGCGATATCGCCTTCTCTCTCCAGCGGCGACATCTCCGACTTCCCAGTTGGAGACAACTCTTCCCTCTCCTCGGTCGGTATCGGCGATATTTCATTCCCTCTCTCCAGTCGGTGACATCTACTCTTTTCAATTGACGCTTCTCTCCTCCACTTCACTGATGCTAGAGACAACCCTTCCCCTCCTCAATCGGTGTCGACGACATCTTCTGTAACTCTCTTCAGGTTTACAATCAAATTTTTTGATAATCAAGATCTTTTGTGTGTATGTTCTTGAAAAATTTTAAGTTGCTATTAAATATTTTTAGAATTTATGAATTATTTATCTAATTATTTGGATACTGTTAAAAAATCTAATTATTTGCTATTTGATTAATGTAATACTGTTGATTTTTAGAATTTATGAAATTAATCTGATTATATAATTATAAATCATTATTTGCTGGGTTGCTGAATTGTTGGTTCTTGTCACTGCTGGATTTGCAACTGTTAGGTGTAGTTTATTTGACATTTTTTCTCATTCAATTGAATTTAAAAAATCGGGTTCGTGTATTGTGTGGGTATTATTAAACGGGTTCCGGACGGGTTCGGATAATAAAAATAAAATATTAAACGGATTTGGGACGGATTCAGAAATTGTATATATAATCGGATTCAGGTTTGGATAATCTCAATTTTGCAGATACCCTACCCGTTTACATTCCTAACAAGAGCCGCTATTACAAGAGAAACAGTTATTACACGATAAAATTACTCTAAAGCTTTTCCATGTATTGGCCGGTAATGAAGATCTTGCGATTGATCTTATATACAGCCAAGAGGTTGTTCAGCGCAACCATTTATCATCTGGTATAAACAGAGCAAAGAGGCCAGTCATTATCTATGTTGAATGCGTAAATTGGCTTTGCCAGCCACTTCTTGTTGATCTATACTTGTACCAGTTGGCCCAGAGAAGGTAATGCAAGAAATTCACAGCACTTAGCACGCACATCAGCCAGTAGAATCGTTCCAGTTGATAGTAATTTATGTGTAGAGTTACCTGGTCATGGTCTGCGTGTAGAGTTACCTGTAATACTATTTACTATTGATACAATTACTGAGCTCAGGTAGTAACCCATGGCCATCCAAGAATCAAAAGAATCAAAATGCAAGTCCTATCAGTCCAACCCATGCCAGCCAAGAATCAAAAGAAAATGCCAAAGAAATGGCACCCGGTACTGAAACTTTAACAAAAAGCTTCAGCTTTCTTAACAGAGCGGTGGTGAAAAGGCAAGTCCATTCTTCTCTAGAATGCACAGTACAGCAAGTTGAGGAAGTTAAGGTTGTGATAAAAATCCTACCAATATTTTCTTGCACCATCATGCTCACTTGCTGCCTGGCTCAGCTCTCCACATTTTCTGTACAACAAGCTGCCACCATGAGCACCAAGCTTGGTTCCTTGAAAGTTCCCCCAGCTTCCCTTCCCTTTTTTCCGGTAATCTTCATTATGATCCTAGCACCCATTTACGACCATTTCATTATCCCATTCGCTAGGAAAGTGACCAAATCTGAAATGGGCATCACTCATCTGCAAAGAATTGGCATTGGTTTAGTTCTTTCTGTAATAGCAATGGGAGTTGTTGCGCTGGTTGAAATCAAGCGGAAGAAAGTTGCTACAAATTCAGGACTACTAGACTCGAATGATCCATTACCCATCACATTCTTCTGGATTGCTTTCCAGTACTTATTCTTGGGATCAGCAGATCTCTTCACATTGGCAGGGCTGATGGAATTTCTCTTTACAGAGGCACCCACAAGCATGAGATCCTTAGCAACTTCTCTTTCTTGGGCTTCCTTGGCCATGGGTTACTACCTGAGCTCAGTAATTGTATCAATAGTAAATAGTATTACAGGTAACTCTACACGCAGACCATGGCTCTCTGGCGACAACATAAATTACTATCAACTGGAACGATTCTACTGGCTGATGTGCGTGCTAAGTGCTGTGAATTTCTTGCATTACCTTCTCTGGGCCAACTGGTACAAGTATAGATCAACAAGAAGTGGCTGGCAAAGCCAATTTACGCATTCAACATAGATAATGACTGGCCTCTTTGCTCTGTTTATACCAGATGATAAATGGTTGCGCTGAACAACCTCTTGGCTGTATATAAGATCAATCGCAAGATCTTCATTACCGGCCAATACATGGAAAAGCTTTAGAGTAATTTTATCGTGTAATAACTGTTTCTCTTGTAATAGCGGCTCTTGTCCAATGTTAACTAATGCAATTCTCGTTTTCTTAAGCACCATCATCTACAACTTTTCTAAATAAGGAACAGCAGAATGGATAACCTGACCAAAGCAGCAAATATTAGCGAAAATATTACACACACAAAAAAAAGCATCATATGTTAATCTGAATAAATTTCAGGATTAGAACTCAATTCCTCTGTGACCAATCTAAGAATTAACAGCATATTAACAAAATCATATCCATGACAATGATCATTGTCTTGTTCTTCATGCCAAGTCCATATAACGCCATAAGAACCCAATACCAAGAATTACCGTCGTAAATATCATTTAACTGGCAGTGCAAGCGTTAAATGCTGAAAACAAACATCGTCATCTTGTACCTTTGTGAAGGAAGTAGAAGGGTATTGCGTCAGGGAATTTAAGCCATTAGCGGGGATGTAGCTCAGATGGTAGAGCGCTCGCTTAGCATGCGAGAGGTACGGGGATCGATACCCCGCATCTCCATCCAATCTTTATTTAATTCTTTCTTTTTCTTTTTCCCCCTTTCACCATTTTTGTCCGTTCCCTCAAAGATGATGACTCATGGGCTTGTTTGTTGTTTGAAGGTTAATTGAAAGAGAGGGTTAAGAGGGTTTTCGTATTAGAGGAGAAAAGTACAGGAAGCAGCTTTCTTTATATAGGTCGGTGGGTAGATGCAAGTATGTAAGGTTGATTATTGGTTTATTTGCTGTAATGATCCATTTACATGCTCCCTGATCAGTGATGACCCAAATTAATTACCAAATGAATTCTTACCAAATCGTTTGCTCTTGTGGCTGATTCTCCATCAATGGATTCTAACACTGAAAGATCTTTTTTCTTTGGAGTATTTATATCATCGCTAACCAACTTAAAGCATCATCTAATTTAGCTTCCGAGTCTTTTTTTTTTTTAATTACTTTATTTTGATTTAATTAACTTCCAATTTGAAAAAAAAAAAAATTTCCATACGTTCTGAATTCATAATTTGGTGGCCCTAGGCACGACTGATGCTCGATACCTTCTAATTATATGGAGCCCAGCATCGGAGCCCAGTGCAAATAATCGGCGTCCACTTCCCCTTTTTATGCCTGACACTGTATTAGGTTTCTTGTTTGAGTACAGATTTATAAAGCTCATATAAGTAATTTGTCTTAGTTCAACAATTCCATTTTCTAAATCTAATAGCTGAAACACGCATGAATCCTCTCTCTCTCTCTCTACATATATATATATATAAATTTTTTTTTTTCTTTTTTCACATACGGGCAAAGCAATATCAAAAGAAACCATCAAATCCTTTACAAGATGATATGATCAAGTTTCAGGGTGAATATTATTTTTCTCTTTTAAAGCCAGTAAAAAGCAGCAAAGAAAAGATCTGATTTCATGGTCACATATTGAATTCTTAACTCCATCTCCAAAGAACTGATATGGATGGTTTCATCTATATTGCCTCTGCCATAGACCTCTGGCTAGAGTAGTTCTGTGAAAAATATGGAGAATGCAATGGTCTTATGATATATGAGTTGCATCGAAAAATTTCTCTTATATCTTAAGAGAATGCTTCTGTCTCCATCTATTTTACTAAGCTAAAGAGACTTTGGGATAAGCTTAGCTCTATAAAAACTCTCCCTACTTGCATCTATGGGGCTCCTAGAGCCATTATAGAAATAACAAATAGAAATAGACTTATGCAGTTTCTAATGGGTTTGAATGAGGCTTTTGGATCTGTAAGAAATTAAATCTTGGGAATGGATCTCTTACCAACAGTAAACAAAACTTATTCAATGGTTGTGGAATTTGAATCCCAAAGAGAGATTTTGAGAGCCATGAATGACAGTTCGGAGTCCCTTGTGTTGTTCAATAAGACACACTCTCAAACCCAAATAAGACCAAGAAAGTCGAACATAAAAAGGGAGCACTGCACTTTCTGTAACATGGATGGACACATACGAGAAATGTGCCTCAAATTAATTGGATACCTTGATTGGTTTAAAATAAAGAACAAGACTGGCACACAACTAGTTAAAGGATATAAAAATACCAGAATGGTGGCTACTGTAGAGGGAGATAGCACTAGAGAGTATAATCCTTTGGACTACCCTGACATAACAAGCAGAATCAATGAACTAATATTTATGTTAAGTTCATTAAAGTAAGAAGTTACTCAGCTTGTGAATGGCAAGGATGTTCAAACCCCAAGTACCTCTGTTGAACCATATTCTCATTTCATGGGTTTTACTCGTAAGTCCAATGCTTTTAAAACTTGCTATGCACAATTATATAATAATATTGATTGGATTCTAGATATTAGAGCCACAAATAACATGTATTCAAATAAAATACTGATCACTTCCTTGCACCCTTTGCATAAATATATATTTGTTTGCTTTCTAGATGAGAACACAATACAAATACTGAAAAGCTAAATCTGTTTGAGAAAATGATGCTTAATGATGTTTTCTATGTCCCTCACTTTTAATACAACTTTATATTTATTAGTTAACTGGTGAATAGCTACACTTATTGTGTAGTAATATGCCATCGTTATTGCGTCATACAGGCCCTACTGAATAAGAAAGTGGTGGTCATAGGAAAGAAATAAGGAGATCTTTCCAGGCTAAATCAGATAAGTTTCTCTCATATGATATTAAACACTGCTTACATTAGATCATGAATTCTAGTCTTGATCTTCATACTAAATATCATGCTTCCTGTAATTGATTCTAATAAAGAAAGCTTCATATCTTCTAAACATGTATATGATCGTGTTGTGACTATGATTGATCTGCATGATAAACTAGGTCATGTATCTGTTAGTAAACTCAAACATATCAATGGTATAAATATTAGTGATAATCTTATAACTTATTGTCCTGTTTATCCTCTGGCAAAACAATCAAGACTGCCTTTTCCTATAAGCCATACTTTGGCTTCAAAACCGTTTGATTTGATCCATATAGACATATGGTGACGCTATAAGACTAGCTCTATTACTGGTGCTAGATTTTTCCTTACCATTATAGATGATTATAGTAGGATAGTCTAAACTTTTATGATACATCTAAAGGGTTAATCCTTTAATCTGACTAAACACTTCATCAACATGGTGAAGACTCAATTCAATACCACCATTAAAACCATTATGACAGATAATGACAGAGAATTTTTAACTCATTCTTGCAGCTCTTTGCTCACCAATAAAAACATCATTCACTAAAAATCTTGTCCTTATACTCCACAATATAATGAAATTATGTGGAAAAGGAAATACAGACACATTCTTAACACTATTAAAACTTTAAAAATTCAATTTGATGTCTCTTAAGTGAAAATTCTATACAGACACATTCTTAACACTACTAGAACTTTAAAAATTCAATCTAATGTCTCTTAAGTGAAAATTTTATTGATGTTATCAACCAGCGCATGCATTGCACTCAAATAGTTAATTACTCCATAACATTGTTACTACTAAATAGCGGAATAAAACTAAGATAGCTATATATAAATAAAGAAAAGCAAATAAAGCCTCGTTAAATTAACAGCCGCAGCTAAAACAAAGTAATACAAAATAGGCTTGACTTCTTATTAATTAATGCCAAAATCGGATGAAATTGATACAAAACCAATGAAAAAGTAATTATTACCGTTGAATCTCCCAAGCCTTGTAAAATTCACAAGGGGGAATCCAATAAAATCATCCTGATAGAGACTGTTCAAATTAATATATTTTAGGATTTCAACGATACTTAGTAAAAATTATAAAATTATCTTGTTAATATTATTAAAATCATTTTTTTTAAAAAAAATAAAATTTTATCATATACAATAATATATTTTAGTAAATAATTTATTTTTAATAGCATTTTTATTTATTATAAAAAATAAATATGTTATATACTATAGTAGAAAAGGTAAATATAAAGAATGATCTCAAATTTTATAAATTGAATTTAAATATATACAAGAACGAAGTGTTGACTTCATGCATCACGTAGTATTGAGTACCGAACCCACAATTATCGCTAAACCATGAATAAAAAGAATGAAGAAAACGAAAACAAGCTCTAGTGGCGGGGCTAACCACCAATCACGGTAATGAGCTATTTGACATTCAGATCTGTTTCAAAGCATTCAATTCTATCTCTTGTAGATTCTCGTAGCAGTCTTAGACAGCTCAAGCAAATCCACAACCAACTTCTCATTAACGGCTATCTCAATGACGCTCACTTTCTTGGACAATTTGTGGCCGCCATTGCCCTCAAAAGCCCCAATCATCTTGAGTATTCAAATCTTGTACTTCACCAATGTCACACTCCGACTCTCTTTGCCTTGAATTGCATGATCAGAGCTCACTCTAAAAGCTCTACTCCTCAAAAAAGCTTTCACTTCTTTAACAAAATCTTCCATTGTGGTAATTGTATTTCACCTGATAACTACACTTTTAATTTCCTCGTTCGAGCCTCTGCGCAGCTTTTGGCAAGGAGGATTGGTCCCGCAGTCCATGGCTCTCTCATAAAATATGGGTTTGAATTCGACCCACATGTTCAAAGTGGATTGATCTTTATGTACTCTGAATTAGGTTTTTTATGTTCGTGTCACCAGGTGTTTGAATCAATTCCTAACCCAGATTTGGTCTGTCAAACAGCGATGGTGAGTGCGTGCGCTAAATGTGGTGATGTTGGTTTTGCGAGAAAACTGTTCGATTCAATGCCTCGAAGGGACCCTATTGCATGGAATGCAGTGATTTCTGGGTACGCACAATGTGGGCAATCAAGGGATGCATTACGTTTGTTCCATTTCATGCAATTAGAGGGTGTCAAGGTTAGTGAAGTGACAATGGTTTCAGTTTTATCTGCCTGTAGCCAGTTAGGCGCTTTGGAACATGGGAGATGGGCCCATGCGTATGTTCAGAAAAATAAGATTCCAGTGGCGGTGACATTAGGAACTGCACTTATTGATATGTACGCAAAATGTGGGGACATGAATGAAGCAATGCAAGTGTTTTGGGGAATGAAGGAAAAGAATGTTTACACATGGAGTAGTGCCATGAATGGGCTAGCAATGAATGGAGCTGGTGATAAGTGCCTTGAACTATTTTCCCTTATGCAAAATGAGGGGGTTTTGCCCAATGAGATCACTTTCCTTTCGATTTTAAGGGCTTGTTGCGTGGTTGGATTGGTTGAGGATGGCCGCAAGTATTTGGTCTCCATGAGAAAAGATTATGGGATTGAGCCTCTAGTTGAGCATTATGGATGCATTGTTGATTTGTATGGTCGAGCTGGGCGCTTAGATGAAGCTTTGAATATCATCAATGAAATGCCATTGAAGCCCCATAATGGTGCTTGGGGTGCTTTGCTCAATGCTTGTAAAATGTACAAAAATATGGAATTGGGTGAACTTGCCTCAAGAAAAATAATTGAATTGGAGGGCAAGAATCACGGGGCATATGTTCTGTTATCAAATATATACGCTGATTCAAAGAAATGGGAAATGGTTGATAATGTGCGCCAAGCTATGAAGGTCAATGGTGTAAGGAAACAGCCTGGCTGTAGTGTTATTGAGATTGATGGTGAAGCTCATGAATTCTTCGTTGGAGATAACTCCCACCCAAAGTATGGTGATATTGAGGTCATATTAGAAGAGATCTCCATGAGATTGAAATCTTATGCCACAAACTCCAATTCTCTGCTGTCTGATATTGGAGAAGAAGAGAAGGAGCCTCTATAACAATGGTAATTTTGCCTTTGCATTTAGTTTCACCAACCAGAAGGAAGATGTTCCAGTTAGGATTCTGAAGAACCTAAACAGTTAATTGGGATTCTCATGGTCTTATAAACCAATAATCTAAATTTTCATTATCTGTAAACAGTAGAGGACAAACCTTAAAATATAACAAATTCTACGCGGTTCTTCAGAATCCGAAGTGGAACACCTTACTTCTGCGTGATACTCGGCTTCTTAAATCAGTTGGCTTCATGGGGCGAGTGACCCAACGTTAACCTTCTTATACAATCCAGAATCTACAACCATCTGCCGAAGGGATAATCCTTTACAAGCGCTATTGAAAGTGTCTTAGATTGTTGCAGTCTTCTCATGGGCTCAATGTTTATACGAGTAGAATCAGCACATACTTGTCAGGGATGGCCCTCGAAATAAGCAGCTAGGAGCCCATGACCAGGCAATTGTTTACTCATCTATTTAGTTTGAAATTTCCTATGTTAGAAACTTATTCAATAAAGTCCATTTGTTTCGCACAATAATTTTTAGAAATATATTTTTTATATTTTAAAAAATATTCAGAAAAATTAGTCATGATAAATTTTTCTAATTAAAACTTAGACTGTTTCCTTTTTTTTTTCTTTTTTTTTCTGAAGAGACTGTTTCCATGTGATTGCATAGGTGTATACGTTTATACATTTGAGATGTAGAGGTCAAGTCATCACGTGCTACTTGTAGTAGCAATTTTGAGGGCTAGTTTTAGACCTTCCTTCGTCAAATCAATTGCTCTTACAGGCAACTCCTCCTCATCAAAATTAATTTATTTCTTTTTATTTCATAATCTTGAATTGATTTTTTTTTCTTTTTTCACCATAATCTTCAAGGTGAACCATTGAAATTGCTCACTGATTACTTGCACTGCAAAAATAAGTACCTCTTCACCTTCCTTATATATATTTTCCTTTTGTAGGGGCATGGAGAGAGTCACTAAAATCTGCCCCTCTCAAATTAAATTAAATTAAATTAAATTGTTGAACTATATTTGTTAATATATTATTAATTAACAATAATAAATTATATTTTTCTATTTAATCATATTATTTTGCAAAAATATTATCTTTAATCACATATACTTATATATATATAAATATAAGATATCGAGTTTTTTAATAGAAGATTCTAGTTTCTTTAAATTAAATTACTTTATTTAATTTGTTATTTTGAAAAATTATGTAAAGCCCACGTATTAATATTATAGTTGAGTTATACGTACAATTCAAACATAGTTAGTGTCCATTTGATATTGAGATTTAAGGATTAAAAACTACTCTTTTTTTCCAAGAAAAAAAAAACATTTTAAACCGAATAATATAAATTGTTTAATTACTTTAGCACGAAAGATATTTTTAAATAGTATAATTTATTTTTTATTATTTAATTTTAATTTAAAAATAAAATATATTAATAATTTTTTTATTAGAAGGTATTTACAAGTTTAGATATAGAGTTGTTAAGATTCTAAATGTCCAGACAATTATTTACTTTTTCTTTTTTTAAAATAATTTAATTTTTTATTAAAGAAAATAATTGTCCTTTTGAATTTATGATTTATTGAGGTAAGTTAGGCTACGCAGGAAGAAAGTGCTAAAAAATATATTATTTAGTTTAGACGATTAAAATAATTTTTTTAGAATGCAAAGTATTCTCTTTTTTTTTATTGACCCTTTGCAACATTTGCTAAGTTGCAATTTTTTAAGTAAATGCAAAGAAATTTATTATTATTATTTTTTTTTTAAAATGAGGAGTAGGGATTGAATCTGAAATCTTTCAAATTTATTCGGTAAATGAATGTTTATTAATTTCTTTTTTAATTTATTATGGCTCAAATTATATAATAAACGTCATTGTTTATATATATATATTTATAAATACGAGATAAACTAAATTTTTTAAAAGTTAATTTCTTAATTTTTATGAAATAAAATATATTTGCTGAACAAATATTGCTAAGAAAATAAAGATTTGAAGAGATGACTGCTAAAAGTATATATTTTAAAAAATTAATTAACTATTTTTAATGTTCTGAATGGTTTTTTTTTTTCGATAAATATTAAAAATTAAAATAATAAAATTAAAAATCTCTCAAATCCATTTAAATTCTCATTATCATCCACCTAAATTCAATTAAATCTGTCCGTGAATTCTGAATATTACCTTTCATCATTAATTCCAACAATTTTATCTTGTTAATGGGCTCCATTCTATGTTTGAGTCGCCACTAACTTTTAGGTTAATGATTTTGTAATTATTTTTCAATATGCATTTTTTTTTTAAAAATTCAGCAAAAATAGAAAAAACACCCAATAAATTAATTAAGTGGGATATAATTAAGGGCAAAGTTGACATCATATTTCATTAATTCTGAGTTGACATCACATTTCATTGATGGCTGTACCCTTTCTCCAACGGCATTTCAACAAATCAATATATATATAATTCTAAATAAATAAATAAATAATTGGTATGTTTTTATATAATTCTTACGTTTTTTTTAAATAATAAAAAAATTTCATTAATTTAAAGAGAGCAAAGAAACACTATGAGGAGGAGGGATATCAATCTAAACTCCTTGACTTGATTTAGAATGAGTCAATGTTGCTAGAATATGAGCGATATCATTCGTAGATCTATGAATAAAAACAGACTTTACTGCCTCATAACTAGATAGAAACAGTTTACAATCTTGAATCAAAAGACCAAAAGACGATAAATCATCTAACAAATAAGAGAGGAGAAATTAAATTAATTAATTATGCATATAGAAACCTCTCATTCAATTAAGTGGCCAATTAGATTCGAATAAAAATGCATGGTTGCTTGCACGTCTTGCTTTAATTAAGCTTCATTTTTATATAATTAGTAGGAAAAACCTTTGGTTTTTGTTTGAAAAGACATTTATTAGAAATGTTCTGAGCATTTTCATTTATTTTGCAGCCAATTTTGAAATATGGGTTTTTTTTTTATGTATTAATTTTCCATTAATTCTATTTCAACATCTAATTACAACTATCTATCCCTCCATCATCTCCCTTTTTCAAGTGACTTGTGAAAAACAAAGCGACAAAGACCCATAATCAATTTTTGTCTTTTCATAGAATTACATTATTTTAAAATTTTTATATGTAAATTTATTAATATATTTTAAAATGAAATAAAATAATAAAAAATAAATTATTTTATTAAAAATATCAACATGAAAAACTCTATTACTCACCCAATAAATTAAACACACGTGCATCAAAAAAATGGATTTGAAGTTAATATATAGAAAAATTCTTATGAAACTAATTTTATTCTGTGATTTTAAAATATATGAAAGTGAATTTTATCTGATTTTTTTATATAAAAATATAATTTTAGTGTTTTAAATTCATAATAGCATGTGTAAATACAAGTTTTTTCTAATATAAAAAAGAAATGATTTTAATTTTGAATGGTATTAAAATGTGTGCACATAATTTTAACATATTTCAGTTTTATTACCTTTAATTTGTTATATAAAATCATTTATCCTTAAAAAGATGTTAAAAAGCTTTCATTCTGACGGTTTTATTATAATTATAAATATATCTGAATAAATTTGATAAATTTTAAATTTTATTTTTTAATTTTATTTTGAAAAGCATTAAATAAAAATCTCTGATGTTTATAAATATTTCAAATTTTCCATTCATTTATCGTAGATTTTTCTTTTCCTAATTTTTTTCTTCCTACCAATAATAATCTAAATCTAGTTTGGTAATTATTCTCAGATGGTACCAGCCACATCCCTTATACTATTTTTCATCTATTTATTAAATAAAATTAATATATAAATTATTATAATTTAAAAAATTCATTAATATATTAATAATATTATTAAAATAGACGGTGAGTTTTCATTATAAAATAGGATCACGTATAATTTTAATTATAATTAAAAAAGAATCAAATGTTTTAAGTTGACTTAAAGACATGTTGGCCTCAAATTGAACAAACTCGTCTTCTAAATTTTAGAATGAGTCTTCATAAAAAAATTACCGTTAAACAGTTACAATTTAATAAATTTCTTTTACGACTATAATCACAAGATTTCTAACTAATTAAACGGTAAAGATTTTTAACTAAACGGTGAAAATTTATTACTAACGAATTGGTCAAATTATCTTCGAATAATAAAAAATGTTATATTTATTTTAATTTTTTTATAATATAAAAAAATATCACATAAATAAATATATACTATTTTTTTATATAAATATTTATAAATTTTTTATTTATTATTATTTTTTATCTATTAATTTGAGTGTTGGAGTGACGGTTATAAATTCCAATAATCTATTTAACCAATTATAATATAATTCTATTTTAAAAGTATCATCAATTTGATTTTAACACATCAATTAGATTGGCAACATCAGTTAGATGTGCGGTGTATCTAATTTTTCCTCATCGGTATCTCATGGAAAAAAAACGAACAGTTTTATGAAAGTGAAATCATCCATACAGAACCCCTAGAAAATGAGGATGAGGGGCCTGAATATGCTCTGACCTGTGTGATGTAATATAATTAATGTTTCAAACCAGCCGTTGAAACATTTTGCAACATTACATATTTTTTTATAAATGCAGGCCCTGCTCTGCTCCTGCCCCCGCTGAAAACAGACAATGCTAACTAAATTACTTAAATTTTTTTTCTTCATAATTTTGAGATATATCATTGATATTTATAATGAGATTTTTTTAAAAAAGTGCAAAAAAAAAAAAGATAAATATAGATTATGGAATATTAAAAATATAAGGTTCCATTGGAAGGAGTTATGACACCAACACCCTAACTACCTTCATTAATTCCAGACTTACCAAAAAAATTTATATTGTCCTAAATAATAATAATAATAACACACATGTCTTAGAAAAACACAATTGGTCCACACAGCAGTAAAGGATGGTTCACATGTCTAATAGTTGAATTCTGTCAATTTTCTCTTTTTTTTTTTTGGAATTTAAAGATATTTATTTGAAATAATAAAAAACATTTATATATTTATATATAAATGGAAGAATTGGACTCAACCGTATGATCATTAATGAATTTTTTTGCAGTTACAGTGGATTATTATGATAGATAAGAGTCTCATTAATTTGTTTCAGTTACAATAGTTGAAGAGAGAATATCCCAACCAGAGGCTACAAATTTCTACATCATTTCAAGAATCGTCTTCTTACACTCCTGTGATTAGAGCTTTAATGAAGCCCTCTTGCCCTAATTAAACCACTTTCCTCTTATTCAAAAAATAAATCTATTTACATCAAACACTGTCAAAATAACCAAAATATTAATTAACTGACTTGTGATATTAGTTTCAACCTTAACTAGAAAAAATAATTTTTAAAATCATATAAAATTATATTTATAAATTTCCACATCGAAATGAGCTGTTTTGCATGATATTTATATTGATAAATATATATATTTTTTTTCTATTTAAAGAGGAATTTTTTCATCATAAAGTTTTATTGGGAGTTATTTTCTTCCGTTAATCAATTGCTGACTTGAAATTATATATAAATGATTTAATATCAGATTTATTAATTTAAAAAAAGAATTAAGATATTAACATTGTAGTGAAAGATGGCAAGCAAGCATACCATAAAGAAATATAAATTTTTTATATCGGGAAGGAGGATTTGATGCTTGGTGTCTATCTTTTTGCCTTGTTTTAGGAAATATATATCCATCATTCTTAATTAACCAAACAGTTAAAATAGAAATTTATTGATGGTGATTCAAAAATATTCCTACTTCTATAATAGGGTTAATCAACATTTTATACTTTTCCTAACTTTTTTTGGAATAAGACTGCTCATTCTAAAGCTATTTAGGATTTTAATTTTGCCTCTATGTCTATTTGATATGTACATATGTTCAACCTCGGGAAAAACAAACGAAAATCAAGCAGAAGTAAAAAGTCTATTTTCATCCCTAAAGTTATACTAAACGGTCATATTGACCCTTCAAAAGTTTAAGATCCAAATAAGCACCTTAATGTTTTAAAAGGATAAATATCATATATACAAAATAGGGAAAAAAATTCCCCTTTTTCTTTAACACGTCAATATTTGGGAAATGGAGTGTCCAACCAAATATCATATATATATATATATATATAAAAGGTAAAATTTTAAAAAAAAAATTAAATGAGACGAAATAATTAATTTTAAATTTTATGATAAATTTAAATTGAATTTAATTTTTAAATTCGAGATTCAATAAAAATTCACAATAAATTTTTAAAAATAAACTTTTAAGACGTATAATTTTTAAAAAAAATAACAAGAATGGTAGATCTATCACAAAATTTAATAATAAAAAAATTATATCGTTTAAAAAATTAATTTTATATTTTAATTATTTCTTTTAAATATTTTTATAATTTTAAATATTAAAATTTCTTTTATTATAAATAAATTTTCTTAATTATTAAGAATTCACTTTTCAATTATTAAAAAATTTCAATAAAACTTCCCAAGTTTTTAGAATCATTTATCATTTAATAGTAATAATAATAATAATTCAGGCTAAAAGGATCAAATTAAGTCCATTTTATAATGGGTCCCGGCTATATTTTGTCTTGTTCTATATGTTTTCGGTCTTTAAAACCTCAACCAGTCATCACTCTTTTTTTATATTCAACAACTCCTCTCGCCCAAGATCCAAATTCTCAACACCAAGAGAGAGATAGAGATGGTGGGTTCCTCTTCCTTTTAGTCTCTGTCTCTCTCTCTCTCATTCATGTATTTTATATAATTGGTCTTATACATATTTTGGTGTACCCTCATGAGTTTTTGTTTTTGGCTATATGTGCAGGAACAAGAAAAAGAAGAGCAGCTGGCTAGATGGGATGGCTATGTGGACTGGAGGAACAGGCCTGCCCTCAGAGGCCGTCATGGAGGCATGCTTGCTGCCTCCTTCGTATTGGGTCTGTTCTATGCTTCTTCTTCTTCTTCAGCATTCCACACTTGCTTTTGGCTATGTATATTTTGTTGTTTGAAAGAAAAAGAAGAAGAGAAGGAAAATGATGGGGGTCTAAATTTGTTGGGATGCAGTTGTGGAGATATTGGAGAACCTGGCATTTCTGGCAAATGCAAGCAACTTGGTGATGTATCTATCAGAGTACATGCATTTGTCTCCATCTGCATCGGCCAATAATGTCACGAATTTCATGGGAACTTCTTTCCTTTTGGCCCTTCTTGGTGGTTTTCTCTCAGATGCTTTTTTTCACTACTTATACCATATACCTGATAAGTGCAGCCATCGAATTTCTGGTAAAGACATCTCTCTCTCCCTCTCTTGTAACTTAGTTTTCTGTTAGTTACTGGAGGAATTGGGTCTGTCGTTTCCTTTCTCTCTTCTTGCGTTTTCATTTTCTTTCATAAAATTGGAAACCATGCATTTGATGATTCTCAAATTTCTAGAGAACAGTACTTTCTCAGCCCGAACACCAGAGTGTGGTGATGCAGCAAACCCCACTCGGAAAATGTTTACAAAATTATTCTCGCATTGCGACAGAAGTTTTAGTCCCTAATTAACCTAGTTTAGGATATTGGTAACCTAGTATTTTTATGTTTTAATCATTACTCGCTTTGAGTTTTTTTTTTTTTTTTTGTGCCAAGTGGAAAGAATTAATAAAAGGATAATAATAATAATAAAAAATAAATAAATAAATAATTAAATAGTGAAAAGCTTATATATATATATATATCCTAAGAGTTGCAGATCATCTTAAAGAAGAGTCAGAGCTGCGAGGTAATCAGCTTCTACCTTTCTACAGCAACTTGCTTGGTTGCAGAACTTTGAACTTTTTCCTCAGGAAAACCATGCCCTCAAACCTCCATGGTTAAACTAATCATCAAAATAAGTTTTTTTCTTAAATTCATTACATAATATTCAATATTCACAAAGTAGTGAATAATGTTAGAAAATTCACCTAGTAGTAAATAATGTTAGAAAATTTACCATTATTTGTTGGATATAATTAATCTAACTATTATCTCTTTATGTTATAATTCATTTTATAAAAAAAAAAATTAGATGAATTCTTATAAAATTTTATTTATTTTTTTAAAATTAAAATTTTATAAATTAAAAAGAAAATTAATTAAATTAAATTATGTTTTTATGAAAAATTTAATTTTAAATAAGGGATAAATGTTTATTTTATGTAGTAAAAGATTGAAAGAAGGTTAATATAGAAGGTGATGACGATGAGTAGCATCTGCATGTAGGGTTTCGCAATTAATCAGAGCATATAACCCATGAGACTAGTTATGCAACTTATCCTATTAGAGTTAGTCCTGATAAAGGAAAGGGCCCATGAGCCATACAGTACTAATAGAAACTTCTTTTTCTTTAAATATCCCTTAACATCTATACTCGTCTTTTTCTTCAGTCTTGTAGTTGTCTCAACTACCACTGGGTCACCAACTGTTGCGTGACAATGAATTTGCCCTTCCCACGTGTATACTTGGTTAAATATTAAACAATTGTTTTTTTAAAAAATATATTTTTCGTTATTTAATTGCAGCATTAAAATAAATAATGCTAATAATCTTTATGAATGCATAATTTAAAAATGTTACCAAGTTATAAATCTAGAAATATTAAGCCGTTTTAGGTAAAAATGACTTGATTTTTTTTTTAAAGGTTGCTACTTGGGAGTTGGGTGGTTTAATTGTAAGGAACAAATAATAATGAAGTCCGTGTAACATGTTGGAATCTATTTATATAAATAATTAATTTAATATAAAAAATATATTTTATAATAATATTTATTTTTATATATATTTTTATTTAAAAAATTAAAATTTAAATATTTTTTAAAAATATTAAATTTTTTAAATAAAAATTATTAATGAAAAATATTTTTTTATATAAATTATTAATTAAAATATATAAAATTAAACAGATTTAATAATAATATTTCGATTTGAAATAAATTTAAATAATTTATACTAATTTTTAATCGAGCTTGAAATAGATTTAATGTTACGGGATCATATTGGGATCGATTCTGTATATATGAATACAGATTAGGATGATAAATGTTGAATTTTGATCGTTACAGGGTTTGGTGATACTCACTGTGCAAGCTCGCTCACCTTCGCTAAAACCACCGGCATGTGACCCAGCTAACCCCAACGTCCCATGCCAAGAAGTAACTGGTGCAAAAGCTGCAATGCTGTTTTTAGGGCTCTATATGGTGGCCCTTGGCGTTGGAGGGATAAAGGGTTCACTTGCAGCACATGGGGCAGAGCAATTTGATGAAAGCACCCCACAAGGAAGGAAGCAGAGATCGACCTTCTTCAATTACTTCATCTTCTGTCTTGCTTGCGGAGGCCTCATTGCGGTAACTTTCGTTGTGTGGCTAGAGGACAACAAAGGGTGGGTGTGGGGTTTTGGAGTATCCACCATTGTAATCTTTCTATCTATCCCTATCTTCATCGCTGGCTCACCCACTTACAGGAATAAGATCCCTTCTGGAAGTCCCCTCACAACCATTTTCAAGGTATACTACAGGTTTCTCATGGACTTTCTGGCTAACACGTTGAACTGCTGCGTAAATTTTCATTATTTTTTTCATGTAATTGACCACTTTTTTTTTTAACAGGTTTTGATCGTTGCTGCTATTACTACTTTCATAAGCAGCACTCCCAGCAATGCCATAGCAAACCTGAATGCAAGTCCTATCAGTCCAACCCAGGCCAGTGAAGAATCAAAAGAAAATTCCAAAGAAATGGCACCCGGTACTGAAACTTTAACAAAAAGCTTCAGCTTTCTTAACAGAGCGGTGGTGAAAAGGCAAGTCCATTCTTCTCTAGAATGCACAGTACAGCAAGTTGAGGAAGTTAAGGTTGTGATAAAAATCCTACCAATATTTTCTTGCACCATCATGCTCAGTTGCTGCCTGGCTCAGCTCTCCACATTTTCTGTACAACAAGCTGCCACCATGAACACCAAGCTTGGTTCCTTGAAAGTTCCCCCAGCTTCCCTTCCCTTTTTTCCTGTAATCTTCATTATGATCCTAGCACCCATTTACGACCATTTCATTATCCCATTCGCTAGGAAAGTGACTAAATCTGAAATGGGCATCACTCATCTGCAAAGAATTGGCATTGGTTTAGTTCTTTCTGTAATAGCAATGGGAGTTGCTGCGCTGGTTGAAATCAAGCGGAAGAGAGTTGCTACAAATTCTGGACTGCTAGACTCGAATGATCCATTACCCATCACATTCTTCTGGATTGCTTTCCAGTACTTATTCTTGGGATCAGCAGATCTCTTCACATTGGCAGGGCTGATGGAATTTTTCTTTAGAGAGGCACCCACAAGCATGAGATCCTTAGCAACTTCTCTTTCTTGGGCTTCCTTGGCCATGGGGTACTACCTGAGCTCAGTAATTATATCAATAGTAAATAATCTTACAGGTAACTCTACACGCAGACCATGGCTCTCTGGCGACAACATAAATTACTATCAACTGGAACGATTCTACTGGCTGATGTGTGTGCTAAGTGCTGTGAATTTCTTGCATTACCTTGTCTGGGCCAACTGGTACAAGTATAGATCAACAAGAAGTGGCTATCAAAGCCAATTTACGCATTCGACATAGATAACGACTGGCCTCTTTGCTCTGTTTATACCAGATGACAAATGGTTGCGCTGAACAACCTCTTGGCTGTATATAAGATCAATCGCAGGATCTTCATTACCGGCCAATACATGGAAAAGCTTTAGAGTAATTTAATCGTGTAATAACTGTTTCTCTTGTAATAGCGGCTCTTGTCCAGTGTTAACTAATGCAATTCTCGATTTCTCATGCACCATCATCTACAACTTTTCTAAATAAGGAACAGCAGAATGGATAACCTGACCAAAGCAGCAAATATTAGCGAAAATATTACACACACACAAAAAAAAAAGCATCATATGTTAATCTGAATAAATTTCAGGATTAGAACTCAATTCCTCTGTGACCAATCTAAGAATTAACAGCATATTAACAAAATCATATCCATGACAATGATCATTGTCTTTAGGGATGTCAGGTGGGCGGGTTTTAACGGGTACCCAATCCACTCAAACCCTATTAGGACGGATTTGGGCGGATTCGGGTTTGAATTCGGGTAGGGTTCGGGACTGGGTAATCGGATACCCATTACCCGAACCCGATTAGCTATACTATGTCAAAACTAACCTAATCCCTAATTTATTTTTTCATTTTACTCGGTTCATACTTCTTGTAACAGCCCGAAAATCGAACTGCTACCGGCACCAGGATCCAGATCGGCTTAAGACCGCTGGGACCCGTAGTAAGCCTCTTGTTGACTCTGTGTACCTATGATATCCCATAAATGATCATACATTTGTTATCAATCCCATCAACACTTTTCATTTCTCCAAGGCTTAACCTGTGCATGCACTATAACTCTGCTATTTATCCCCTACGAGCACTCATTCTTACTCACGGTGGATATAACTCATAATTTTAAGCCTGGTTTTCTCATATACATAACAATAAAAGAAACCATACATAAACTGATCATGTGCGTACAAAAAGGGATTATAACTCTTATAAGTCAAGCACAAGTCTATACACTATACACTCTCTCCTTACAATTACATGTCCACACTAGCTATACAGAACTCTTCTTCTGCCATACCCTGCTGGACTCCCTCTGGACTCTGAACTCTGAACCTGCAAGACTGGGGTTAGGAGAGAGGGATGAGCTATACAAGCCCAATGAGCAGAACTATAAAACATGATTAAAAAAACAATGATCTCATGGAATGCATCACATCACAGACATTTCATCTCAGGGATAGACATGACCACCAAAAATCCCAATGCAAGGATGTCTGGCCTAGCCAGGTCTTACAACCTCAGTATGCCTGGCTCGGCTAGGTCTTATACACTCTGCCTGCCTGGCCCAGCCAGGTCTTACTATCTCTGCTGCCTGGTCTAGTCAGGTCTTACCTACAGATGGCTGCCTGGCCCGGCCAGGTCTTATAACAGAGCTTGGGCTATTGGAGTCGCCTTGGTCTATCCACTTCCTCATATTCATCGTATTATGCAATGCGCCATATTCGTGAAACTAATGCAATCATCCTACTAGACTCATTATGATGCATGAAACATGCTCAAAGCAGTTTAGATCTGAAAAGAGAAGTTCCACTCACCTCTGGCTGACTAAAACTGTGCTCACTGCTGACTTCCCTGATTCTTCTGGTCCGTACCTACACAGGTGGACTCCAGTGAGGGACCAAACTAACTCAAGAACAACTTTCAGAAACTCCCCAAAAGCCCTCTAACAGATCCTAAAACAATCACATAAAACATGTAAAAGAAGACTGGACAGGGCACTTTCGGCGGCAGGTTCGGCGGCCGAAACTCCCCTCTAGAGACGAACCTCAACCTTCAGCGGCACTTTCGGCGGCCGAACCTTGCCTCCAGAGACGAAAGTTCACATGTTCGGGGGCAACCTTTGGCAGCCGAAACTGCCTCCACAAGGGGTTCGGCGGCCGAACCTTCCTTCGGCGGCCGAACCTGACTTTGCCCAACGGGCAGAAACCTGCTATGTTTCATGCAAAACCTATCCAAACCTTACCCAACATGCATATCAACTACTCCCAACTAGCACATACCATAAAACATGCATCAAAGGGCCTAAAACTAACTTATAACCCCAAGAAACAGATCAAACAACACTGACACATGTTTGAACACAAAAATCTGAAAACCTCAACCAAAACCCTCTTCATGCATTCTAACCATACAACTCCCATAAAACCTTCAAAAATCATCAAAGAAACTGAAGATCATCACTCACCTCTTGACGATCTCAAAGATAAGTGAGTCTAACGTGAAGATATGGAGAAATCTCCTCACAACTCTCCAAACTTCAAAACTTAGTTCTTTGGCTCACAAACGTCAAAACCTTCAAAAACACATCAAAACTCTTCAACACTTTCAAAGATTTGAGCAAAATCATGAAAGTCAACGAGGGAGGGTGTTGGACTCACCTCTGGCTGAAGATGGAAGCAAAATATCCTCCTTCCACCGACTTGGCGCCCTTTTATAGGTGGCTGGCCAGACCACCTTCGGCGGCCAAATGTGAATGCATGCGGAGGCACGTTCGGCCCCCGAACGTGGCCTGGCCAGCCACTATAAAAGGGTCCCTTAGCTGAAAACGGGCGAGTTTTTCTCCCCATTGTCGACCAAGGTGAGCTCTCCGCCGTTCCTCACCAATCCTTGAGTTTTTCCTTCAAATCCTTCAAGATTTTCACAAGTTTTTGCTTTGTTTTGAAGATTTTCGAGTTTAAAGCAAGTTTTGGAGCTTTGAGGTTCAAGAACTCAAAAATCTCCCACCTCCGAGTTTAGGACGTCTCTCTCTCTATCTTCAAGAGGTAAGAGCCGAACTTAAGCTCATTTTATGTTTAAAGTAAGTTTTATGCAAACCAACTCAACATATGTTATATCACCCATTTGGGGGCACTGATGAGATCCCACAGAGGGATCAATGTTTATGATTTATGTTATATACAGTGCATGCACAGGTTGAGCATGGTTGATGTATATGGAAAGAAAAGTTTTAATTTTTATGTATGTTGTTGATCATGTATGGGATTATACAGGTTTACAGGTTAGATGTCAGGCTTGCTACGGGTCCCGGCGGCCTTAAGCCGATCTGGATCCTAGCGCCGGTAGCGGTCCGATTTTCGGGTCGTTACAGATTGTGCAAGGTTCGGCGGCCGAAAGTCACCTTCGACGGCCGAACTTGCCATTTTCTCCCTTAACTCTTTTCTTTCACAAACTCATTTTCCTTTAGACTTAAAACCTTAAAACAAGTTAACATACATGAGAAAACATATGTAGTACCCTTCTCGAGGGTTCCGACACTCGAGATTCCACCGGACTACAGGAATTCCGATGCCGGACTCGAGCCGGGCATTACATTCTCCCCCTCTTAAGAACATTCGTCCCCGAATGTTCCTCAAACAACTACACACATAAACACAAAGAAAAGGGAAAACAACTAACCTTAAAACAGATAGGGATATTGCTGAAACATGGACTCTCGTGTCTCCCAGGTGCATTCTTCAAGATTGTGGTGGTTCCACAGGACTTTCACCATTGGTATCTCCTTGTTTCTCAGCTTTCTAATCTGGGTGTCAATGATCCGCACTGGCTGTTCCACATAAGTGAGATCTCCAAGGATCTCTACCTCAAGTTCACTGAGAATCTTACTCGGATCCGACACAAACTTCCTCAACATAGAAACATGAAATACCGGGTGAATTCGTTCCATCGATGCAGGTAAATCCAGCTTGTACGACACATCCCCGATCCTCTGCAAGATCTCAAAGGGACCACTGTACCGTGGCCCTAGTTTACCCTTCTTTCCAAACCGAACCACTCCTTTCATCGGAGACATCTTTAGTAATACCATATCCCCCTCCTGAAACTCTATCTGCTTCCTACGGATGTCTGCATAGCTCTTCTGTCTGCTTACAGCTATTCTGATCCTCTCTCTGATGATAGGCACTAACTTGCTGGTAATCTCAACTAACTCTGGCCCTGCAAGAGCCTTCTCTCCTACCTCTTCCCAGCAAACAGGTGTTCTGCACTTCCTCCCATACAGAGCTTCATAAGGAGTCATCCCTATGCTAGCATGATGGCTGTTGTTGTAGGCAAACTCTACCAGAGGTAGATGCTGCCGCCAAGAACCGCCAAAGTCTAACACACACATTCTCAACATATCTTCAATCGTTTGGATGGTCCTCTCTGACTGACCGTCTGTCTGCAGATGGAAAGCAGTGCTGAAATCCAATCTCCATGAGAAAAGATTATGGGATTGAGCCTCTAGTTGAGCATTATGGATGCATTGTTGATTTGTATGGTCGAGCTGGGCGCTTAGATGAAGCTTTGAATATCATCAATGAAATGCCATTGAAGCCCCATACTGGTGCTTGGGGTGCTTTGCTCAATGCTTGTAAAATGTACAAAAATATGGTATTGGGTGAACTTGCCTCAAGAAAAATAATTGAATTGGAGGGCAAGAATCACGGGGCATATGTTCTGTTATCAAATATATACGCTGATTCAAAGAAATGGGAAATGGTTGATAATGTGCGCCAAGCTATGAAGGTCAATGGTGTAAGGAAACAGCCTGGCTGTAGTGTTATTGAGATTGATGGTGAAGCTCATGAATTCTTCGTTGGAGATAACTCCCACCCAAAGTATGGTGATATTGAGGTCATATTAGAAGAGATCTCCATGAGATTGAAATCTTATGCCACAAACTCCAATTCTCTGCTGTCTGATATTGGAGAAGAAGAGAAGGAGCCTCTATAACAATGGTAATTATGCCTTTGCATTTAGTTTCACCAACCAGAAGGAAGATGTTCCAGTTAGGATTCTAAAGAACCTAAACAGTTAATTGGGATTCTCATGGTCTTATAAACCAATAATCTAAATTTTCATTATCTGTAAACAGTAGAGGACAAACCTTAAAATCCGAAGTGGAACACCTTACTTCTGCGTGATACTCGGCTTCTTAAATCAGTTGGCTTCATGTGGCGAGTGACCCAACGTTAACCTTCTTATACAATCTATAACCATCTGCTGAAGGGATAATCCTTTATGAGCTATTGAAAAGTTTCTTAGATTGTTGCAGTCTTCTCATGGGCTCAATGTTTATATGAGTAGAATCGGCATATACTTTTTAGGGATGGGCCTCGAAATAAGCAGCTAGGAGCCCATGACCAAGCAATTGTTTACTCATCTATTTTTTTTTTGAACTAAAAATGTAATTGCATTCAAATTTGGAAGTTCAACATGCATGAACAATCAATTGTGGAGGGGTGCTCAGCCACTCCATCCTGTCTGAAATAGTAGACACTCCATCCTGTCTGAAATAGTAGAGGCAGCTCTAGCTATAAGATGTGCCACACTATTGGCAGATCGAGGAACAAAACTCATAGATACTGAATTCATCTCTGCTATTAGAGATTTACAATCATCAACAAGGGATCCAAAACTAGAAAAATCAGAAGTTGAAGAAGAAAGCAAAGCCTTCACTATCGTAAGAGCATCTAATTCCAACACTATCTGATCATAACCCAGCCTCTTAATCCAACTCAGAACTTCTCTAATGGCAATTAGCTCAGCTGTTTTAGGAGAAAAGTAACCAAGGAGTCTATGTTGACAAGCGCCAACAAAAGAGCCATCATATGAGCGAAGCACTCCACCAACTCCAATGAAGCCATCAGGGAAGACTGCTGCATCTACATTAGCTTTCAAGAATCCTTGAAGCGGTGGAATCCAGAAATGTAACGGCGGAGGAGCTGGCACAGCATCATAAGAACTGTCATCAACGTGTCGCGCATTACACTAATCGTAGAGGATTGTCATCTATTTAGTTTGATGAGTTATGTTATACATGCATGGGGCATTTCACTTTCAAAAATGGCCTAGCATATAATTGTATAATTGATTTTACTAAAAAATCTTGTCCCATTATAAATTTTGAAAGCATCATATAATATATTTGAATTATTTAATTTTAAACTATTTAAAAATATAATTAAAATTTAATCGTTCCCGTACATGAAAATATTGTATTCTAATTTTCTTTAAATCAAATAAAGTTATGGATTTAAAACATTTTTGGTAGTTTGAAATTTCCTATGTTACAAACTTATTCAATAAAGACCATTTGTTTCACAAAATAATTTTAGAAATACATTTTTTATATTTTAAAAAACATTCAGAAAAATTAGTCATGATAAATTTTTCTAATTAAAAATTAGACTGTTTCCATTTTTTTTTTTTTTTTTGTTTTCTGAAGAGACTGTTTCCATGTGATTGCATAGGTGTATACGTTTATACATTTGAGATGTAGAGGTCAAGTCATCACGTGCTACTTTTAGTAGCAATTTTGACCTTCCTTCGTCAAATAGTTACAGGCAACTACTCATCAAAATTAATTTATTTCTTTTTATTTCACAATCTTGAATTGATTTTTTCTTTTTTCTTTTTTCACCAAATCTTCAAGGTGAACCATTGAAATTGCTCACTGATTACTTGCACTGCAAAAATAAGTACCTCTTCACCTTCCTTATATATATTTCCCTTTTGTAGGGGCATGGAGAGAGTCACTAAAATCTGCCTCTCTCAAATTAAATTAAATTAAATTAAATTGTTGGACTATATTTGTTAATATATTATTAATTAACAATAATAAATTATATTTTTCTATTTAATCATATTATTTTGTAAAAATATTATCTTCAATCACATATACTTATATATATAGATGTAAGACATCGATTATTTTAATAGAAAATTCTATTTTCTTTAAATTAAATTACTTATTTAATTTGTTATTTTGAAAATTTATGTAAAGCCCATATATTAATATTATAGTTGAGTTATACGTACAATTCAAACATAGTTAGTGTCCATTTGATATTGAGATTTAAGGGTTAAAAACTACTTTTTTTTCAAGAAAAAAAAAATTTAACCGAATAATATAAATTGTTTAATTACTTTAGGCTTTTTGTTTTACGAAAAATAATATATATCTGGAAAATATTTTTTATAAAAATATTTTATTTGAGTAAATACTTTTAAATAATATAATTTATTTTTTATTATTTAATTTTAATTTAAAAATCAAAATATATTAATAAAATTTTTATTAGAAGGTATTAACAAGTTTAGATATAGAGTTGTTAAGATTCTAAGAAAAATAACTTATAAGTAACATTTGCTAAGTTGCAATTTTTTAAGTAAATGCAAAGAAATTTATTAGTTTATTTTTTAACTTATTATGTTTCAAATTATATGATAAGCGTCATTGTTTTTTTTTTTTATATATATATAAATTAGAGACAAACTAAATTTTCTAAAAGTTAATTTCCTAATTTTTATAAAATAAAATTTTTATAAAATAAAATTTTTACAAATATATTTGCTGAACAAATATTGCTAAGAAAATAAAGATTTGAAGAGTTGACTGCTAAAAGTATATATTTTAGAAAATTAATCAATCATTTTTAATGTTTTGAATAGTATTATTTTTTAAATAAAAATTAAAAATTAAAATATTTTAGATTTAAATGTTCGTCGTTAATTCTAACAATTTTATCTTGTTAATGGGCTCCATTCTATGTTTGAGTCGCCACTAACTTTTAGGTTAATGATTTTGTAATTATTTTTCATTTTGCATTTTTTTAAAAAAATTTTCAGCAAAAATAGAAAAAACACCCAATAAAGTAATTAAGTGGGATATAATTAAGGGCAAAGTTGACATCATATTTCATTAATTCTGAGTTGACATCACATTTCATTGATCCCTTTCTCCAACGGCATTTCAACAAATCAATACTAAGAAAATAAATCTCTCTCTATATATATTTTAAAATAAATAAATAAATAAAAAGATGGTATATTTTTTATATAATTTTTACGTTTTAATAAGAGAGGAGAAATTAAATTAATTAATTACGTATTAATTAATTATGCATTTAGAAACCTATCATTTAATTAAGTGGCCAATTAGAATCGAGTAAAAATGCATGGTTGCATGCACGTCTTGCTTTAATTAAGCTTTATTTTTATATAATTAGTAGGAAAAAACTTTGGTTTTTGTTTGAAAAGACATTTATTAGAAATGTTCTGAGCATTTACATTTATTTTGCAGCCAATTTTGAAATATGAGTTTATTTTTATGTATTAATTTTCCATTAATTCTATTACAACATCTAATTACAACTATGTATCCCTCCATGATCTCCCTTTTTCAAGTGACTTGTGAAAAAGAAAGCCACAAATACCCATAATCAAATTTTTTTTTTTTATAGAATTACAGTATTTTAAAATTTTATTAAATTGAAATTAAATTTTATTCATATCACGTTAATTTTTTTAAAAAAATAAAGAGTTATTACCGAATATTCATGAGAATTTCAAAATTAAATTGTTTTAATAAATAAGGTTGCAATTGTTTTGTATAAATTATTTTTTAAAAAATACTTTTTAAATTTTTAATATTTATATTAAAAATTTTAATTAATAAAAAATATCTTTTTAATTAAAGAAGAAAAACTAAATTATTTCAAGAAAGCTTACTTTTTTTTATAAAAAAAAATTATTTAAAAAAAAATTAATGTATACACTTTTTAAATTTCATTAAAATTTTTATATGTAAGTTTATTAATATATTTTAAAATGAAATAAAATAATAAAAAATAAATTATTTTATTAAAAATATCAACATGAAAAACTCTATTACTCACCCAATAAATTAAACACACATGTGCATAAAAAAAATGGATTTGAAGTTAATATATAGAAAAATTCTTATGAAACTAATTTTATTCTGTGATTTTAAAATATATGAAAGTGAATTTTATCTGATTTTTTTATATAAAAATATAATTTTAGTGTTTTAAATTCATAATAGCATGTGTAAATACAAGTTTTTTCTAATATAAAAAAGAAATGATTTTAATTTTGAATGGTATTAAAATGTGTGCACATAATTTTAACATATTTCAGTTTTATTACCTTTAATTTGTTATATAAAATCATTCATCTTTAAAAGTATGTTAAAAAGTTTTATTTTTGCATTTATAGTCTGGTGATTTGAGAAATAGACAAATTCTATTTCTCAATTCTTCATCTCTATTTCAAAAAAAAAAAAAAACTTTCATTTTTAAAAGCATTACATAAAAATCTCTGATCTTTATAAATGTTGCAAATTTTCCATTCATTTCTAGTAGACTTTTCTTTTCCTAATTTTTTTTCTTTCTACCAATAATAATTTAAATCTAGTTGGGTAATTATTCTCAAACATCCCCTATACTATTTTTTATCTATTTATTAAATAAAATTAATATATAAATTATTATAATTTAAAAAATACATTAATATATTAGTGATGTTATAAAATAGATAGTAAACTGCTATTATAAAATTACATAATTTTAATCGTAAAAGAAAAAATTGAACATTTCAAGTGGACTTGAAAACATGTTGGTCTCAAATTGAATAAACTCGTCTTTTAAATTTTAGGATGAATCTCAATAAAAAAATTAATGTTAAACAATTATAATTTAATAGATTTTTTTATGTTTATGATCACAGGATTTTTAACTAATTAAACGGTAAAAATTTCTAACCGATTAAACAGTGAAAATTCCTTATTAATGAGTTGGTCGAATAATAAAAAATACTATATTTATTTTAATTTTTTTATAATATTAAAAAAAATTATATAAATAAATATAGACTATTTTTTCATATAAATATTTTTAAAATTTTTATTTACTTTTTTTATTTATTAATTTAAATATTAGAATGACTATTATAAATGTAATCATCTATTTAACTAATTACGATATAATTCTATTCTGAATGTATCATCAATTAGATGTGCGGTGGATCTAATTTTGCCTCATCGTTATCTCATGGAAAAAAAACGAACAGTTTTATGATAGTGAAATCATCCACACAGAACCCCTAGAAAATGAGGATGAGGGGCCTGAATATGCTCTGACCGTGTGATGTAATATAATTAATGTTTCAAACCAGCCGTTGAAACATTTTGCAACATTACATATTTTTTTATAAATGCAGGCCCTGACCCTGCCCCTGCTCACTAAATTACTTAAATTTTTTTTTTCATAATTTTGATATTTATCATTGATATTTATAATGAGATTTTTTTTAAAAAGTGCAAAAAAAAAAGAAGATAAATATAGATTATGGAATATTAGAAATATAAGGTTCCATTGGAAGGAGTTATGACACCAACTCCCTAACTACCTTCATTAATTCCAGACTTACCGAAAAAATTTATATTGTCCTAAATAATAATAATAATAACACTAGGAGCTTCCCTTTGGTAGGGTATCACTGGCTTAGCGCGACATTTATAATTTATCGAAATTTTAGCAAAACATCCCTAAAATATGGACATTTTCCAAATGATTTAATATGTTTATCCAACACAATAGATCCAATATAATTTTATAGATAACAAATCCAATATTTTTCACCGAACAAAATAAATCTATTATTTATACATCTAACAAGGATTTGGTCAACGAATATTTAGTGGTCGCAATTGGTTTCTTCTAGACGCCAAGTTTTGAAAAGATTGCATAATCACTTCATCATCGATACTCCTAAAAATTTCTTTCTCAAAGTAACACACTAAACAGTCTAAAAGTAAGTCATCTCCTAATCGGTTGCGTAAATCAGTCTTCACCACATTCATCGCCGAAAAAGTTCTTTCCACACTAGCTGTTCCAACCGGCAATATCAACGCTAACTCGATTAGTCGGTAGACTAAAGGGAAATAAGTGTGGTAATTTATCTCCACCATTTTCTTTGCAAGATCTCCAAGATTGGAAATATTTGAGAATATCTCATTTGATCTCATATCACAGATATAATTTTGAAGTTGATGGTCAAGCTCAATTATATAAGTGGAACTAAAATCATCTGAATACAACTTAGCTAGTTGCAATAAGCGGACATGATCAAAATTTGCAAAAGAATTTGAAGGATCCAAACACATCACACATCTAAGTAGCTCTGTATTTGCCTCAGTGAAGTGTTTATCCATTTCCATTGCAATAACATCAATTACCTAATATTATATAAATTAAAGGTTGAATTATATTATATAATTAAATAATTATCAATGCTTTTAAAATAAGGTAAAAGTAAATACCTTTATGAAGATATCGATCCGAAAATGATGAAGATATGTCATTGGTTCTCCACCCTTAAGTCTTTTTCGAGATCGACCATGAACAAAATTCTCCATATTAGGCACATCAATAGAATGTCCTTCACAAAATTCAGTTACTTCTTTCAATAAATTATCCCAACCATCTTCCCTCAATTCTTGCAACTTATTTTTCACAACATTAATCATATTGAGTGCATATCTTATATTTTGATCTCTTGCTTGCAGAATCTTTGATAGGGTATTTGTAATTCCCAAAATCTTCATCATGAACTTTCCAATGAAAACAAATTGAAAACAATCCATCTTATCAAATACACCCCAGCAGACTGTCGAATTTTAAGACTTTCACCTAATTTGTTTATTGCCAACAACACTCTTTCAACTGAATTCCACATGTCAAAAAGTCTAACTATTGTTGTGTAGTGAGAACCCCAACGTGTATTACCAGGCCGAGCTAAACTTATTTCTTGATTCTGACCTCTTCCAGTTGAAATCTCACCCATCTCCACTTAATTCAACACTTCCTCATTGTGTATTTCTCGAAGAGAATCCTTTCTTTTGCACGAAGCTCCAATTGTATTCACTATCATTGACAATGTTTCAAAGAAATCACCTACACTCTCTGATTCATGTGAAGCAGTCACAACAACTAACTGAAGTTGGTGGGCAAAACAATGAATATAATGTGCATTTTTGTTTTCTTTTAGAATGAGTGTTTTTAACCCATTAAATTCACCGCTCATGTTTGCAGCTCCATCGTAAACTTGCCCTCTGAGTTTTGCAAGTGATAAATCATGCTTGGCAAAAAAAGTATCAATAGCATTTTTTAGAACTTTTGCAGAAGTTTCATTCACATGAACCAATCTAAGAAAACGTTCCAAAACCATTCATTTGTCATCAACAAATCTCAACACCAAAGACATTTGCTCCTTTACTGAACAATCTCGGGCTTCATCAACCAAAAGAGCAAACTTCTTCTCCCCTAGCTCATTCAATATGATCTTTCTCGTTTCCATTGCACAACATTCAATAATATCCCTTTGAATCGTAGGAGAAGTCAATTGATTATTTCCTGGAGCATTCTTTCCCATCACTTTATTTACATTTTCTTCTCGCTTGCATACCCAACTAATATGTTCTAGAAAATTACCTCGGTGGAGTGACTCTGCAGATTCATCATGTCCTCTAAAAGGCAAACCTTCCTCTAAAAGTATTCGAGCAACACTTACAACCGTTGACAATCGAGTGCGATAATCATCTTCCATAGCAGCAGTTTGTCTTGCCAATAGCTGATTCACATTCCCTCTTTGATTACGATATTGCTCGACCTTCATTCTACAACCACTATGTGAGCTACCAGGACTTCCTTCATGATTGACAAATGCACGTCTTCCATCTTTCCAGTTATTAAAACCAATCTCAGTAAAAATATTTCCCCCACTTCTATTGTTATTTGCAAACAAATAACAATATAAACAATAAGTTTTGTCTTTAGATACACTATACTCTAACCATTCATAATCCTTGAACCAAGCAACTTGAAACCTTCGATTCTTTTCGCGAATAAGAGTGAATGGAAATTCATGCCCAACTGGTTGACAAGGGCCTTTAGCTAAGTATCTTCTCCTCAATGAATCTCTAATTTCAAATGGGTAACTATCAATTGGTTTTCGCAGTCCAGGATCACCAATAATATCATTATCTGATGCAAGACTTTCTTTCTCAACAAAAGCAACTTTCTCCTTTGGTTTTGAATTTAAAAGTTCTGAATTTTTTGGTAGTTTGGTAAAATATTTGTCGATCATTATTGTAATTCCTATTTAAATAAACAAATAAAATATTAAAATCAATTACACATTCATCAAAGACTATCAATTTAACTATTTAAGTTTCTTATGTACTTGACATAAATTCGTTAGTGGCCTACCAAAATTATACAGTATATAATATTCCAATTAAAGTATAAAAGGTTACCTACTATTAGTAATTCACATTTAATTAGAATTTATTTGTTGTTTTTATTCTACTGTTTTCAATGAAGTAATTTTCTATGTGGAGTTGGGGTTTTACTCGTTCTTGGGCAGTGAGAGTGCTCTTTATTGGTACAATTTTCTTTCTGTTATTGTTTTATTTTTGAACTTTTGTTTGGTTGTGGAATACTAGAAGTATACTAAATAAGCATTCCACAATATTCTCCTTTATTGTATTATGATTTCTTCTTTTCTTGAAAAAAATTAAGAGGATTTAGTAGATTAGGAATTAACTTAACAATTAAATTAACTTAATAGTTTGTGTATAAAATTCAATTTAAATTTCTCAATATCTAAATTTAAATAAAACCTAAATTTATGTATAACACACAAGCATACATAATTAGTATCATAATTAACAATTTAACATCAATTTCAAGAGTATGTAAAACACATAAACATTAAACAATATGATTGGTAACTAATTTATTCAACACATTCATGATTAATCCCTAATTTTAATTTAATAAACCCTAAATTAAATACTCAATTAATTGAACAAATTTAAACAATTTAACATCAATTTCAAAAGTATGTAAAACACACAACAATTATAATATGATTGTAACTAATTTATTCAACAAATTGATAATTAATCACTAATTGTAATTGAATAAACCCTAATAAATTGAACATTTAATTAATTAAACAAATAACAAAACAAAAAAAAAAAGCAGACTCACCTGACCGGCGGCGGATTCCGGCGGCACAGTAGCACAGGCGAGGAGACAGGCAGGCAGGTTGCAGGCAGACTGGCTGAGGCAGGCTGAGTTGTGGCCTTGATATTCGTGCTTTGCTTTGATACATAGGCTTCTGCATATGTATATATACGTTTTAACTTTTATTTTTTTTCCTATTTAAGGCTACAAAACGACGCCGTTTAATTTATTTTTTTTTTAAATAAAATCTTCAAAACGACATCGTTTTGAAGAACCCTAAAAAAAAAATAAAACATTCAAACTTCTATTATTTCCAGCCACCTTCCTTCTTCTTCATCCTCCAAACCAAACCGCTGCAACTGCACTGCTGTGGCACCTTCATTCCCCTTCAAAGCATTTTCCGGTCGCCGGTACGGCACGTGCCCCCTTACCGTACCGTCCCTCCGCCCCTGCACACATGTCTTAGAAAAACACAATTGGTCCACACAGCAGTAAAGGATGGTTCACATGTCTACTAGTTGAATTCTCCAGTCCACACCCTACTGTCAATTTTCTCTTCTTTTTTTTTTTTTGGAATTTTAATATATTTATTTGAAATAATAAAAAACATTTATTTATATATAAATGGAAGAATTGGACTCAACCGTGTGATCATTAATGAATTTTTTGCAGTTACAATGGATTATTATGATGAGAGTCTCATTAATTTGTTTTAGTTACAATAGATGAAGAGAGAATATCCCAATAGAGGGCTACAAATGTCTACATCATTTCAAGAATCGTTTTCTTAGACTCCTGTGATTAGAGCTTTAATGAAGCCCTCTTGCCCTAATTAAACCACTTTCCTCTTATTCAAAAAATAAATAATGAATTAGCTAAATCTATTTACTTCAAACACTGTCAAAATAACTAAAATATTAATTAACTGAATGGTGAAGACATTCAGACAGAGAGTTCAAAACACTTCAAGCTCAAAGCAAATAGCATTTCCTACACGCGTGCAAAGAACTCGTTGAAACATTAATTTCTACTATTAGTTTCAACCTTCACTAGAAAAAATAATTTCTAAAATCATATAAAATTATATTTATAAATTTCCACAAATAAACTGTTTTGCATGATATTTATTTTTTTTCTATTTAAAGAGGAATTTTTTCATCAGGTTTTATTGATTGAGAGTAATTTCCTTCCGTTAAACAATTGCTCACAATAATTCAGGCTAAAAGGATGAAATTAAGTCCATTTTATAATGGGTCCAGGATATATTTTGTCTTGTTCTATATCTTTTCGCTCTTTAAAACCTCAACCAGTCATCACTCTTTCTTTATATTCAACAACTCCTCTCACCCAAGATCCAAATTCTCAACACCAAGAGAGAGATGGAGATGGTGGGTTCCTCTTCCTTTTAGTCTCTGTCTCTCTCTCTCTCTCATTCATGTATTTTATATAATTGGTCTTATACATATTTTGGTGTACCCTCATGAGTTTTTCTTTTTGTCTATATGTGCAGGAACAAGAAAACGAAGAGCAGCTGGCTAGATGGGATGGCTATGTGGACTGGAGGAACAGGCCTGCCCTCAGAGGCCGTCATGGAGGCATGCTTGCTGCCTCCTTCGTATTGGGTCTGTTCTATGCTTCTTCTTCTTCTTCAGCATTCCACACTTGCTTTTGGCTATGTATATTTTGTTGTTTGAAAGAAAAAAAAAAAAAAAGAAGAGAAGGAAAATGATGGGGTTTTAAATTTGTTGGCATGCAGTTGTGGAGATATTGGATAACCTGGCATTTCTGGCAAATGCAAGCAACTTGGTGATGTATCTATCAGAGTACATGCATTTGTCTCCATCTGTATCGGCCAATAATGTCACGAATTTCATGGGAACTTCTTTCCTTTTGGCACTTCTCGGTGGTTTTCTCTCAGATGCTTTTTTCACTACTTATACCATATACCTGATAAGTGCAGACATCGAATTTCTGGTAAAGACATCTCTCTTTCCCTCTCTTGTAACTTAGTTTTCTGTTAGTTACTGGAGGAATTGCGTCTGTCGTTTCCTTTCTCTCTTCTTGCCTTTTCATTTTCTTTCATAAAATTGGAAACCATGCATTTGATGATTCTCAAATTTCTAGAGGACAGAGTGGTGATGCAGCAAACCCCACTCGGAACTGCTGCGTAATTGTAAGGAACAAATAATAATGTAGTCCAAAGCATCAAGATTTGTATAAAATAATTTTGATCGTTAGAGGGGTTGGTGATACTCACTGTGCAAGCTCGCTCACCTTCGCTAAAACCACCGGCATGTGACCCAGCTAACCCCAACGTCCCATGCCAAGAAGTAACTGGTGCAAAAGCTGCGATGCTGTTTTTAGGGCTCTATATAGTGGCCCTTGGCGTTGGAGGGATAAAGGGTTCACTTGCAGCACATGGGGCAGAGCAATTTGATGAAAGCACCCCACAAGGAAGGAAGCAGAGATCGACCTTCTTCAATTACTTCATCTTCTGTCTTGCTTGCGGAGGCCTCATTGCAGTAACTTTCGTTGTGTGGCTAGAGGACAACAAAGGGTGGGTGTGGGGTTTTGGAGTATCCACCATTGTAATCTTTCTATCTATCCCTATCTTCCTCGCTGGCTCACCCACTTACAGGAATAAGATCCCTTCTGGAAGTCCCCTCACAACCATTTTCAAGGTATACTACAGGTTTCTCATGGACTTTCTGGCTAACACGTTGAACTGCTGCGTAAATTTTCATTATTTTTTTCATGTAATTGACCACTTTTTTTTTTTTGAACAGGTTTTGATAGTTGCTGCTATTACTACTTTCATAAGCAGCACTCCCAGCAATGCCATAGCAAACCTGAATGCAAGTCCTATCAGTCCAACCAAGGCCAGCGAAGAATCAAAAGAAAATTCCAAAGAAATGGCACCCGGTACTGAAACTTTAACAAAAAGCTTCAGCTTTCTTAACAGAGCGTTGGTGAAAAGGCAAGTCCATTCTTCTCTAGAATGCACAGTACAGCAAGTTGAGGAAGTTAAGGTTGTGATAAAAATCCTACCAATATTTTCTTGCACCATCATGCTCAGTTGCTGCCTGGCTCAGCTCTCCACATTTTCTGTACAACAAGCTGCCACCATGAACACCGAGCTTGGTTCCTTGAAAGTTCCCCCAGCTTCCCTTCCCTTTTTTCCTGTAATCTTCATTATGATCCTAGCACCCATTTACGACCATTTCATTATCCCATTCGCTAGGAAAGTGACTAAATCTGAAATGGGCATCACTCATCTGCAAAGAATTGGCATTGGTTTAGTTCTTTCTGTAATAGCAATGGGAGTTGCTGCGCTGGTTGAAATCAAGCGGAAGAGAGTTGCTACAAATTCAGGACTGCTAGACTCGAATGATCCATTACCCATCACATTCTTCTGGATTGCTTTCCAGTACTTATTCTTGGGATCAGCAGATCTCTTCACATTGGCAGGGCTGATGGAATTTTTCTTTACAGAGGCACCCACAAGCATGAGATCCTTAGCAACTTCTCTTTCTTGGGCTTCCTTGGCCATGGGGTACTACCTGAGCTCAGTAATTGTATCAATAGTAAATAATATTACAGGTAGCTCTACACGCAGACCATGGCTCTCTGGCGACAACATAAATTACTATCAACTGGAACGATTCTACTGGCTGATGTGTGTGCTAAGTGCTGTGAATTTCTTGCATTACCTTCTCTGGGCCAACTGGTACAAGTATAGATCAACAAGAAGTGGCTATCAAAGCCAATTTACGCATTCGACATAGATAACGACTGGCCTCTTTGGTCTGTTTATACCAGATGATAAATGGTTGCGCTGAACAACCTCTTGGCTGTATATAAGATCAATCGCAGGATCTTCATTACCGGCCAATACATGGAAAAGCTTTAGAGTAATTTTATCGTGTAATAACCGTTTCTCTTGTAATAGCGGCTCTTGTCCATTGTTAACTAATGCAATTCTCGATTTCTCATGCACCATCATCTACAACTTTTCTAAATAAGGAACAGCAGAATGGATAACCTGACCAAAGCAGCAAATATTAGCGAAAATATTACACACACAAAAAAAAAAGCATCATATGTTAATCTGAATAAATTTCAGGATTAGAACTCAATTCCTCTGTGACCAATCTAAGAATTGACAGCATATTAACAAAATCATATCCATGACAATGATCATTGTCTTGTTCTTCATGCCAAGTCCATATAGCGCCATAAGAACCCAATTCCAAGAATTACCATCGTAAATGTCATTTAACTGGCAGTGCAAGCGTTAAATGCTGAAAACATCATCATCTTGTACCTTTGCGAAGCATGTGAAAGGTATTGCTCAGGTAATGTAAGCCATTAGCGGGGATGTAGCTCAGATGGTAGAGCGCTCGCTTAGCATGCGAGAGGCACGGGGATCGATACCCCGCATCTCCAATTCAATCTTATATTTAATAATTTGTCTAGAATTCTGGTTTTAGATGGCTTCTGCGGTATGATATTATTTTAATTCTTTCTTTTTTTTTTTTCTCCCCTTTCACCATTTTTGTCCGTTCCCTCAAAGATGATGACTTCTTGTTCTTGAGCCCTGAATGTGCATGGAGGAGATGGCTATGTTTTCCTGGAGAAGGACTCATCTCCCGCTTGTGGTTGAGAAAAACAACATAGGGTACCGAAAAGGTTGCGATCGGAACATAAAGCAAAGAGAAAAGACTGATTCTTGATCGCCATTAGAGGGATTAGTTTAGATTTTGAAGGTTAATTGAAAGAAAGGGTTAAGAGGGTTTTCGTATTAGAGGAGAAAAGTACAGGAAGCAGCTTTCTAATTTAGCTTCCGAGTCTTTTTTTTTTTTTTAATTACTTTATTTTGATTTAATTAACTTCCATTTTTTTTTTTTTAAATTCCAATACGTTCTGAATTCATAATTTGGTAGCCCTAGGCATGACTGATGCTCGATACCTTCTAATTATATGGAGCCCAGTGCAAATAATCGGCGACCACTTTCCCTTTTTAAGCCTGACACTGTATTAGGTTTCTGTCTTGTTTGAGTACAGATTTATAAAGCTCACATATGTAAGGGCTTTCTGCAAAATTAGGGGTTCAAGAAAAATTATTTGTGAATTTAGGGTTAGAGAAAAATTATTTATAGATTTAGGATTTGACTGTCAAGTGGTAGCCGAAAAAAGAGGCCGGCGTCTATTTAACAGGCACCAGAGCCTGGCGCCGTTTAGAATGGCACCAGTTTTTTTTTTTTTTCAAAAATGGCCTGGCGCCAGGCCATTCTTATTTTTTATTTATTAAAATATTAAAATATTATAATTATATTAATTAATTAATATAATAATATATAAATATTTAAAATTATAAAAATTAAATTTATTTTTATTGGACTGCTATTATACAATCATACATAATCACAAAATAATATTAATGTCCTAATATTTTGAAGAGTTATGAAATATATTATTATATAATTTGATAACCGCCAGACTTTTCTCATTCTATGAGAAGCTAAACCCGAAAAAGTGAAATAGGCCTAAGGTCTCATAAACTCACTTTATTTAGTCGATCCAGCATCTTCGATTCTGATCCAGACAGACACGGGGCAGATCGGGCTGCCTGCGAGTCTGAGTTCAGCACGAGAAGTCCAGCCCGGTGATGTGACTTGAAGAAGAACAGTAAGCCTAATCAATTCGCAGTTCTGCCCGCATGCGCGCTAGAGAAATTAAATGACCGTCTGACGTAAAAAAGGTTATGATACTTTCATACTAGCGATCTAAGCACTTCGGTTGTAATTAGATAATATTAGATATTTTTATAATAATAAATATTTTTTATAATTTTAATATATTAATATTTAATAAATTTTATTATTATTTTTTAAATAAAAAATTACTGTATTAATTTATTAAAATAATAAAAAATTTTATCAATAAATAAATACAAACAATATTTGATCGTAATATAATATTAATTTTATAATTATAAAATTATATATTACAATAATTTTTTATTTAAAAATTAATAATAAAATTTATTAAATATTAATATATTAAAATTATATAAATTATTTATTATTATAAAAATATCTAACATTATCTAATTACAACCGAAAGATGGAAGTATCAGAATCTCTCTTTACATCAAACGGCCATTTAATTTCTCTAGCGCGCATACGGCAGAGCTGCGCATTGACTAGGCTTACTGTTGTTCTTCAAGTCACATCACCGGGCTGAACTTCTCGTGCTGAACTTAGACTCGCGGGCAGCCCGATTTGCCCCGTGTTTGTCTGCATCAGGACCGAAGATGCTAGATCGACTAAATGAAGTGAGTTTCTGAGACCTTAGGCCTATTTCACTTTTTCGAGTTTAGCTTCCCCTAGACTGAGAAAAGTTCGGCGGTTATTAAATTATATAATAATATATTTCATAACTCTCCAAAATATTAAGGCATTAATATTATTGTGTGATATATACAACTGTATAATAGCAGTCCAATAAAAATAAATTTAATTTTTATAATTTTAAATATCTATATACTTTATATTAATTAATTAATATAATTTTAATATTTTAATATTTTAGGGGCGCCAGGCCATTCTTAAAAAGAAAAAAAAAAAAATTAACGCAATTTTAAATAGCGCCAGACTCTGGCGCCTGTTAAACAGGCACCAGTCTCTTTTTTCGACTGCCACCTAACAGTCAAACCCCAAATCCACAAATAATTTTTTTCTAACCCTAAATCCACAAAAAAATTTTCTCCAAACCCCTAATTTTGCAAAAAGCCCCATAAGTAATTTGTCTCAGTTCAACAATTCCATTTTCTAAATCTAGTAGCTGAAACACGCATGAATCCTCTCTCTCTCTCTATATATATATATATTCTTTTTTCACATTCGGGCAAAGCGATATCACAAGAAACCATCAGATCCTTTACAAGATATGATCAAGTTTCAGGGTGAATATTATTTCTCTCTTTTAAAGCCAGTAAAAAGCAGCAAAGAAAATTGAAGTTGTATCCTATGATTTAGAGGAGCCGGCACCAATTGACGTACTCCTTACAGCTATCCTCACCGCACCTACGCAACTAAGCTGCCTCTTCTCTGGGTTCAATCCATGCCTTTCCTGGCTCTTGTACTCTTCTTCTATCTGCACACCCACATAGTATGCTATCTGAACAGCCATGGACCCCAGTAAGAAAAACAAGAATTGCATAAAGATATTACATGTTCGGTCTCTTCTTCTTAACATTAGAATCCAAACTACTGGAAGACATTTAAACCAAAATTAAAACAAACTGAGAGGCAAGAAAACATTGAACTACATGCTAAGGTGCTTCTTTGCAGTTCATAATCAATAATAAAAAGCAATAAATAACTCAATTGTCAAAATATATAAAGAAAATCCTTCACATTTGACGATCTATCATTCTCAACTATTGACATCCAACATACTAGAAATTCATGTTATTATATACAGAGCCACTTGGTAATTTTAGCATAGAATCAATCTGAAGGAATCAGCACACAAAAGTAAAAAGACCAATTTATTGGCAATTCAATTTTATCGTCAATTCAATTAAAACAATAACTTAACATCTGAGTTAATACAAAATGCTCATGAGAAACCTTACTCCAATCACAAAGCAAAATAATCGATTCCAGATTTCTTCCTAAACTAGTTAGTACTAAACCTTTAACTGGCAGTCTCGCACCAATTTTACTCCTAGAATAGAACCCCTACAACCTTAGTACTGAAAATTCCAACTCTCCTTGCCATCTGATGCCACCTCCTACACTTTGTTGACCAGTGAGGTCATTTCTAAAAAAAGTCAAAATCCATAATGAACCCAATTCTTCAACTATTATTATGTCACAATAAAGTGAAGATTTTATTAAGAACATGAGTAAGCCTGTCTCTACTTCCAAACTTCAAAGTAAAAGTATTACAGCTATCTTCAATGATAAATTTCTTCAACAAATTGCATTGTAATTCATTGACACAGTAGTATAATAGCATTTCCATTCTGAAACTGGTCAGAAAAGCTAAACAACCAGAAAATTAAGGGACCAAGGAATTTCCAACAAATAAACTGTCAAAAGCTGATGGGGTATTAATATGTTTTGTAAACTTTCCTGTGCTTGCAACACTATAAACATAAAAGCCAATGGTTTTCTCTACATCTACATATCATTGTGGATGGCTTCTTTCATCTTTTCACAGTGTTTAAGTTTGGACTGCTACAAAATGACAAAATGGGCACAACAACTACTATTTGTATCCCTTGAAGTTCTACAAAATGAATTATAATCAAGAATCATTATCCCATAGACAATAGTTCAAGAAGGTTAGCATGAATCACAAGTGTCATGCGACTGAGGAATAGTATTTGATATGGTGATTACTAGAAGCACAAAAAAAGCACACACCGAGATTCAATTGATGGGCCTTTGAAAAAAAAATGATGGGCAGGGGAAGAATAAAAACCAAGAAAGATTTTAAGATGGTTTATGGTTGGGGTTGTCTGATATAGCTGAACAGGAATCATGTTCCAAGCCAAGGAACTGAAACAAAAGGTTACCAAAAGAACCTGGTGAATCTTTGTTTCCCTAAATCAGCACAGCTGACATGATATTCCCCATGGTCAAATAAAGATAATATGGTCCATTAAAGTAAAACTATCTCAAAAGGGAATCTAAGACTACCATTTATATTTTCATCCTCCCAACAAACAAAATAACCATATTTTGGTCTGAATATGCTGCAACAAAGTTTATAATTTAACCAAACTTATCTCTGTTATAAGATTTTTCCACTCTCCATTTTCCTTCTCTCGCTCCTTCCCTCTGAATCTCCTCTACCTGCGTCTCCCAGGCTTTCTCTCAAATCAAAGAAGTCCTCACAAGTCAACATCACCAACTAATATTAGGCCTTTGGCTTCTTTTGCATGCTGGGTAATCATGAATGGTCTACCCTTTTACACAAAAGAGTTTGATCCATACAACGAATAAGGAAAAGGAGTTTGATGGACACAGATCCATTTTGCATCTGCACGATCCTCTCACTGCTGATATCAGCTTTATCACTGGTACTAGAAACAAACCCAATGCCTTCTTGATCACCAGATCCACCCAAATACTACAAGTTTGGTCCGTGTTACTTTCCAGAAAAAAGTCAGTCCATTGTTTGTCCAAATAGTGCGTTTGTGCTTGTTTTGAGTATGATGGTTGGATGGTGAACAAAGTTAGAGAACAAGGTTAGAATCACTGACTGATGCTGGGTAAAGCACAGGCTAATGATCAATCATAAATCTCTAAGGGTGACGTGGGACCTCTTTTGGCAGCAGGAGAGCGCTGGCAGTGGCAGACCATCCTATCATAGGAAATCATGTTTCTCAGGCAATGAAAAGGCGATAGATTATGTTGTTAATCTAATTGAGAAAACATGCTGAGATTTCTTTATCAGCATTTGGAAAATAAAGAGCAAACTTCAAACTATAAAAAAACTGGCTATCTTTGAGAGAGACAGAGACACACAAATATACGTAAACACACAGAGAGATTGTGAGAGAGACAGATGGAGTTACAAGAAAGAAAGGGGGAAGCAACAGAGTTGAGACGAGAGGAAGATGATGGGAAAAAGGATGTTTATTCTACTTCAATGATGAGGTTATGGGTTTAGCACAAATGTTTGTGGAAAAAGTCTGATAGGCAACTGCATCAAAAATCTCCTGGGCCCATGAAATTATTAGTATATTCTAGAAGAATCAAAAAGGGTGTGCTGGCATGGAGGTTGTTACTTCCTGAGGCAGGTGGTTAGACAGCTGGCCACTAAAATACAAAGATAGGCTTTATTAAATAACGGTAGGGAGAGGAGAGGACCATCGCGGATTCACTTGTGAAAATAGAGGGCAGATTATTCTCTGCTTTGGGAGGTTCCTTCCTGGGAGGCCTAGCCTTGTTTGTCTTCTAGTTTGAATCATTTTTCCTTGTATTGAAATCTTGAGGGTTTCCTTGTATGAGATTCCTGAGTCTATTAATCTGAATCATCATTCTCATTGTCTAGACTTGCCTTTATTCTAGTTTGATCTTATTTCCTGTTACATTCCTTTCTTCACTCCATCAAAGTCCCACTCTATTGAAATGCCATATTTTTTAAAACAATTAGTAGCAAATACAAAAACATATAAACATTTAGATTTTCTAAATATTTCTTGTCCACATACAAAAGAAGATGATTCAGCACCACCCATTTCCCAATTCAGAACATTAAAGGGCACCTTGTGCATATTGACTTTCTAGAATTTGCATATAATCAACAATAGGTATAAATCCCACACAGAGAAACAGACAGATGGAAACAAAAACACTGATTGAAATCCCTAACCTCCTTAAGGATTCTTTTGCAATTTGGAGCTTGTGGTACTAGCAATGCCTGAAAACCTAGAGAATGCAAGAAGTTTTTCCTAAATTTTACTAAAATTAAGTCATTCTAAACCGTTTCATGACAATTTTACAACCAAATACAAGACATGAAGTTCAATGTCTACAGTAAAAGTGATTTAACGCTATTGGACAATCATATGAAAAGTCAAATAAACCAAAGTGCAAAATTGACTAGAACAAATAAAATGAAATAAACTACTATTGTTCACTTATATGAGTCAAGTCGCATTCTGGCTCATCTGCAAAAGGATCTAACTTTGGGCTATCTTTTCTCTTAGATGAGAGGACATTTCAACAATAAATATATGAAAGACAATAAAAGAAATTTGTGCATGCAAGACAATAAAAGAAATTTGTGCATGCAAGACAATAAAAGAAATTTGTGCATGCAAAGTACCTTGCCTGTAGCATTTCGGACAGGCGATATGTGAAGAAGGTTCCGAAATGTGCTTTTATTCTTCCTGGTAAAAGAGAAAACAATTATTGAGAACCATGAATAAAACTCCATTCCATTGAAACACTGGAAAAATAGTTAAAAGTATGAACCTGTAATTTAAGATACGTACTGTGCATGCTTGCTCAGTTTGAATGCTTTCTTTTATCTGAAAAAAATTAAAAAGCAAAAGATAAAAACAAATCATCAATAACACAAGTTATCAGTCAAAAAACCCATATTAAGTCACAACATAGGCATTTAAATAATACAACTAGATGAAAATGGAAAAACAAGAAATTTGTACCTTCTGAAGAACTGACGAATTTGTTTCCACTCCGCTTAAAAATCTACAGTTGCGCCCCAAAACTTCATTCCTAGCATAACCTACAGCATAACAAAATGACACAAGTAGCTGAGCAATTTCACATGGTTCAAAGATTCTTACGCTTTTAAGTTAAAGATAAAACTACGTCAGTCAATGAAACTAAGCAGGAAAAAGTTGGCATATTCGACAAGTATCAAAATCATAACAGCACAGGCGCACCTGTCAATTCCAAGAAGGCATCACTTGCATAAACTATAGGCATATCTGGCAAGTGTGGCTCCGTCCTGCAAATGCAAAAATGCATACATGTGGCGAAAAACACAGAGCAGAAGCGTTACCAATCTTGTAAAGATAATTTTTTTAAAACAGAAAAAGAACATACAGAGGAATTTGAAAGAACTCACAATACAAAGCTTTGTTTGATTCTACCAAGAGATATATTTAAAGATGAGCTGACAAGGGTTGCTCCGGGTAAGCTGCATCTTTTTCCACACACCAATTTGCCAGTTGACTCGCTATGCTGAGTTAGTACAGACAATATATTTTTAATGGCAGATGCTGCTCTTCGCTTCTCTGCCTCACTAGCTTCACATGTTTCCGCTATGTTTAATCCTGTAATAACATTCAAACCCATTAACGAACAAATGCACCAATCACAAGTAGCAAGCTCATATTCAGAACGAAATCCACTAATAGCTTGAAATAGAGACCTCTAGTATCCGAATCCAATGACAAAACCCGACCCGTATCCACCAAAGAATCCGAGCAAACCTCTCTCCTGCATGAACCAAACACAATCTCCCTAAATCCTGACCCTTCCTCACTCAAACTCGTCCCATTTAGCCTCTGTCTCCCTAAAATGGGCACCTGAACCGCTACAAAGTGAACGACCCTCCCGTCCTCCTTGCAAAAAACAGGGCACATGTGAAACAGCATCCAAAACGGCGTGCCGTCTTTGCGATAATTCAACAAACTGATCTGAAGTGCCCTCTCCTCTCGAATCGCCTCACGTATTTCCATGACGGACCTCCGGTTAGTCTTAGGCCCCTGGAAAATCCTTCCATTTCGGCCGATAACCTCGTCCTCAGAATAGCGGGACATCTTCAAAAAACAACTGCTGGCAAAGACAATTGGGTGGCCGGAGATGCTAGGATCGGTGATGGTAAAACATTCAGGCAATTCATCGAGAGCTTCTCGAGCCCCGATAGAGTAACAAGTATCAAACGATTTTTCAATCAAAACCAAGTGCGAATCCATATGGATTGTTCCCCTTTGAAATTGTTGATCCTTGCTTTGCAAACCAGCTCCAATCCCATGTGGCACAGCTAAAGCAAATAGCGAACCAGGCTTGAGAAAGACGAAGTAATCCTGAGTAGTATCAAAGAAGCGGAGAAAGATTGAAAATCGCTTTCAAGCTACATAGCTTGTGTGAGAGTGAGGTGTAGAGCAGAGAAGAGAAGGAAAAATATCTGGGCTAATGGACACGGATGCGTTAGACATACACATCAATCTTTGTTTGAGCTTGGTATTGGAGAAATAAAACTTCTTCCTTTCTTATTCTGTGTGCGACGATGAACGAGAGGCTACTAATCAAGAAGTTGATGGCAACTAGGGATAGCTACTGCTAACTTACAGTGAATTAATTACAAAACTGAGGATTACTCGTTAAAAATTAACAAAAAAAAAAAGCTATTTTAGAATGTTAATTAATTATTTAAATAAAAACTATAACCATTTATAAAAATATTAAATTAATATTTTTGCGTGGTGAAATTTAGAAATTATAATAGTGAGTACTGAACATTTTAGAGAATGTGGTTGGGATTATAAGTTGGAAAAAGAAAGTGGGTCCTGAAGCAATAATGCAAAAGGAAAAGGCGAATCCTCCATGCACAAAAGTAGAAAGCAGAACGTGAGCCTCCAATGGTAAATAGTTGTGACAGACATGGTCCCCAATCAGCTCTTTCCAGTTTTATGAATTTTCAGTTTTAATCAAAGAAAAATGTAAATCATTTTAAAAATCCACTTTCAACATTATGATTGGTTTAATTTTGATTTCTAAAATTTTATAAATTTAATTAAATTTTATATTTTATATGTTTAATTTAAAAAAATTAAAATTCATTTTATGAAATTAGTTATAACTAATTTTTTTTAAATTTTGATAGAATTTGAAATAAATTTTATAAAATTTATGTAATAATATTTTGTTATTAAAATATTCCTAACAAAAATTTTCTTTTCAATTATTATTTATTTTACGAGTTAATTAAATAAACATTTGAAAATTAATAAATTATTAAAAAAATATTAATGATTATAAAATAAATAATTAAAAATTATTTTAATAAATAATTATATTTTAAAATTTTTTATATTATTTATAAATATTAAATAAAAGTAGAGATGCTACTGAACAATCGGCTATCTACTTTTAAAACTTTACTTTCTTAAATTAGTTGGATGGAATAAAAATTCTCTGATATAAGAGTACACACAAATATAATTATCTTATTATTTATTTTAATTTTATCACTACATTGTTAGAGCGTTTACAATCCTATTATTATTATTATTAAAAAAAATTTCAATAATATATATATATATATATATTAAGGATAATTTAAAAATTAAAAGCAAATAAATTTTAATTTTGAAATTAAATTAAATAAAAATTATATTAAATTTAATTAAATTTTGTAATTTAAATTCTATCAAACTAAATAGTAAAATGAATTCCATTTAAAATTCAATTGAATTCTATATGATTTTAAACATGGAATTGAATCAAACACTATCTAAGATTTTTTATTTTTGTAATTTAAAAAATATTATTTACATATTAAACTTTATAAAAATAAATTTTATTATATACTTTTATTTTTTATAATGCAATTAAACAAAAAAAATAGGTTTTTTAATAAATATTTTATAAAAAATATGAAGTAAATGGAACCTTGATTTCATTTTATTTTTCAATGAGTTGCAAATCCGATGAAATTTAACATTTAGATTTTTATTTTTAATAATATAATTTTCATTGCAGGCAACTGGTCGTCTTTTTAAGACATCAGTCCCTCCTCACTCCTCAGAGGTTGGGAGGACAATAAGGCTAAGATGGTCAGAATAGCACTTGGACTTCCACACTGAAATATAGGTCACATACTGTTAAGAAAATGTCACAAATTCCCAGGCTTACTCTGTCGCTGTTTATCAAGCCTTCCCTTAATCCTTTTCTCTTTTAAAAGCAACAGCAAGAAATGGCTAAAAGCAATGCCAATATATACAAGCAAAATAGGGAGAGAAAATAAAATATATAAAAAAAAAAGAGAAAATGATTAGGGGGGACTGGGAAGTGTTGTGTTTAAGAAAGAAAAGAAAATATAAAAAGAAAAATTATTTTAAATGATAAAATCACAATTTTATCTTTCAATTTTTCAGGGAAAAAAAACCCCTACAATATATAGGAATGTATTTGTAATTTTAAAAATTTCCCTCACTTTATCCCCAATTTGAAAAGAAAATGACAATGAAATATAAATATTATTTCCCTCTCAAAATTTTATTTCCTATTCATTTCATCTTAACTAAAAATGAAACAATGGACAATAGATTTATTTTCTTCTCTAATTTTCTTTCCTCACTTATTTTTCCCTCAATCCAAAGATAAGCTTAAGGGCATATTTGAACAAGAACTATCCTATTTGTACTCAGAAGCAGATAGTGTTCTCCGTATATAGATTTCTCAAAACTACATATCTGATGAGGAGATCAGAAATACATTGACTCTTTAAAAACTTGCGGTACATTCAAGGGAACCACTCTCGGTCAGTTATTTACAAAAAATTAAAAAAAGAAAATCATATTAGTGGCTGAAGAGGGGAAAAGATGGGAAACAACAAAGAAGAAAAATTTGCCCCATCCAAGCTGATTCACATCTATCTCTGCAGAAAATTGCCATTGAACATTGCTCATTGCTTCATTTCTGCACGCCCTGTCGCTTTGAAAAGTGTGGGGAAAGCTTCTTCTCCAACTCCAATAAACTGAAATTTTTATATATAGTTAGTGAAGGAACATCAAATTTGAATATGCTAGGATGAAAACAGAAAAACAGATTCACTCACATATGATACTTTTGAAGCGCCTCATTTCGTTTGGCGAAGTACAAGTCACTATCCTTAGGTATATTGTTCAAAGGATTGCCTAAGAAATACATGACAGACAAAATACAGCATCAACATGCTAGGTATTATTTAAGATATATGTCTCCTCTTACATATATATCAACAAACAAGAGTCATCCCCCCTCCTTATAACAAGATTTAATTAAAACACGCAAATAACCATTTCAATTTTTCCCATATTACATGATGGATAAATCTACATATTGGAGCATTTTTATGAGATGGATTCTTGTCTTTTGAAACTCAGCAAATAGAAATAATATTTCATTTTCATAAATGCATAAAAAAAACTATAGAAATCTCTGAGGGCTACATACTTGGAAGAGATGATAATTCCTTAGTATCCGCAATCTTCTGAACTTTTGGAGAGGTTGGTTTGTCAGTCTGCTGCTGCAATCCCTGTTCAAGTCAATAAGCCACATAAACAAGTAAACCAAATACAAACAGAGCATAAATACCATGATTAAGTGATATTTTCAATTAAATGCAAGTAACAAAAAAATAATGATAAAACTTCATAACCTAAGCCTGTAGCAATCAAAGTTCAAAGGCATTTCTTCATTGTGCTCCTTTAAAATTCTCTTCACATCTTATATACTCACCGTCTAAGATGAATCCCTTTTTTCTACCCATTCTTTTCCCTCTTCAAGTGAAACTACTTGCAATTTAAGTTTTAAATTATCTTGTTCGGAAAGTTGCTATCATTACAAGCCTAGTGCCTAATTACTTTCAAAGTCCAAATTGTCTAGGTAAACTAAGTAGATAGGTCCTACACACCTATTTCCGTGTTTCAGGCACCAGGTCAATAGCAGGTTCTTAAGGAGAGAGCAGAGATAAAGTATCTGATACCTTCTTCCTTTCCCTCCTCTTTAGTATCTTCATATGACACTTTTTAATGTAGTGCATCAAATGGTATCGAGAATGTCTGGAGCATAGCTGTTCTTTAACATCTGGATTTTCAGTTAACCAGTCAGAAATATCTTTAGACTTGACCACCTCATCTTTATCTAAAGATTCCAACCAGGAATAAACAGGTAGCCATTGATCCGTCCGTTGAAATCGAGCATGTGGAAGATCGACCTGATTCAGTTTTGCTACCTGCTAAAGGAAAGATGGAAATTAATCTGAATATAATGCATAGGAAAGACGGACATAAAGAGTCCATAAACTTCATTTGACAAAAGTGAATGCCCGTCATTAATTATTAAAGAATTCCACCTTCTCCCTGTATGGTCCCTTTTACAGCAGAGATAGTTGCGTCTTATACATCTTTAATCAAATAGCCAACAAGTGTAACAGAGTTAATAGCATTTCCAAAGTTGTTTTCTTGCTCCAACAACAACGTTTTGCAGCAAATTAGTTCTAAAATGTATAACTATAGCACTGCGAGCAGCAACATATCAATTCAAATATATTTCATTAACTTATAAATTCCACAAGCTCAAACTATCATAGCGTTCTCAATTGCATGTTAATAGAGAGAACTTTACTAATCAAAATCTAAAAATTGGCCAGCCAGATTTGTGATTATAGTGAAGATACCTGATCGGGCAACCTCATGTAATTTTGAATTGCAAGGAGGCGATCAATGAGGTCAGCTCGGGGCATGGACTGTAGGTCAGCCGGTAAAGAGCCACGGTTAGAGTCGATCCAAGCCTCGACCTCTGTGGTGCTAACGGCTTTGGCCTCGGGGAATGCGCCGAGCCAAGCTCGGGCCATGGTCTCCCATTCTTGGGATTGATTAGGGTTTTGATCGATGGGTCTGCGATCTTCCTTTAGGGTTTGCTCATCTGAGTTCGACATTTTAATTATGTTCCTTTTGCGTGCCGCGAAGATTGTCTTTATGAATCAGCGATGCATCTCGCAGGAGTTCGTCTAGGATTAGGGATGTAAAGGGTTCGGGGTATTTTCCAATATTCTATCCAACTGAGTTTTAAGGGAATAAATTTAAATAATTATAATTCAATTTGTTACGAATTTAAATTTAAAAAATAATTTTTATTATGAATTAAAATTAAATTTAAATGTTATGTATAAAATATTTATTATTCAAATTTATTTATATAAATAATTAATTTAACATAAAAATATATTTTATAATAATATTTATAATTTTTTTATATATATTTGTATTTAAAAAATAAAATTTAAATATTTTTAGAAATATTAAATTTTTTAAATAAAAATTATTAATAAAAATATTTTTTATATAAATTATTAATTAAAATATATAAAATTAAATGAATTTTAATTTTATTCAAAAAATAATAATTAGATTTAGATCGAATTTAAATAATTTAAATTAATTTTTAATTAAATTTAAACCGATTCAGATATCAATCATATAAATAATCATATAAATCGAATTTGAATAGGAGTAATTTAATTTTTATGGATATCTCACCTTTTACTTTTTATTTAGAATTCATTTAAAACATAAAACTGCATCATTTCCTTGTTTTCAGTTATAAAATTCAAATTTTTTAAGTTTTTCTTTAAATAAGAGCATTAACTCAAAGCGATCAAAGAAATTATATGAGAAGGAGGGACATGAACCCAAACTCTTTTAGAGAAATCAACTTCTTAGTTGTATATATATACCTCTTTTATGTAAAATTATTTAATAATAAATTTATTAACTTATTCTATTTATATCATCTATCTACTAAGATGCTGCTTTTTTAAAAATTGTAATTATTTACAACCATGAGAAATAGAAGAATGAGAAATATTTATGTTAGTTATCAAATTATTTAAAAATGTGCATCAAGTTCAATTTGACATTTCTTTGACAAATTTCATTTGTTTGTGGAAATTACTTCAATAAAAATATGGAATTTAAAAAACTTGACTAGAGATGTTCTAGTTAAATTATTTTATTCTACAATTAAATTAAATGATCGTTTCAAAGAAAAAAAAAAAGACATTAGAATTCTTGGAGAGGTAAAAGAATATTTGCAAAACTAATTATTTAAATTTTATATTTTATAACATAGTGAGAGAAATTTTCTCGTTCTACCCATAATTTTCTTTTCACTATCTATAAAACTAAAACAATTTGATAAGAATTAAAATATATAATTAATGTATTTAATTTTAAATTAATAGATTTTTATTTTTCTTTTTAGTGTGCATTAATTAGAGAGATAATACATAATAAATAATTAATTAATAAATTGTTCTTTTTTTAAAAAATAAAAATTAAAATAGACAAAAGAGTGGAAATGTCTTACAACTTGGGTACACTAAGTTAAAAAAAAGTTAGTTATATATTATAGCGTTAATAGTTAATCTCATTAGTAATATTTAGTTTTGAGTTAAAATTTTATATTAGATTAATATATTAATTTTATTAAATACGATATTTATTATACTATTTTAGTACAATATTTAGAATAAGTTAAATTTTGAAAATAGATGCTAGTTTGTTGAACATTTGAAATTGAGCTGTTCCATGGTTTAGTTTCACATGAAGAAGGATGAAGAATGTTGTTCATTTTTTTGCATTTTTTTTTAAGTTAGTACTTAGTAAGTAAGGTGTGTGCTCTTCTATCTCACATGGTTCTCTCACAGTTCAGTCAAATGGACGACTGACTGCATGAACATACATCTATCTTATTGCTTTATGTGCGCATTGAGGTATTTGATACTCTTACGTTCTGGTTAATGGTTATAGTAGCATTATCATAAATTGAAACATACCATGTTTAGCATCTTTGCTCTGCTTTATATCGGAAAGATAACTTTAGCTAGAGTCTAACTCTTGTGTCAAATCCAAGTATCTTTATTAGGTCAATGCCAATGGTAAATTTCCTTATTGTGTGACCACACAGCATGGCTAACTGAAATAAGAGGTTGTTGAGGGGTGTATGAAATATGCACCTAGTGCTATTAGAGGTACATATATGATATTTATGGCATATAACTCTCTTACAAAAAATAGCTTGTAATTAGTTGAGATTGCTAGTATTCCAAAAATTTGAATTTTATTTCTGCTTGATAGGAGGATTGACCATCAAGCATCATGTTGGGTGGAGTTTCCTGGGTGATGTATTAGGTCCTTGCTGAACCTCACTGTTATGTTAAAATGGGATCTTGATCTGAAGTATGGGATGAGTTAGGCAGTGAAGTCTTCTTTCTCTTATCCCTTTTATCATTGCTGAGTTACATGATAAGATAGTTCCTTGGCTGGAAACCTTTTCTCTATTAGTAGTTTTTGTTTGGTTTATCTTGGAAAGTATTTTTTGCCCTGAAATCAATATGGGAAATAGTGTCTTTGGAAGAATATCAATGAATGACAGCAACTTTCAGTATTTTGATATATGTTTGGGATTTGCATCTAGTTCAAGTCTTATGCCTGCTCACAGTGCAGAACTCTTTATTACTGGTCCTATCAAATGTTTGAGAGGGGATTTTGTATGGAGAAACTGAGGATGAGTAGTGTGTTATCCAAACTAGCTAATGGAATCTGGTAAATTCCTCTTGTTCAAAGTGATTTTTAAAACTCCATGAAGGTTATGGTCTATGTTTCTGCAGATATACATTCATTATGCTCCCTGGATCAGTCATTTGTTTTTCCTGGTGCCTATCTTATAGTCTCCTTGTTCTTCCAGTTCTTGACATGCATCAATATTTACATGCTGGAGATATTGTGTTAATTGTATGATACTGAACTCTTTCTATTCCAGGTGAGCAAGTTCATATCCTGGCATGTTTGTCAGCATGTAAGCGGGATACAGAAATTATTGCACCATTTAAAGTTGCTGCAGTCATGTCTAAAAATGGCATAGGACAAAACCCTGATAATCAAAATGGGAATGTGAAAGAAGGAACAATTTTGGTGTCTGAAGATGGGGAAGTGAGTACTGATGGCCAAGCAATAGACCAAAATGGAAATGAGCCATCAGAGAAGGAGATTGATCCACAAACGTATATCTCTGCCAGTGAGTCCATTCTCAGAATGGAAGATCACATAAAGCAAACTGAAGCTTTACTGCAAAGATTTAGGAACTCTCACTTTTTTGTTAGGATTGCAGAGTCAGGAGAGCTACTTTGGTCAAAAAAAGGTGCTCCTGAAATGGATGATCTGAAGTCTGAACCCCTGTCAATGTGAAACCAAAAAAACTGCAAATAACATTTACCGAATTTGTGCTCTTCTTGATAGAGAAGATTTTGATGCCCGTGTCTCTGGTGGAGCGGCAAGAAATACTGTTAACTGTTTCTCTCTCTCTAATGGAGACATGGTGGTATGTTCCTGAGACCACTATGTTCTTCACGTTATAGTTTTTCATCCGGAGACGTAATTCTCTTGCACTGAAAACTACTCCCTGCATTTTTGAAGTTCTAGTTTGTGTCATGCACTCAAAACACACACTTTTGATGTTGCTGCTGCTATTGTGATGTCTCTGCCTGATATGTAGTGTATGGTCACTGATCATCATACACAGTCCTTCATTCTTTCCAAACAAGATGATTTCTAAATTGAGCCATGTAATCCTTGTTTCTGCTATTATGTTTTGAATTGTGTGAACAAGGTAGAAATCTGGTGACACCTCGTTGTTGGCTGAGGCTTGATCATTTTTCCTAAAAGTATTGTTTGTGCAAACACAACTCCTTGTCCCTTAGATGCATAGGTAAATTTCTGTAGCCAAATGACATCCAAGGATGATTTGGAAGCCCTTTTTTTTCGCATTTGTGAATGTAAAAGAGGAATTTTCAATTGTAAGTACTCTATCTCTCTATTTCCCTTTCTCTTTCCTTTTTTTTTTTTTTGTTTTTCTGCAAAAAGACTCTTTTTCTTTGGTGGATAGACTAGAAGAACCTTTCCGCATCACTATATGGTTTTGTATCTCTCTCATCTTTTCCTAAGAAGCTTCAATCAAGATCTTGTTTATTGAATTTCTATCCGAATGTTTTGCATCTTTGGGACAAAAAATTGGAGAAAAGTTCCTCAAGTATTTAGGACTTTTTTTTTCAATTTAAAACCTTGTTTTTTATTTTATTTTTTATGACATGATACTAACATGGTTTTATTAATTTGTGATAAACCAAATTCAGAACAAAACATTTGGATTTGGATTCGATCTTAAAAAAAATCAACGGATCGAAATTGGTAGTGGGCAAGTTAATAAAGCTAATTACTAGATTCAATATCATGGAAGTAATGCTCATCGGTATTTAGGTATTTTTCTAAAGCTTTGTTATTGGACAATTAAGAAATTAAATAATTCTGTGTATTACTGTGGTTCTAGGTCAGTGAGAATTCTGAATCTCTTGACCATATGGTTTTCACCATCTACCCATTACTTTGTTGGTTTTTCTTTTCATTAAAAGTAACATGATCATCAATGCCATTCAGCTTTAGCCCCCATGCACTAAAGCTTGTGGACAATCATACAGAAGAAATGTATTGGTGCCGAGTTAGATGCTATCTTGCATATCTTGTTGCAAATGTTTTGAATGGTTTCACGAGTCTACACGGGCTCTTGCATAGACATATGCACTACACACCATTGGTGTACGTTATCTGATAACTCACATAGCCAGTCAACAGCTTGAATTGTTATGGGTAACTATTTTCTAACTGTATAGGTCTTACCTATATTCCTGAACACTCACTGAAGATAAATACGACTTCAAGCATTTCCACAGGGATTATTTAGGATGGGTCAAATATATATTTTCTCTTTCTCACCACACAGAATCTTCAACCATGAAAATAAATTAAAGGACTGTCTGACATGTATCACCTAGTTATTTTATGTTCTTTGTTGTTATGGGAATGTTTTTGTTGATTTGTTCTAAATAAGTTATAGCCTCACCTCATGTATAGTAAATCACGGCCTGGAGAAACAATGGTTGTCATACACCCCAGTAACTTAATAGATTGATTGGCCCTTGTGAATTGTTCTGATTTATTTTATTCAAAACTTTCTACCTTTGAGAAATTTATCAAACATATGGTGATCATAATTTTGTAGAAACTAGTATAATTTTGGCTTCTTTTTCTTTCCCCCTCCCATGGGCTATTAAAATAATAATAATAATAAAAAGACAAATCATTCCTTTTCTTTTCCCTGCTGATCAGTAAGAGCTGAATGATTAAGCAAATCAGAATTCCAACAATTGTTCTTATCATGTCACCATCATAATGTTGCCTTTGCTTTGCTTTTCTTATTATTATTATTATTATTATTTTTTTAAAAAAAGGAAAGTGCTGACCACTCCTTTACTTACGGCTACTATAACTTTTATTTCAAACTATTTTTCTGATTTAATAATAAAGTTTTCATATTAAACCACTCATCTTTCTTGATATATCATGCAACTTTATTGCATTTGAAATTTTCTTTAATAGCCATTATACCTGATTCTAATACTTCTGCTACATTATACTTGAATATTTTTAGGTTTTCATTGTAATAATAAGAGAAAATCTTTTATTTTTTATTTTTAAAATGAACAATTAATTTAAGAATTGAAATATTATTCAAAATAAATTGCAAAATTGATAGAGGGATATAGTAACTTTGATAAGTTATAAGCACTTATTAGTCATAAAAAATATTTTTTATTTTGATATTAAATTAAGATATTAATTTTATATAACAAAAGTATAAATTAATTCATATTATGAAAAATAAGTTAGTCACTATTATTATATTATTTTTTAATATTAATTTATTGTATGTATTGTAAAAAATTATAGTGACTGAATTTTGAATGTAATAAAAGAATTCTACTATATAAAAATTAATTTATTGATTTTTTAGAATTATAAACACTAAGTAGTTGGCTTTTATCAATAAAAGGACTAATGTTTAAATTTTACTAGGTACATTAATTAGTTGCAATTTACTGTGATGAAAAGGTAAATAATCATTTAAAAATATTTATTTATGATTATAAAAATTAATTATATTTTATTATATAAAAGTGAATAATACATAATAATATTTTAAATAAAAATAACTTAATTTAATTATTTTCTATAATTTCTTTTTAATTATAAAAGTTTTGAATTATTATTACGAATCAAAACTCATATGCATTTTAATATTTCCTTTTATTTTTTATAAAAGTAAAAAATATAAAAATATAAATCGAAGCAGCGAGCGATAAAATCTGGCACGCGCGCGTTAGTATCCGCCCATCCATAGCAGACACGTCACCATCCAGGTGGGTCCCATTATTTTTTATTTCTTTATTCTACCCAAACTGCCCCATGTTTTTCGGCTCATCGGTTGGCCGAATTGCCCTGTCTCGTCTCTATGTGAAATCCTCACTTCTTCAGCACAGTCAGCCATCTCTCGGGCAGCCCGAAACACCCCCTATCCTGTTGTGCACCATTCTACGGGCAGCTCCATTTTGCTTTTCCCAGTCTTCGATTCCATTTAATTCTTTTGAAAAAACAAAACAATGAATTAAAAAAGTAACAGAGAATCGATAATAGGAAAAGAAGATAGAGATATGTATCTGGTTTTTTTTTTTTTTTTTGAGGGAAAAATTTTTATTTCTTTGCTTTTAAACTGATCAGCCTTGTCTGTGAGGGTCTGTTTTTCGGAGAGTACTGCCTTTTTTTTTCCAAATATATTTTTAAGATTTCTGTCAAATTTAGAGCAGACATTTCCTGATCTTAAATGGGGCTCGTTGGTTCTATTTGTTAGCCCAATTTGTTTACGAGAAAAAGAGGAAATCGAATGACCAAAACTATTTTTGCTGTCTGTCTAAATAATTCCTCCGCTTGATTAATTTTTAGTCTCAAAAGGGTTTGTAATTTTTTACTTTCTTCCTGTGATCTAGTTCTTTTGCTCTACTGGGTTTTGGGGTTCAACAGAAATTGTTAAATTTCAGTGCTTTTCTGCCTTTCTTTTTGTTTTCTAATTTCCCTTTCCCCCCTCTTTTTTGGGTTCCGTGAAGATTTTGGTGGGGGATTGGAAGTTGGGGGTATTTGGATGAAAAGTGGGTCTGGGTTTTTAGGGTTTTTTGAGAGAGAAGAGAATGGGATTAGGCAGTGAAGATGGAGAAGTGAAGGCCTCTCTGGATGTGTGCCAATCAAAGGGAAGGAAGAAGAAGAAGAAAGACGGTGGTGTTGGTTGCAGTGGTGAGGATGATGTTGTGGAGGAGGCAGAGACTGGGTGTTGGTTCAAGTTCAGGTTCATAGGGAGCTGCATTTCTTCAAGATCCAAAATTGATAGCTCTGTTAGTGGAACCAGTGGCGGTAATTCATACTTCTCTCAGTGATTGCTTTATTTGTTTGGTTGCCAGGGTGGATGTTTTTCTGGGATGAGTGTGCTAATCTGAGTCTGGGTGAGTGGCTTAATTTGTAGATACTGTTTATTTTGCAGTAGTTTTTTAGGCGTTATTTTGCGAATACCAAATCCAAGAGCCGCTAAACACTAGGATTTTTGGATCCCGCACCAATAACAGGCTGCGTAGAAGTCCAGCCCTTGTAGCGAGTTGAACTGGAATGGTAAAGGGGTCAATATGGAACCGTATTTTATCAAAATTTTCCAAAACTGAGGGTCATATTATGTACTTTCCTATAATTGCTGGACTGCAGCAAGGACATGAAATACTATGTGAAGTGACATTCTCATCTATTTCTGCTTGTAGTAGTGTGAAGGTCAGGAAAACTTGTATGTCTGATTCCAGTAGACCATACAGGATGGAATTAGTATTACTTGTACTTTGGTTCATTTGATATTCACTTGATTGAGTTGAAGTTATGGTTGGGTTTGTGCCTTATCACCCGTAACTTCCTCGTTTTCCTCCTATCTGGAATATGTCTATGCTTTCTTTATAACTCAAATCAGCTCAACAATATAAGGGCTGAAAAGTTCTATATTTTAAACTTGCTAAATTTCTTTTTCTTGGAAACTGGTGGACTACATCTAAAATATATAGAATTCATCCTGTATAAAGTCTGGATGGGTTTGTTTTTCATATAGAGTGACTCAAACTTTTAGTTTCTCAGATATGTAATAATTTCATCTTTTTGTGGTAGACTGGCTAATTCTATTTGACAATTGAACCTTAAACTGGCTCCCAAAGCGATTGTGCCCATTTTTCTGATTTCAAAAGATTTTTGCAGAGTTTGTAGCTGTGGCATGTTAATCATTAGCAATGGTGATGGGATGGTAGGTTGTTCTGCAAACACTCTGAAATGATAATAGTGGTAAAGAATGGATTGCATGATCTGAATGCCTGATGCAATAGAAATTTCTTGGAATTGTAGGATAGATTTTATGGTACCAGTAACTCCTCAAGAGAGGCTTTGCTAGGTTGGAAGAGAGAATATCAGGTTTATGTAAAATGTTAGAACATTGTTGTATGTGATGCATGTTAGCAGTTAAAAGTCAAAAACAAATATTTCAGTTTTCTGGTAGGCCATTTGCTTGTTAAGTTCATTTTCTGATATATTATACAGGTTTCCATGTGTTGCACTTGCTTACCTTTCTTTCCTTATTCTGTTTCGATTGCACTAATGGGCATAAAATGTTGATGTTTCACTGAAATTGTCGAGGATGTTATTTCTATATCGAAAGGACTTAGGTAGTATGGTCAATATATGTCAATTTAATGCTATGACTAAGACCCATAATGTTGTCTTTCTTTATTTCTTGGTAGTGTATAATTTTAACAGGGTGATTTTATGTGTGGGTGAACAGAAAGTAAATCAACTAATGATACAAGCAGAGACCAACCAGCAGCTCCTGCAATTTCATCTACAACCACAAGTAATACAGAAAGTAATTCGTCCACCTCTAAACTTGAAGAGGAACTTAAAATTGCTTCTCGACTGCGAAAGTTCGCATTTAATGATCTTAAGTTGGCAACAAGAAATTTTAGACCTGAGAGTCTTCTTGGTGAAGGTGGTTTTGGCTGCGTGTTCAAGGGGTGGATTGAAGAAAATGGAACTGCTCCGGTGAAACCTGGTACAGGACTTACTGTTGCTGTTAAAACCCTTAATCATGATGGGCTTCAGGGTCACAAAGAGTGGTTGGTATGAAACTTGCCTAACCTGTTACACTTTCTTCCTAACATGCTTACTGATCTCCTTTTTAAATATTATTTGCATTAAAATTTTTTTGTTTCAATCATGGCTCGTCTATGTGGCAGGCTGAAGTGAACTTTCTTGGTGATCTAGTTCATCCTAACTTGGTTAAATTGATCGGTTATTGCATTGAAGATGATCAGAGGCTGCTAGTGTATGAGTTTATGCCTCGAGGCAGCTTGGAGAACCACCTATTTAGAAGTAACTCCACTGGCTCAAGCACACCCTTTGATTTTCTTTTTCTATAAAAAAGAAAAGAAAAGAAAAACTTAGTTGTCGCCTCATTTAATATCAATTTTTGAATTTTTTTGGTTTATATGGATGTAAAGTAGGTTTTCATAGCAAGTTGTGGGTTCAAATGATATTGTTGGCAAGGTGTGTTAATGCGAACTGGAAAATGTGCTTTTGTGTGGAATAAAATTGAGATCCCCTCCCCTCAAAAAAAAAAATATATATATATCTATTTATAATGTTTATGCATTCTGGACAAGTGTATGCTCAATTCTTGTGTCTGTACACTCAAGTTTATGTATGTGTGCACCTTTTTTACACCCTGAAGACTGGATATTTTCATGTTTCAGTGGTGGAGGCACCTACATACAAACCTTTCTTTGTGATAGCTTCTTGTCTTTTTTGATCATGGTTGGAATCTGGATTTGCAATAGCAGATATTGCCTGTACAATAAATTTGCCATTGACATAGATGAAAGTTCCTCTAATGCTGATGTTATTTGCAGGATCTCTTCCTCTTCCATGGTCCATAAGGATGAAAATTGCCTTAGGTGCTGCCAAGGGTCTTGCCTTTCTTCATGAAGAAGCTGAAAGGCCAGTAATATATCGTGATTTTAAAACCTCCAATATCCTACTAGATGCGGTACATAATGAAACTTTGGCAAAGTTGAATTTCTTGTTTTATATGGGGTGCACTTGTAATAACTTGCTATTCCAGGATTATAATTCCAAGCTTTCTGATTTTGGACTTGCTAAAGATGGTCCTGAGGGTGATAAGACCCATGTATCAACCCGTGTGATGGGAACATATGGTTATGCTGCCCCAGAATATGTGATGACTGGTAAGCATAATTTAGCATGGGTTTTTCTTTTTTGACCCAAAAAAATAAAGGACACGCTTGTGAAAGTTTCCTTTCCCCTTGATTGCTCTTTCTAGTTCTTCTAGCACCATTCTTGACTTTCCATATAGTGTTACCTGGATCTTTATCCATTTAGCTCTACTTGGGTGCCAAGCATTCTATTAGCTATTGAAAAATTAAACCCCAAGTCATTTTTTACCACTTAAATCCTCATTATGTTTCATTTGCTTGTGCCCCCCACCTTTAACCATTGATTGAAAAAGGAATTTTCAAGTTTTAATCTGATTGGGTATTACCTCTTACAAAGATAGAAATTCAACATATTCTGTTCCTTGAATACCTTACTGGGAAATGTAACTTTGCATTTCTGAGTGAAAATGATATTAGGCATCAAAAAAGGGAACAAAGTTAAAATTATGTGAATTGCTGGCATGTGATGTACTCCTTCGGTTGAAGCATTGAGTCATTTTCCTTTGGCAATAGCATGTGTCGTATTAGTGGGGACTGAATTTTTGCATCCTTCAGTAATTATCTAGTCAAAACAACAGACTAATGCCATGATATGAATTAGATATATCTGTCTACAGTTGACACTTGATTGCAACCAACAAACAACATTCAGAACTGGACCTTTTTATTTCTTTTCTTGAGTCTGAACAGATTAGCACTTTTGTGTCAGGGCATCTCACATCAAGGAGTGATGTTTATAGTTTTGGTGTAGTTTTACTTGAGATGATATCTGGCAGAAGATCCATGGATAAGAACCGACCTATTGGAGAACATAACCTTGTGGAATGGGCTCGGCCACATCTAGGAGAGAGAAGAAGATTCTACAGATTGATAGACCCTCGGCTTGAGGGCCACTTTTCCATAAAAGGTGCCCAGAAGGCAGCACAACTGGCTGCCCACTGCCTTAGCCGGGATCCAAAAGCCAGGCCTCTGATGAGCGAAGTTGTGGAGGCACTCAAGCCTCTGCCAAATCTCAAGGACATGGCAAGCTCATCATATTATTTCCAGACCATGCAAGCTGATCGAATTGCATCCAGCCCAAATGCCAAAAATAGCAGCAGAATACAAGGAGGATTATTGAGGAACGGACAGCAACAGAGGAGTCTTTCAATACCAAATGGTTCGCATCCATCTCCTTACCATCATCAGTATCCCCATCAATCGCCAAAACCAATTGGAAAACCATAGAACAGTCTCCAGCTGTTTTCATCATTCATTTGTTTCCCCTTGTTCGCAGTGTAGATGTAATTTTCTGTGCATTTGTTCTTGGAACTGGAAACAGCAACGGGAAACGTGTCTACTCTATGTTGTGTTCAGAAGGATGAGCGGACCTTCCAGCAGGGAAGAATGTTAGGAAGGTGAAGCTTATGGAGCAAAAATATGTGTCAACACTCTGTTACTACGCAATGTCTTGAAATGTTTAAAGATTATTGGCTCCTCTGCGTCTTTTCCGCCATCCTTCATCTCCTTGATGTAAACCCGTAATCAGCCTGATTTGCAATGCTAGTAAATTTCTCAAGGCAGCTCCTCTCTTTTTCTTTTTTCTTTTGATAAAATGCATGGTTTGATTAATCCTTTTTTAGTGTGTTGTGCGCTCATCGTTTTTGCTATCTCGACTTGTAATTGTTGAAAAATAAGTATCTGGTACAAACTAATCCTTAGATAAGCAAGTTGACGCCACGTTAACCCAAATAAATAGATAAATACCAATATTGCTGCTATGTTATGCACCTGGTGACTACTAATGGAATTCCCAATTTCTGAGACAAAAATGAGTTTTTTGGACCAAAAATTTTCCTACCGCTTCTCGTTAATATTCCTAACTGATTCAAGTTAATAATCAAGTTGTTAAACGTTCAGAAATAGTATTTAACCCCAATTAGTTTTTGGTAAAATCAACTACTTAGTCTATTTACTTAAAAATTTGACTCTCCACAGTGCCACCAGACACAAGCATTAATTCCAAATTCCATTTAAATGCTCCTTTGTGACCCTACAAAAAGATGTCCAGCATTTCCATTTGAAAGTTCTATTTTTTCCCTTGAACAAAGATTTTAAAAAAAAAACCACCAAAACCACAGCAGCAATTTCCCCACTGTTTTTTATGATGCAAGAGAGATTATTGTATTTTCATAGATAGGACTACATAGTTACCTGAAGGCTCATAACCAAATCAATAAAAAACAAACTCAACCCAGAACAAAACCAAATCGAATAACCAATCCATAACAAAACCAAATGGAATCACCAAGCAAGCACAACAACCATGCATTTGCGAGCACCGAAAAAAATCCAAAATTAACAACGCCTAAATGTAGCGAGAAACTTTTAATTATGTCTTGGTGGGTACGCCAGGCCCTTGCTACAGTGCAACGCATGGGCGACGAGCGAGGACCCCAATAGCTAGCTACTGTGTTGGGCCCTCCCCATAGAAAAATAAATTTAATATCATGTGGGCTAATAGCCCACGTATCAGATATTAAACTGATAAGAACAGATACTACACTTGATCTTAGCCAAAAGGCCGAGAAAGGTATGATTTTCCCACTGCCTCCTGCTTGGTTTTATATTCAGGGCCTTTCAATAACATATCTTCTCCAAAGCGATGTGGGACGCACTATGCGCTGCTGTGTTTTCACATCTCCCTTTTTCGATGAGCAACCGACTCTTGCCTACCGGTTAGAATTAAAGAAAGATATATGTATATTTCCATCGAAGAGCAATTAATTTTATCTATTTTTTAAATAATATAGTTACTAATTATATATCTCATTATGCAAAAATAATAGGATCCTCTAATTCTGTATTTATAATTTCGGGGTCACATGTTAATATTATTAGAGTTATATATTCATCACTATGAGATATTAATTTTGAAAACATGACTGGTGATAAAAATAATAATCAATAAAAATTAATTTTCAAGTACTAGCTAGAAATGAGTATTGTTCATTGAAAACTGATTTAAAAAATTAAACATAAATTATTCATTTTATTAAGTTATTTTTGTAATTAACTACTATTTGGTTTTAATTTTTTCTGGTAATTTAATTATAAAACTTAAAGAAGAAAAAATCCAAACCTACCCTCCCCATTCTATGTTGCTGTATGTGTGTGTATATAATGTAAGTGATTCTAACATTTTATACAGAGAGAGTGGGAGAGTGATGAGAGAGAGAAGGAGAGCAACGTGAGGCACATTTAGGAGAAAGGCTCGGTTTTAAATTTTGGAAAGTTTGTTTGAATTGGTATCGTAGGTTGTAGAAGCTTGTCAAGATTGTGATTTAATTTATATTGATATACGAATCATATTAGTGATTTTAAACGATCCTTCCCAATCAGACATAGTGCTACGTGCAATTTGTTTAGAGTCTGAAAATCCAACGCTTCACCCTGTTGAAGCTTATTATCACCTTGGTCAGTCTTTTTTGCTATAATTGTTTGGTGATTAAAGGGATATTTGCTCTGGTGGCCTTTCTTTCTCGATATGGCGGTTTCTGGAGCGTTGCAGCAGAAAGCGGTGTTAGCACTAATTTAGTTGGAGAGACTGGTTCCTTGATTGTTTTGATTGGATTGAATTGTATATAAAGATTGTTGGGTTAGATTGTTTTCTTTTTATTTTTTGGGATTTGTAGTTCTAGACTCGTTTCTTTGTTTGTCCTCATGGGTCTTGCAAAGCAAGATTTGCAGTTAAAAACAAAAGATTTTAACAATTTTTTTTTCCAGGGTAAGGAACATAGCGCAGGGACAATTCATTGTACATTTTTAAATACATATTAGAATCCACCGAAGATAAAAACATATAAATCATTTGTTATTTCAGTTTATAGTAAAAAATAAATGATCAAGTGTTTGAAAATCTTTTAATGCATAATTCATTGTGTTTAAAATTTTTCGAGACAGATATTTTGTCTATGATATATCTAATTATAAAATTATTTCGAAATACGTTTAAAATATTTTTTCAAAAAAGTATTTTATCTTAGTTTTAAGTCTTTAATTATATATTAAAGAGATAATGGTGTATGCCGTTGTGATTTTGGTAGAATGAAGTCAGAATTGCATCGTGGAGTTATGATTCTCCCAGGATACACCTGTTGAGTATAAGAGTTTTGAGTATTTTGAAAAATAGACTCTTATTTTAAATAGTAATCAAAATCCATCAGAAGTTTAGTGATAGAGATTTTATGGAATTAAAACTCAAATGCTTCCCCACCACGGCAACGTTAAGATTTGCATCACCGATGGTTGACTCCACTAATATTTTTCTTAATTTATTAAAATATTATTCGGTTTTTCTCCGTCGCAATTAAATTTTTTCTTAAAGTACAACTTGTTTATATAATAAATAAGCTAGTGATATCCTAAAACACCTAAAATGTCTAAAAGTTTTTGCTTGCACAAATATTTAATTCAACTTATAAAAATGAAGTAATAAGTTAGTGCCATCTTAAATTCATAAATATTTAAAATTCTAAATAATTATATATTTAGATTAAATGTTTATAAATAATTAATAAACAATTAACATACAATTTGAAATCATATTTATTATTAAAAATATTTAAAAAAATTAATCACTTCAATTTATTTTTTTAGTTTATAAATAAAAATATATATACAAATAAAATGGTTTATTTTTAAAATTTAGAAACTAATTTAATTGACTTATAAACTAAGACAAAACTCCATTTGTGTTGCGTGTTTTTTTCCAATTGCAATCATGCCCGCAATTGTTTTATATATTTGAAAATTTTATTATTTAGTATATACGACACACAGATATTTATTATTTAATTATTTAATTAATTTTAATTATTAAATATTTTAATATTTAATTTATATAATATAAAAAATTATTAATTAATTTATAATTTTATAAAAATATATATTAATTAATTTTTATATCGAAGATATTTTAAATTTATTTATAATATTTCATAATTAAAATCAATAAAAATATTAATTAATAAGTTTTTTGAACTTTAATAAATATTTTAATATATTTTATAAAATATATTTATTAATTAATAAATTTTCACTTAAATTAAATAATAATTTTGTACTCTTACCAAATAAGTGATGAGAAAACAAAAATATCTATCAGAAGAGAAGGTCAAATCGCCGAATTATTATAAATTTATATTTTTTTATATCGAGTAATACAACGCGAAAGACGTGAATAAGAAAACGATAATCTGAAATATTCTCAATGACAAAACTATGATTTGAATAGCTGCAAAGGATTCCCACTTCAGAAACAAATGTCGAAATCTCCATTCTTCCCCTCTCCCTAAGCTAAAGTGAACAAACAAACGAGTTCACATGATAGGGGTCCACGTCCAACTTTTAAAGAAAAACCAAACCAATGAATCACTAACAAACTTATCCCCAATCGCAAAACCCAGGATCCACAGATGCTATAAATTATAAAATATTTTTTAAGTGTGAAATCCATTTTTCATAATTGATGGAATTGCGCCTAATAATTTCCACAAAGACGCTACTATCCACATAGACTTTGAAACTTTCTTACGATAAAATATCATAAGATTGGAAGAGGACAACGAGAAATTTAAGAGGCAAGGGCCACACGCGTTTGTCATGATGCGTGACTTTTCTTTCTGAAAAAAATAAAATAACTTAAAATTATCCTATATTCTTAAAATTCTAATACACATTTTGTTTATCATTTTTATAAATAATTCATTTTATTTTACTATGAATAAATAAATGTTAAATTAATAATTATTCAAAAAACTATAAATTAAAACATAATTATTTATACGGTGAATTAATAAAAATATTATATGTAATATATATATCGTTAATAGAAAAATTACAAATAATAATAAAAAAATTATATATTTTTATTGTATATATTTTATAAAAATATTATATTTATATATATAAAAAAATAATAGTTAGTTATGATAAAAATAATAATCATTATAATTATATTAAATAAATTTTTTATAATCATATAAAAATTGATTTTCTATAATGTGCATCGTGTAATGTCATTATTGATAGTTTCTTGTGGTAATTAAAGGATTTTCTCAGCAAATTTTGGAAGGGACGCAATATTTTCTTGACGTTGGAATTTTTTTATAGGAATATTATAATTTCCATTATCAAATCAACTTGAGAAAAAAAAAATAATGAATAGCAAGAATTAAATAAAAAATTATAATAATTTTAATTTTAATTATTACAAATAATATATTTTTATTCTCTAATTAATGAATTTCGAGAATTTTAATTAGAGTTTGTTAGGAAAAGACCTTTAATAAAATACTAATTTAGAAAACAATAATTTAGTAGAAAAAATAAACATAGGATTGGAGTTCTGACGATGTGATTTATGAAAAAAAAAAGTATATTCATTTGATTCATATGAGTTTAAAATACATAAATATAAATTTTTTATATTTGTCCAATTTGGAGAAGTGACACGCTGACACTGCCCATGCGGTCCATCCTCCCCCTTTTTAATTTTTATATATAATCATTTTCAGTTGACGGGTTTTCTATTTTTTATTTACAGAAAATATAATTTTTATTTTTATTTTAAATTTTAAATAAAAAATAACGGAATTTTATATTAATTTAAAATAAAAATAATGTGTTTTTATAAAAATTTTTAATATTTTTAAAAATAAATTAAATTGATCTAAATTTAGCATATTTCATTATGTTGAATATCTTATAAATGTACTTTTGGATCGGTGAATATAGTTAAAATAGGTTATAATAACTATTAGATTTCATATATTTTAGTCATAGTTAAATTCATGTAGGAATGTCAGATCGTAGTCTCATCAAAGTTCGCTACGTGGGTTCATTCATTAGTGTGCGGCTCCAACTTCGTATAAATAGATCGGACAGAATAGAACTCGGGCTCATTAGAGAGAGATTTTCGATGTCATACTTTTTTCTTACAGAGCTCAGTCGAATAAGGCAGACTTGGTTCAACAGAATCAATTTAGAAAAATCGTTGCAGCCCTCAAGAGAAGTCAACATCCCAATTGATCACCGATCTCTCTTTCAACTTGACAATCACTAAGGCCTTAATCCAATCTTTTATCGAGTCTTTATATTCCGTAAAGATGGATAATCCTACTCAGGGACCAAAGTAGTAGAACCTATAGTTAGACCTGACGAGGCGGAAGAGGTGGAGAACAAAGGGGCAAAACTCAATATAGGTAAATGGACCTAAAGCAGCACATAGATAAAATGAAATTGCGAGACAATATACGGGGAGTCACTCTGAAGTGACATAAGATCTTAATAAAAAAAGGGGAAATTTACTTTTTAGTCCCTGAGGTTTAACGTAATTAACACTTCTGTCCCTCTATTTTGGCGACCCAACACTTAAGTCCCTCACTTTCTCTTCCGTCCAAATTCGTAGTCCTTCCGTCCATTTAAACCGTTTGGTCAAAGAGTCAAAAGTGAGAGGTGATAATTTTTTCCAGAAATACCCTTCTCTTAATGTGAAATTCCTTTTTTTTTTTCTCTTTCATGCTTTCTCTCTCCAGTTGCAGAAGAAGAAGAAGAAGAAGAAGAAGAAGAAGAAGAAGAAGAAGAAGAAGAAGAAGAAGAAGAAGAAGAAAGAAGAAGAAGAAGCTGCTGCAGAAAGAGTAGGAAGAAGAAGAAGAAGAAGAAGAAGAAGAAGAAGAAAGAAGAAGAAGAAGAAGAAGAAGAAGAAGAAAAAGAAGAAGAAGAAGAAGCTGCTGTAGAAAGAGTAGGAAGAAGAAGAAGAAGAAGAAGAAGAAGAAAGAAGAAGAAGAAGAAGGAAGAAGAAAGAAGAAGAAAGAAGAAGAAGAAGAAGGAAGAAGAAAGAAGAACAAGAAGAAGAAAGAAGAAGAAGAAGAAGAAGTTGCAGAAAAAGGAGGAAGAAGAAGAAGAAGAAGGTTAATTTTGTCAATTCACGTGTCCCAAACGGCTATTTTGGACGGAAGGACTACGAAGTTGGACAGAAAAGAAAGTGAGGGACTTAAGTGTTGGGTCGCCAAAATAGAGGAACATAAGTGTTAATTACGTTAAACCTCAGGGACTACAAAGTAATTTTCCCTAAAAAAAGAGGTAAAAAAAAAGGTCAGCCCGAAATCACACTAGGAGATGGATTGGAAAGGACAACCCTTTCATTAGAAAAGGGAGTCCTAATCCTATAAATTGTGATATCAGCATAGTCGTCGGAGAATAAATCAAAAAGAGAAGAAAGGGTAATGGAAGACCCCAGACCCACGACATTGGGGATTCTAACTGAAACCATGAGAAGAGTAAGACATATCTGAAACTGAGAAAGTATGGATTACAGAAAAAAAAGGAGAACAAGATAGCAGAGACAGTGCAAGAAGAAGAAGAAGAACCATAAGTGAAATCAAAAGTGCAAATTTGAAGTGATTAAAGACGGAGCGAAGATGTTTTGACAAAAACACTCATAGAGCTGCGTAGTAATAATTTGAGTTTTGAAATTCATCTCCCTCGTTAATATTGAAATAATTGAATAATTAGGTATTGAGACAATTGATAATTATGGGATCTCGAATACTCTGACCACAACTAAGCCTATGTAGGAAGGCCGGATCTTAGTCTCATCAAAATCCGCTATGTAAGTCCATTCACTAGGCAACAAATCCCTATACATTTGGGATCATGTCCACGTGACGTCAGAGAGAATTAAAAAGCCATCTGATAATGGAAAATGACACAATACATCATGTCTCCGTTACTAAAAAATAAAAAGAAAAATTATAAAAAAAATAAAAATATGTCAACTAGATCAAATTCACAAATACATGTTTTGAGTCTATCCTATATCGAAATTGAGGATATTAAATTATAAATAGAGAGACTTTGAATAAAGCATAAATTTAAATGAGAAGTTGGAGATCCAGATAAACCAAAGAAGATATGAAGTGAATAGATCAAAAACAAAACTATGAAAACCATTTTCTATGGTTTCCGCATTTATTATTCTTCATTTTTAAAAAACTGTTTCACTCGATGAAAACTGGAAACCGGCATTCCAATTAAATGAATTTTTATTTTTAAAGGAAAAATAATAATAAAAAAAAACTGTATTAATTCCGAAAGCACGTGGTTTCTTTTGGGTTGTTTACCTTGGCTACTGGGGCTGGGGGTTTCCGGGAAGACCTGTAATTGTGAAGCTAAAGCCTATTAACGGCGCCGTTATCAATAACAGGAAATTGAAACGGATAAACACTGACCAGTGATCGTTTCTATTAATACCGGGCCCACACCTATGCTATAAACAAACCAAAAGGCCCACTTCTTAACAAAAATAAAAAACCGTCCCATCCACTTTTCTGCGGGATTTTTCCGTCCTTTCCCAGCGAATTTTCCTCGATTTCTTGCCAGTTCCTCTCTGTACTTTTTTTCTTTCTGTTGCCTATCTTAGTCCAGCTACTTCTTTATCCTCATCAAAGCTCGATAGGTGAGCAAAGAATTTTGCTAGTTTTGATGTAGCAGGCGAATTATTGTTTCAATTTGCTATAGCAAGAACAGAAATTAGAGTTTCAGTGTTGCGATTCACAGTATGTTGAGGTTATTTGGTGTCAAATCTGTTGTAGAGTATACATAATGGATGTTGACCTTCTGTAGCAAACTGCAACTTGTTCATGGACTCTCATAATTGTCCTTGCGTGTTTGTCTTTTTTTATTAGAGACAATGATTGTTTATTTCTTAATTATTCAGTTTTATATGTATGTGTGGTTTTTATTATTTCTTAGTTGATTTTTCAATTTTTAGACTTGAATGATTTTTATATTTATGTTTGAATTTTCATAGAAAATGACTGGGATATTTTCCGGGATATTTGTTGTTGATTGACCAAGTTGGAATTTTTTTTTAAAAAAAGAAGGGTTTCTTGTGTAAATGTGCGTCTTATCTTGTAGCTTTGTGTCTTCGCTATCTGTGTGGGGACGTGCCACAAAACCTTTTGCTTTCACATTTTTCATTCTACTTTTATATATATATATATATATATGTAAACCTCCTTGTTCTTGGTCAGTGATGAATCCTTGTATCTTGCAAAGGTAACCTCATATTCTTTTAGAATGTTTTGCTGATTTTTTCAAATGTACATCTATTGGTATTAGGAGGTATGCAGCGTGCACATCTAGTGGATGGCTCTACTGATGTATTGTAATGTTGGTTTTGTAATTAAAAATTGCAGTCAACAGTTTTAGATTGTTCTGTTTTGTGTTAGAGCAATTTGAACTGTTTACTGGTTTTCATTAGCATTATTTATTTAGGGAAGCTGATACTTGTAGGGAAAAGCAATTCTGAGCTATTACCTGGGCAAACTTTTACGTGACATTTCTTATCGACAAGGTTTTCTGTTTGTTTAAATTTGTCTATATATGTGGGCAAGGGTTAACATTGAATAAGAATCTCATCTTGAATCCCGTTTTGTATCTTACATTTAAATCTTGATCTGCGATATGTTCTTATTACAGTTGCAAAGGAACAATACATGATCCTTTGTCATTTGCTTTTACTAGTCTATAATTGTTTTTCTTGGTTTTGGTATTCAAATTTGGCCTGGTAAGCTTTATTAATTTTTCAACAAGTCAAGTCCACTTAGTTCAGGTAAGGATGGAAATTGGTTGGTTTCTATAGTTTCTAGTCATTTTGGATTTTAGAATGACTAGGATCATGAATAAAGTGAGATTCTGAAATTGTTGAAAAAGGTTTTTAGACATGATTGTTTCACGTTGCCACCGATCAATGTTAAGTGATTACGTTTTTCGGAACTAATAGTCTACATCCTCCTATGACAAGAAAATCTCTTAGCTTACTTGTGCGTCTGCTGTTCTGCACTCTTAATATGATTAGAGCTTGTATTCATTTTTTAGCATTCTTGTTGTATTGGTGATACATCTACTAGGATGGTAAATGCCCTGCCATAAGGAAAAATTGCATCTGTTTAAATATTATTCTGAGAATTTTCAGCAGGTTATTACTGATGTTATTGTACTTGGTAGGATCAGAAAATGGGACAAGCTCTGGGTTGTATCCAAGTGGACCAGTCAACTGTAGCTATCAAGGAAACCTTTGGGAAGTTTGATGATGTGCTTGAACCTGGTTGTCACTGTTTGCCTTGGTGTTTGGGGAGCCAGTTAGCTGGTCATCTCTCATTACGTGTGCAACAGCTGGATGTTCGATGTGAAACCAAAACCAAGGTCTCTTGCCTGCATATATAATTATTATCACTAGGAAATGAGTAGGCACTGTATTTTATGGGATTCATATAACCCTATGACATAGTGTCTTACTGCAAGACGGGAATTGTATAATTTAGAGATTATAAATGTTCTGATTGCTAACTTCTTATCTGTTTTCAGCATTATTTTTATGTATTATACATTTTATTGAAATCAAACATGCAACTAGCTCTGGGTCTGATCTATGATGCTTTTATCCTCAGGACAATGTATTTGTTACTGTGGTTGCTTCTGTTCAATACCGAGCACTGGCAGAAAAAGCTGCAGATGCTTTCTATAAGCTCAGCAATACCAGAGCACAGATCCAAGCCTATGTCTTTGATGGTACAAATTTTAGTTTAGCGCAGCATGAGATTCTAAAGTTTGAAATTTTGTATTAGTTGCAAAGTTCACATTCTCTCAGGGGTTCTGTGATCTTGATATGCTTTCTTGGAATTAGAAAGTAGATTGGTTATGAGAACCTGAATTGTTCAACCATATGGTGATATTGGCCCTGGTTTTTATTGACTTGGTGGAGAAAGAGGTTAACAACACTTTAAATGCTTCATTTCTTTGTATTTTCAGAAACAGGCTGGAAACTGTTTCTTTCTGATTCTGCTTGGTTTTTGGTGGACATGTCATTGTATTATTTTCTTCTCTTAGTAATTTATGATTTGTCTGAACATTAGGGGTAGGAAGCGGGTGTTGAGAAAGAAAGTTTTGCTTGATTTTGAGGTCTAGTATATTCATAAGGCTGAGTTCTTTTTTTTTAGGTCTACTAGCTTATTTCTTTTTAAGCTTTATTATGGCAATTCACGTAACAAGTCAGTTTAAGCTTTATTATGCCAATTCATGTGACACCTTTTCTTCTTTAGTCATTAGGGCAAGTGTTCCAAAGTTGGAGTTGGATTCAGCTTTTGAACAGAAAAATGAGATAGCAAAAGCCGTGGAAGATGAACTTGAGAAGGTACTTTCCAATATGCTTTTATTTGATTTAGAATTAATAGAATCATCTGGTCTTCCTATGTTTTTTTTTCCTTTTATGTAGGCCATGTCACATTACGGATTTGAGATAGTTCAGACTCTTATTGTGGATATTGAGCCAGATGAGCATGTGAAGAGGGCAATGAATGAGATCAATGCAGGTATAGCACTGTACCCAGTTCAGCTCTTTCTTTCTTTATTTTATTCTTTTTTTTTTAAAGTATTCTCCAGATCTGTCTTGGCTTAAAACTTTGTGATTCAATTACTGGATATCTAGTCCATTAAGGCAATTTTATCCAGATTCCTCCCTAGGCTGTTGAGGTTCTGATTCAGGATCATCGTCTTTCTGTGCTCTGTTGGTATATGATGCATTAGAGGAGAGTTTTTCTGTTGCAAATATAGACATATTTATTTATATCATATCCAAAAGAGTTTAACAAACTGAGTGTACATGTAATTTCTTTCTTTTACATCATCTAATACATATAAAAAAAAATATTTTAACCTTTTTTTACAGCATTCTCAAAGTGATAAATTGCATCAATTTTCTAACATTTCATTTCTAAAGATGTACCCTTTAATCTTACCCCACAATATCCAAACCACACCATAGGAGAGGTACCCGTGTATATGTTATTCACAGGGGCCATTAATGGGAAAGTTAACCTGATGGGCGATTGTTATCTAACTAATATATTCAATTCTGAAAGACCTAGGAAGCCCTTGTATTTTCTTGATACGAAGAAATTTTTTTCCCTGAGAAACACTCTACAACTAGTCTTGTTTAACACCTGTTGTGTAGATTGTTTGATATAATTGTCTTCCATTGTAACAGCTGCAAGAATGAGGGTGGCTGCCAATGAAAAAGCTGAAGCAGAGAAGATATTGCAGATCAAGCGAGCTGAAGGAGATGCAGAGTCAAAATACCTGGCAGGTCTTGGTATAGCTAGGCAGCGCCAGGCCATTGTAGATGGACTGAGAGATAGTGTACTAGCTTTCTCTGTTAATGTACCAGGGACAACTTCAAAGGATGTCATGGACATGGTTCTAGTGACCCAATACTTTGACACCATGAAGGAGATTGGTGCATCCTCAAAGTCCAACTCTGTTTTCATACCTCATGGACCAGGTGCTGTGAGAGAAATTGCTACACAGATCAGGGATGGTCTTCTTCAGGCCAGTTCTACTCAGTAGCATTACAAGTTTCTATAGCATTTGAAGGAATTTGGTGGTATTGTAAAAGGCTCTTCGATCTTGCTTTCTCTGCACAAATTCCTCTATGCATGCCCTCAACTGGAAAGTAATCCCTGGAGAAAAATATCGAAGTTTCTAACTATAATCCAAGTGCATTTCTTTATATGCTTCGTGGAATTAGTAATGAACTAAGCTGCAATGTTCATATTTATATTGAACTTGGTTATGGCGCTAAGATATTTCCGTTATGTTGATATAAATACGTACTTGTAGTGTTGGATAGCAAGTTTATGATCTTTTCGGGTCAATGGAACAATGTCTTGTTCATTGTTATATGGGGAAAAATGTTTAATAAATAATTCTGCATTGGTGGAATTGCTTGAGCATTGTATGTCTGGTGAAGATTCTCAATCGTCTGATAGAGTTGCAGTGTTGCGAAAAAGAGGAATATTAGACATCAGCTAAATTCAAAGGGTTGAATACAATGCACTACCAAAAGGGAATAGATTTGGGTGGACAAACCATTAGATTGGGCGCATGGCTTAGCAATTAAATATTATTCAAAATATAGGGAAAAAATATTATCGAAATTCGACTGTTTCCTAAAATTCTCCTCTGATAAAACAAAACTGGGATATGTAGCAGATATTAAATACTGTGACGGACCGGGTATTAAGTTTATCTAATAATAAATGTCCAATTCTCAAGTTCAACGATAACAATAAAAAATCTTCCATCTCATAATGTCAACCGTATCAAATTCAATTCGCGCAAGTATAACATTACTGAGATACAAGTGTCATTAACAGCGATAAAAGTAAAAATGGGAAAAGCATTAATCGGAAACCATCATCTGAACCATCCAAAGCCGAACAAGTTGAATAAAGGTCGAAGCAGCAAGTATGCAAATAGCAGCTCAACGAAACACTGGAAATTGAAAAAACCAATCAATGTAACAAAAATTTCATGTGAAGTATAATTGCTCAAGAGCATGTATACCCTATACTATGGGCAGATGCATAATCCAAAGGAACAAATTGAAGATGGTTCCTTACACCAACTACATTATTTTCCACACCCCATACCCACCAAAATGTCAAACCCAATGAGACAACATAAACAGATGGAATGTTCATTTGATTATAAAAAAAAAATACAAAGGAGTGTTATTCTTCCTTGCATTGTTGCCCTCCACTGCTAGAAAGAAGGCAAGGACAGCCTTCCAATCACCCAAAAAAATTGCTTTGCCTAGGGCTTCAGAGCCAAGGCCAATCCAATCTTAGCGCTTTTTTCAATTGCCCTTGTGTCTACCTCTCCAGAGATGGTGAAAAGAGATTTGGGGCGCCACTCATGCTGGATGAGGGCACTTGCTCTGCCATAGTTGTTCACCCGAGCCTTCACTGTTGTCAAGGGGTCAAGTGCATGCTGTGTGCCAATAGACAATGTCTTCTCATTGCTTGAGAAACTATGGGTCAGCTCTGCACCAACAGCTGTATTGGTCAATGGGCTCACCGTGTGGTAATAGGAAGCATTAAGAGTATCCCCTTTATCGTTCCTGTGATCATTGCATACGAAGAGATAGTGAGACCATAGATGTGAAGAGAGGGAAAAGTAGTTTATCATAATGACAAACCAAACAGGACCTTAAAGTTATGTACAAACAATATAAACACCTGATTTCCATTTTTGAATGAGAGTAATTTTACCGTCTAAATTAACATTTTTATCCCAGCCAGGACAATCCAAACTAATCTCAGTAACAACATTCTAGGTTTATCATCTTCAACTGCCTCTACTCTTTGGAAGTTTTCCAGTAAACAGAGCAGTAATTTACAATGTTATGCCAAGTGTATCGATATAACATTATATAAATGACTGGAAACCTTTTCCTTCTTTCTATACAGAAGAAACTCACAATGTGAGGGAAGTAATAATGTCAGCATTGGTATAACTCAACCCTGCGTTCAATTTGGTGAAGTTCCCAGTGGCAGTGTCAAACGAGAGATCGGTCCCAAGAGCGATAACATTGTTCCCGATCACGCCAGAGAAGTTAACAATTGGCTTTGCAGTCAATCCAATGCTAGTGCTTATCCCAGCATACTCATGCTGGTACTGGAGTTCAACCTGTGAACATAATCACAGTCAGAAAATACAAATATAGAGTAGCAAATGCTGACGTCCAACAAAGCATGATGTGTCCAGCAATGCAGAAGCAGGTTCAGAAAACAAAAAACGCATGAAGGCTTCCTGTTCAACCATACAACTAACATAGATCTGACTGTACACTAGCAGTGAAAAACCACCAACTGGAAATTTTTTTGTTTCCCTTCCATCAATCAATCAAGTAGTCAACCAGCATGACAACAGCAAGATGAAATAAATTAACAAGTTAAAATAGATCAGAGGCTGCTTGCCTTGCCAGATCTCTGATCTGGAACTCTGAAGCTGAAGATCGACTTGAGTCCAGGAGCAGGCTCATCTACAGTGATGGTTGTGAACAGCTACAGATACACACATGAAATTTAGCTTAGTTGTCACAATTTCATTCGATGAAGAATATATGAAATGGATATCCACCTCATAGTAAAACAATAACTACAATTAGTTTTGAAATAAATGCCAAAAGGAACTCATCTTATCGAAGGACAGGTAAAAGAGCTGAGCTGAATCCAGCCAAATGAATCAAATGCCTTACTCAGATTATGCAATTATTTAAAGACCTATCTCCTAAGTGAAAATTCATCTTGTAATTTAATATGGAAGTGCATATCTGCAGTAAAAGTATCAACAACAAAGGCAGAAGACTGCCTCATTGTAGAGGCATAATTCTTGGTGATGGACAATGGAGTTGAAGCAGAAATGATAAGGGTCACACAAGTAGCACAACTTTCTATATTGCAATTCTTCAAACTTCTTTATGCAGGTTTGCATGTTCAGTAGAAGTTAATGCTACGGAACAAAAGCACGAATCACATAATAGCAAATTTCTAGGGATAAGAATAATTTCCATCTGATCCTTAAAACTGCAGCACTATACAGTTTCTCACAGAGTACAAAGAAGTGGGTTATGAATTTGTAACTTTTCACATCTAAAAACAGCAATGCACAAGCTAAGGTAGTGCAGCCAACTAGCAAAAATAAATATAAAGGTAAAGAATCCAGCACAAATACAGTAATACAAATAAAGCATACAACTTACATTGGAGTTTGTGTCCACTTTTACATCAGTTGTGATATTCTTGTTCTTAAATTGACTGCTTACATCTGCCAAAAACAACTCGCCTTTCTTAGTTCCACTTGAAGTGATTGCCTGAAACCACAACATAATAAACATCAGAAAACAACAAAGGGTAACCAATCATATATCAGTGCATGTCCAGTGGTGTAGAAAGCAACATAGAAGATTTTGTTTCTAAGTATACAAGAAATCACATTAAAGCGCAAGTATCCATCTAAAAGTATCACACAAGGAATGCACAGATAAGAAATGATAGTAAAACAGATGCCCAAAAGTGTGCCACCAGAAACTCCCAGGAATTCCTTTTAAGACAAAAGCCATTTTCCAATGATAAAAATAGGCCAGGATTCTGATCTAGAAACCACTAACATGATGGTAGTTTGAAAATGATACATTAAATTCATACAACGAGTTTGGCAATCCCACAACAAAAAACCGGATGCTGCACAAATCCTTTTTTAAGTAATCATGCATGTGATCCATCCATCTGTTCTCATGTGGAAGTAATGAAAATTACAAGAAACCTATCAAATAAAAAACACAACAGGAGACTACCAAAAAAAGGACATGCAACAAGAAAATAATCACCAAAAGAATAAACACGTGTAATATGAAAGTTCTTACTCCAATAAAATGTACCTAACAATTAACAACTGCTGCAATTGGCAGAAATTCTATCAATTTGGTTGCTTTAGAAAATGGACTAATTATTACTAAAACAAAACCCCTATAATTCAATCATGAAATCAAAGCAAAATTTCAGTTTTATCCATCTGAACCTTCGGAGAGTCGAATAAAAGATAATTAAAAAAAAATGATAGCAAGTCTTTTTCATTCCTCTTAGCAACCAGACAGGGAATAAATCCCAAAAATAACAAAAAGGAGAACTATACATTAGTATACCAATCAAAGACATCGTTAAACGCCATTAAAATTTAAAAAAAAAAATACACAGAAAAATACTCACAACTCCGGTGGAAGTGTAGGTAGTAAGAGTGACTTTTTGGTCGGCCTGGTAATCCTTGTAAAGAAGGTCTGGAAAAAATAAAGAAATTCAAAGAATAAACCCTAGCAGTTAACAAACCAAAACACGCATAATCAAGCAAATAATAACTGGGTTGTAAAGCACCTCTGGCTTTCTTGCCGATGTCGGAGTAGAGACCGGGGCCTTTCCCCATGATTTTCCCGATAAAATTGCAAGGAAAATGAGAAGCGGAACGAATCGAAGGGTTTCACTTAGAAGAGCCTTCTAGAATACGAGAACCGAACGAGAAGAGTAAAAACAACAGGAGAACCCAACTGTTGTTGGTGTTGTAATAACCGTTGGATCTTGTGGTGCTGAATATTCGATTTCGTCACCTTTGATTTAGAGTTGGTAAAGTTCTGAAGGCACAGGTTATGGTTTTTTAGGTTTTTTTTTTTTTTTTTTATGAATTAAAATGTCAAAACTGGACGGTGTTTAAAATTTTATTTATTTGTTTGTTTTCTTTATATGCAATGTTGTAAAAAAGCACTAGATGCGCAAATATATACAAGAAGCAGCTAACTGAGAATCTAAAATCAGCCCAAAAATACAAATTTATTATGTTATAAATTTTTATAATTAAGATATTGAATTAATATGAAATTGTTTAATTAAAATATTTTTAATAATTATTTTAATAAATAATATCAAATATAAAATATATAGTCTTTCACTTATAGTAAATGTATAAATTTTATATAATTTATTGAATTTACCTACTGTTGTCATATGTAACATATGTATATCAATATTGAGGTTTCTAATTTCATTTATTTTTAAAATTTCGAAATATTGTAAGTATGATAAAAAATAAATTTTATATAATTTATAAAAAAATTATATTTATATAAATATAAGGAATATGAAATTTTGACAGCTTAGAGAATCGGAATAAAGGCCATTAGCATATCCATATTCTTTGTGGTTCTGTTTTCGGCTCACGTGCTGCCGTGGTGGGCTTAAAATCAACGTTTTGCAAGCATTGTACCTTTAATCGTTATTAATAATAAATAATTATATCTTATTTTCTCACGTCAAATTATAGTTAAATAATTATTCTTCATTATTTTCACTGCATAACTATTATTTAATTAAATAAAAAGTGTTTAAAAAAATTTATTTTGTGTCATTCATAACTAATACTACAAATTTAGAAGCATTATTATTAAATCACTTAACTTTATAATAGTGTTTAAAATTTATTAAGTAGCGTGTAATTAAAAATAAAATAAAATTATTAATAAACTCCTTTTCAGATGTATAGATTATTTTATTTTCTTGTAATAATGTTAATTAGAAAAATAAAAAAAAAAATCTAGTATCATTTAGCGCGATTTAATTATTTTAATGATATAAGGCCATCTCCAACGCTGCGCCATTCTCCATTTTGGCGTTGGAGATGGCCCTCCAACGCTGCGCCAAAATCCAGCGGGATTTTGGCGCTCGCTACAGTGTCACGCCAAATATGGCGTGACACTGTAGCAGAGCTATTTTCTGTTTTTTTTTTTTTTTTTTTTTTTTTTTTTAATTTATAATATAATTTAAAATTTATTTTTTTTATTTTTTTAAATTATAATATAATTCAAAATTTATATATATTTTTAATTAAATTTAATTTTTTTTACTTTTATAATTTATTATATTTTTAATTTATTTTATATTTTTATAATTATTAAAATTTAATTTAAATTAATATCTGCACAATTATAAATAATATTTATAATAAATTATGTTTATAATTAATGTTTAATTAATGTAGGTTTATAATTAATGTTTAAGTAATATTTTTTTATAATTATTATTTAATTAATAATTTTTATAATTAATATGTTTTTTTTTATTTATTTATAAAATAATTAAATATTGGATTGAAATATAAAATATATAAATATTTAGAGTGAATATATAAAATTATACGAATTTTTTAAGTGAAATATATAAATAAAATTAAAATAAAATAAATAATATAATATTAAAGAGAGAGAAGAATATAAATAGAATATTTTTTTTGGTGTTAAAATTGGTGCAGAAGGTTGGAGTAAATATTACACCATTTTAGTGCAAAATGGTGCAAAAAATGGTGCATAGGGTTGGAGATGGCCTAACGTATATGTACAGCACAGATAGAATACTTAAGCAGCAAGATAAAGTTGTTTTATTGGATTTAATAATAAAGTTGATGACCCTTTTAAAGTATGCAAAGTTTGATCAGATTCACCCAGCGCATCGTGTCGCATCCCCCACGGCCACTGACTCTATTTCCTAAACGAGCAATGGCACTTCCATTCCACACGCTGCTTTCTCCAAAAGCAACAACCTCACACGTTTTAAGTTTCTCACGACAAAGGCATATACCTCGGCCCGAAAAGTATTCGGTTTAGATTAAAAAAATTAATCGAATCGAATTAATTTTAAAATTTGATTCAATTTTTTATTTAATTTAGATTGATTTAATTTTTAATTTCAGTTATTTCAATTCGATTCGATTTTAATCAGAAAAAAATCGAAAAAACCGAATCAAATCGATTAGAGATAATAATATGATATTTTTAATAATATAGAGAAATTAAATTATATTAAAATTAAAATATTTTAATTAAAATTTAAAATATTAAAAATAAAGTGTAAAAAATAAAAAAATATTAAAAATTAAAACCGATCAAATCGAATTGAATCGAACCGAATCAGATCGGTTCAGTTTGATTCGATTTCTGATCAAAATCAATTCGCTTCGATTTTTATAAATACTATAATTTCAGTTTTTAATTCATTCGATTCGATTCAATTTTAAACCGAACCGACCGAATGCTCACCCCTACATATATCCGGCTAACCAAGCTTTCAATTATTTACAGAAAAATAACTTATATCAAAACAATTTTTTTTATATAATTTATGTATATATTTTTTTAAAAAATTATTTTAAAAAATATTTTATTTTAATTTTAAAAAATAAATTAATAATTTTATTTGTTAGTATTAATAAAAATTTCAAAATTAATAAGATGGCTTCATCTTTTAGAAGGGTAAATCGTTTTCTTAAAATAAATAAAATATGAATTTAATTAAAAAATATTTTGTGTTAATTAATTTTTTTAAATTCTTTAAATATGAAAATATAATATTTTGTTAAAAAAATATTTTATATAAAACAAAGGGCGAAATCAATACTTATAAACTCGTTCTCCATGTATTACTAATATAAAATTGTAGCTAAATAAAGTCATTTTAAAAGAGAATCCATAAATTGAGAATTTAAAAACAATCTTTATCTTTTAATTTATTACATTTACTTATATGTTGTTGATACATTAAATCTAAGGGCCTTTACAATGAATTGTATAATTAAGAAACATTTAATTATTTATTACTATATAATAATTAATATCACAATAAATAAATAATGAGACTTTTTACTCCATCATCAATCATGTAAAAAAAAAATTATAGACCGTTAAAAATTATAATAAAAAGAAAAAGAATCCTCAGTGGACCTCAAACTCAAAAGTGTCACGGTAAAATATCCGGGAAGATTCCTCTATTTATTTCCCCTTCTTCAAGTTCCACAGATCACAGAGAAGACGAGAAAATAAGAGAAGAGAAGAGAAAAACACTACGAGATGTCCACCATTTCCATTGAGCCTCTCCTTCGATATTCCAGGAGGGAAACGCCTCTATGCCGTTGCAGAACGAAGATGCTCATGCCTTTCTCTTTGAATTTTTCTCCAAAGCTTCTCTTCAATGGCGCCACCACCAGCTTCTGCAACTTCAAGCCTCAGCATTTCCTCACTATCCAAGCTAGCTCCACTGACTCCGCTCTTCTTGAAACTTTTAAATCCACCGATGTCTTCTTCAAGGAGATATTTCCTCTCACGCGAACTCAAACGGTTCTCAGTTTTTCACTTCCATACCTCTTCATACATATTCGTGCTATTTTCATAAACACATACGTATATGATTTTACTTATATGCCTTTGTTTATGCGTGTGTTTGTGTTTGGTTGCTGAAAAAAAACAGAGGAATTTAGTGACTGGAGTTTCCCATACTTCTTTTCTTTTTGATTTGATACTGGAGGTATTTTTCCACAGTTTCTTTCAGAAAACCTGAGGAAGAAACTGAGCGTGATAGGCAGATTGGATCAGTTCAGCGCCCTTCCATTTAATTTAGACTAAAGCAAGTACAACTGAAAATGTCCATCTCAGTCTTGAATATGATGTTGACCTTCGTTTTTTATTTTTTGGCTTGGGATATAGGTTGAGGGAAAGATTTTCATAAGATTAGATAAGGGCGAGAATCAACAGCGTTGGCAGCTTAGTGTAGGGTGTAGTCTTCCAGGGAAATGGATTCTTCACTGGGGAGTTTCATATGTGGACGATGTTGGCAGGTTTATTCGCTTTGATGTTGATAATTTTCTTCTTACGTTTTTAATTTTGAATTTAATCTTCACCAAATATGTTAAATAAGCATCTACTTACCTTGTCTGCTTCTTCTTATTCTTCTCTTTGTAATTTATGTTTTGTGATATTGAAATTTGGTTGTCTTCAATTTTGCTTGGTTTTATGTATAAGATGTTATTTTGTGATGCATTCTCTCATATCTTGCAGCGAATGGGATCAACCTCCTAAGAATATGAGACCCCCAGGTTCTGTTCCTATAAAGGTAATGATCATTGATCTCTAGTAGCCCATCTTTACAATTTTTACCATAAAAATTAAAACTATAACTTTTTTCCAGGACTATGCAATAGAGACACCATTAAAGAAATCATCAGAGGAAGAAATATTTCATGAAGTGAAGATTAACTTCGATCCCAAAAGTTCAATTGCAGCCATAAACTTTGTCTTGAAGGTTATCACTTGATCTTGCTGCTTATTGCGTTAAATATTAAGAGTTTTACATTACCTTTTCTTCTTCTCCCATTTTGTGGTGATTGTGGTGTTGCAGGATGAAGAAACTGGAGCTTGGTACCAACACAGGGGGAGAGATTTTAAAGTACCTCTCGTGGACTATCTTCTCAATGATAGCAATGTAGTTGGAGCAAAGAGAGGTTTCAATATATGGCCAGGTTGTAGAAATCATCACCTGATGGAATTTACATCTTTTGAATTTTGGGCATAATGGCAAACTAACGTCAAATCTTTTCAAGTTTTTGAATTATGTCTCATCTTTTTAATTTTAGAAATTTTGGTCAATTTTAAAGGTCAGTTATAAATTTATTCAATGGTTAAATTTAAATGTCAGGGGTGCTTATGTGGTGGCTGATTAGAATTAAAATATTATTTTTCAAAATTGTAGAGTCCACAAAATTCTTTTTTTTTCTTCAAAATTATCAGTTTATGCATGTCGATCCTACAATTGAGAAATAATGTCTCTGTTACAGTCAACTGCCACATAGGTTCAACTTCTATTTGACTGTTGGCAAAATTACAAGTAACTTTCGTAATTTGACAAAATTGCTAAAATTAAGTGTATGAAAAAATTGCAAAAGCACAAAAATGTTTGGCATTTACCATTAAACCTTTTTTTTTTTTGGGTTTTTTTTTCCCTTAATGCTTGATTCTATGGGTCTGTTCTGGTAAATCTATATTTGGTGCGACTTTTTGCCCTAACAAAGCTTTTTTGCAACAAAATTGTGCCTAACAAACTATGTTACTTTCACAAGGTTATAATCGTTTGCATGACCACAATGTTGTGTTAAAGAGAGGCATATTCGGAATATGAACCAGTAAACAAATGGTAAATTGAGTTGGAGCCTTGGAGGAAATAGATAAATATTTAGTCGGTGGCTTAAACTTAGAATTGGAGTCCTTTAGCTTTATTTTTCTTTTCTGTTATTTATTTCCTTTCCATAAAATTTGCAATCTCATGTACTTTTTGCTTAATGGTTAGTTCATTTAGAATGAGATTTTAAATGTAATCTCTACCTAACGTCTTGTTCTGTTGAAGTTAAGAATGTATAATTTGGAAATTTTGTACAATTACAAATAAATGAGGAAACTAAATCTGGTGGCTTAATTCCGGCAAATTTGCAGATACAACTGACAGTTACTATTTTGGGTTGGTATGAAGATGGAATACAACTAGGTCATCTATTCATCTCAATGATCTTCCCTGTCTTCTTCATTGTATATTTGTTCATAATCTGATAGCCTCTTATGCCTGTAATGAATTCCAGGGGCTTTCCTTCGTAAAATGCTTCTCAAAGCAAAAGAATTGCCTTCTAAAGATCAAGAGAGTAGTAGTGGATCCAAAGATGTGAAACAAGAAAGTAGGCAGGTAGAAGGGTTCTATGAAGAGCAACCTATTACAAAACAAGTTGTAATTCAAAACTTGATCACTGTTTCAGTTACAAAATGCCCTAAGACAGCTAAGAATCTTCTCTACTTGGAAACTGATATATCTGGAGAAGTTGTTCTTCACTGGGGAGTTTGCAGAAATGATGCTAAAAATTGGGAAATTCCAGCTGGTCCATATCCTTCAGAAACAACTGTATTCAAGGACAAGGCTTTGCGGACGCTATTGCAGGTATAGAATATAAGGGTCTCTCAAGAGAACCCAATAATGGACTTGGTCATTTCTGGATGTCTGATGATGTTATTCTTACTAGTTTAATATGCATTAAATTTGTGTTACATTTTTTTTATATCATTATGTGCTATGCCAGTTAAAGACGAGTGCAACTGTTTTCACTTTTCTTTTGGGGTAAAAATAAAGGATAAAACTACATTACTTAGAATAGGCAATTCCTACTGCATCATTAACCATCAACTCTTCAATGGTACCCTTCAACCAGATGAACACCTAGAGGAAATGAAATTGTTTAGCTAGCTAGCCAATCTGCACAGAAGTTACCCTTTCTGTCAATTTTTGGAAGTTTCACTTCCCATGCTAGTCCAAACTCCCAACATGCCTCTAACGGACTGCACCAAAGACATAAATTCCTTCACAGGGACGTCATTGTCACTGAAGACTTTATAGTCACTACCCTGTCATTTGCATACCACTGTTATATCTATTCAAAACTTGGTAGATCGGTTCATATGAATTGCCAAAAAATGAAAACTGCAAACATTAAGTCACTAAGGACCTGTTGGTCCAATGACTCTTGTCCTTTCTGGTGAAGCTTAGGATATGGTTTTAAACCTACAGGAGATGGGATGTTGGGAGGATAGGAATCAGGAAAATAAAATTACTTTTTGAGAATGAAATCCTACAATTTTGACATCAAGGATGGTATGAAAATGATGACTAATGTATTATTTTGTGGGTTATTACCTTTCTACTGCGTGGTGTGTTCTGAAATTCTGTAGTAAATTAGTCATGCATATGCTGAATATGTCCGAGTTTATTTTTCCTTGGCTGATTGAAAGCAGAGTTGTGCTTGCAATCACTTCTCAGCTCGTGTTTTCCCACTATTGATATGCTTTGCTCAATCAATCAATTTCTGAATGGTTGTATCTGGTTTTATTCATTTATCTTTGATTTTTCTATGGGGGTTGTCTTCTCTTCAGCCGACAGATGGTGGAAATGGATGCTCGGGGTTGTTTACTATAGATCAAGAATTTGTTGGCTTTCTTTTTGTTCTCAAGTTAAATGAGAAAACTTGGTTGAAATGCAAGGAAAATGATTTCCATATACCCCTCTCAAGTTCAAGCAGCATGCATGCTCAACCTGGACAGGGACAATATGAAGGTCAACTAGTATCTGAAAAGACTTTGGAGGAAAATCAAGCAGTTCCTCGAACCCCTCATTCTAAGGGGATAATTAATGAAATGAGGAACTTAGTAAGTGACATTTCCTCTAGTCGGAAGACAAAAACAAAAGAAGCACAAGAAGGCATTCTTCATGAAATTGAGAAATTGGCTGCTGAAGCCTACAGTATGTTCAGAAGCTCCATCCCGACTTTAACTTTAACTGAGAAAGCTGTTTCAGAATCTGAGCCACCAGAGACTCCTAAAATTTGTTCGGGGACAGGCACAGGGTTTGAAATATTGTTCCAAGGCTTTAACTGGGAATCTCATAAATCTGGAAGATGGTATATGGAACTCAAAGAAAAAGTTCTGGAAATATCTTCCCTTGGATTTACCGTCATTTGGTTGCCCCCACCAACAGAATCTGTGTCACCTGAAGGATACATGCCAAAGGATTTATATAATTTGAATTCCAGGTAATCACTACAAATGTATGAAATGCATATTGATTTTCCATGGTCTTGATGTATTTATCTATTTATTTTTTATTTCTTAAAGTGTTGATTAAAAATTGCAACTGATCTAAGCCCAGCTGATCAGTTGATCCATTTGCTTTTGCTCTGGAACATCTCTTTTTCTCTTTCTTTTCTTCTTGCCATAATTGTTAAGAATCGAACAATCACACAGTATAAAAATAAGCATGAAAAGAAATCAACACACAGATTTAACATGGTTCATCAATTTGGCTACGTTCATGGCGACTAGAGTTTTTTTTTTTTTTTTTTTTTTTTTCTGTGAGTTTTCAAATAGGATACATTGAGAGAATATTACATATTTATATGTGTAGGAAAAATACAAAAAGGTAAAATAGTTATAAAAAAATTTGTCTCGAGGGTTCTATGACCATGGGGTATGATGTATCGTCCATAATATATTATTAGGCTCTATATCTTAACAATTCTTCCACTTGGAGACTAATCCAGTCAACTCAACGATTTTAATTCTCCATGCTAATATATCCAACTAAAAAACACCTAGCCGCAAACATCTTTCATGCTAGCTTTCCAACATCAACACCTTTAGTCAACATATCTGCTCGATTCTTAGTACCTTCAATTTTTTTCACACACATCTCACCTTTTTTCACCATACTGCGAGTGAAATGGTATCTACGTCTGATGTGTTTTATTCTAAAGTGATACATTAAATTCTTTACCAACTGTATGACACTTTGACTATCAGTGAAAAGAACTTTGTCAAGCTGCATCTTGTCCAATTCTTCCAAGTAATCAATCAATCATATCATCTCCTTATCAGTTTCAGTAATTACAACATATTTAGCCTCTGTAGATGACATAGAGACACTTCTGAAGTTTAGATATCTAGCTCACTGCTGTCCCGTCTATAGTGTAGACATACCCAAATATGCTTTTACTTGTATCCACATCTCTACTAAGATCAGCATCAACAAAATCTTCTAATACTATCTTGCCATTCCCATAACAAAGTGATGTATTAGTTGTTCCTTTCAAGTATCTCAAAAGTTAATTCACAACTTCCCAATGCTTTTTCTTTGGATCTGACATATATCTGGTCATAGCTTCCAATGCATGTTTTATATCAGGTCTAGTGCAGACCATAGCATACATCAAATTCCCAATTGTAGAAGCATAAGGTACTTTTGCCATGTGATCACGCTCCATAGCTGTCTTGGCCAATTTCTCCTTTGACAATCTAAGATGGTTAGCCAAAGGCGTGCTCTTGGGCTTAGTATCATCAACTCTGAACCTGGACAACACCTTCTCAATATATTTCTTCTAGGACAAATTTAGAATTCCAGTAGACCTATTTTGGAAAATCCCCGTCCCTAGAATCTGCTTTGCTGCACTTAAATCTTTCATCTCAAACTCTAATGACAGTCTCCCATTAAGATTATTGATATCTTCTATACTTGACCTTGCAATTAACATATCATTCACATACAATAGTAAAATAACAAAGAAATCAGTAGACTTCTTAATATAAGAACACTGATCCTTTTCACTTCTGTGAAAACCGTTTCTGCTCATGAAAGAGTCAAACTTCTCATACCACTGTCTTGAAGCCTGCTTCAACCCATACAAACTTCTCTTGAGCTTGCACACCATGTGTTTCTTACCAATAACTTCATATCCCTGTGGTTGCTGCATGTAAATCTCTCCCTCCAGATCCTATTAAAAATGTTGTTTTTACATCTATCTGCTAAAGGTGCAAGTTCTCTGCTGCAACAATACTCAGCAAAATTCTGATTGTGGTTAGTTTCACAAATATTTCTGTGTAATCAATATCTTTTGTTTGTGAATACCCCTAACCACCAATCGAGCCTTGAACCTAATTTTACCATCAGTTTCATTCTTGATTCTGTAAACCCACTTGTTCAACAAAACTTTTTTTCTTGTAGGTAACTCAGTTAATTCCCAAGTATCATTCTTCTCAAGTGACCATATCTTATCATCCATGGCTTGCTCCCACTTGATAGAAACCTTCACCTGCAAGCCTCATTAAAGGAATCTGGTTCCCTCTATCAGTCAACAGCAAATAATACAAAGAAGGTGAATACCTTTATGGTGACTTGGTGGCCCTAGTAGGTCTCCTCAATACTAGTGCAGGTGTGACTGACTGCTATTCTGATTTTGCAACACTGTTTTCTGGATTCTCCTGTGGTCTTACTGCAACATCATTAGGTGAAATTTCCTGCAACTCAACCTCAGCTCCCGCTTCTGCATCTTCAGATTGCACCCCAGACTTGTCCTTATATAGGACATTCTTATCAAATGTCACATCACAGTATCTCAAGGTCTTTTTGTTCTTGTCATCCCGAAATCTGTACTCAAACTGATCCGAACTATACTCAATGAAATAACACTTTAAAGCCTTTGCATCAAGCTTGTCTCTTTTTTTTAGATTAATGTGAACATAGGCAGCACACCCAAATGTTCGCAAGTGAGTAAACTTGACCTTCTTACCCGACCAAATTTTTTCTGGAATCTTAAAACTCTAAGGAACTGAAGGTCCTTTATTTATCAAATATGTTGTTGTGTTCACTGCATCTGTCCAAAACATTTTTGGCAGCCCAACATGTAGTCTCATGTTTCTTGCTCGCTCATTCAACGTTCTGGTCATTCTTTCAGCAATCTCATTCTGTCCTGCCTTGCCAGGAACTGTACTGGTACACCTGATTCCCTCATTAGTACAGAACTTCTTGAATTCAGTAGAATCATACTCCTCAATTACAGACCTTAGGCATTTGATCTTTAATCCAGTCTGATTTTTAACTTCAGCTTTCTATCTCTTAAAAGTGGCAAACACATTTGATTTGTGTTTCAGAAAGTAAACTCATACCCTCCTACTAAAGTCGTCAATGAAGGTAACAGTATCCCGAAACACCAAGAGAGGAAATTGGGGATAGCCCCACACGTCTGTATGTACTAATTCTAATTATTTTGCCTTTGGTTCTTTGATAACCTTTGTGAAACTGACCCGTTTCTGCTTTCTCATAACACAACTCTCATATGCACCCATATCAATAGATTTCAACCTTTGCAGATCCCCTTTCAAAGCTAGCATCTTCATCCCCTTCTCGCTCATGTGTCCAAGCTTGTTGTGCGACAGATTTGAGCTTAATGTACTGTCAACTGCAGCAACCACGTCCGAACATCCTGCAGTAGCATATAAAGTTCTAAATTTGATGCCTCGTGCTATCACCATAACTCCTTTCACAATTTTTCAGGAACTCTCTCCAAACACTATTCTGTAATCCGTAATGTCCAGTTAGCCAATAGAGATCAGATTCTTCTTCAAATCAGGAATATATCTGACATTCTGCAGCTTCCACTTACCCCCACCTAAGGTTTGGATACATACATCCTCTTTCCAGCAATCTCCAAGGCTTTATTATCAGCAAGATACACCTTCCCATAATTTCTAGATTTGAAATTATAGAATAACAGTTTGCTCAGAGAAAAATGGAATGAAGCACCCGAATCAAGTATTCATGAGTCAATCAGACTGTCCACGCTAAGAATTAAAGTATCACCAATGTCATTTGCATCTGCAGAATATACAGATTCATCATCTTCATGAAACTTATTCTTTTGGTCTTTCTTATTCTTAGGTTTAAGACAGTCTTTTTTAAAGTGTCAATTTTCATCACAGCTCCAACAAACAACCTCGTTTCTGCCATGAGATTTGCCTCACCCCTTTGACTTCGATCGACCATGTTTACTGTGACCTCCCTTCAACTTGCTACTGCCCTTACCCTCGACACTGAGTGCATTACCAAATGAATCCCCGATTTTCCTTTTGCTGAATGCTCTCGCTCATGACAATATCTCAGACTTCATCAAACTTTAACTTCTCAGACCCACATGAACGGCTAATTGCGGAAATAACAGTATCTCACGACTCAGGTGAGGAGGATAATAAAATTAGGGCTCTTATCTCATCATTAAAATTAATCTTGATAGAGTTTAATTGACTGATGATCATATTAAATTCGTTAATATGATCCGTGACATATCCACTTTTAGATATCTCCAAATTAAATAAACGACGCATAAGATATATCTTGTTAATGGCCAACGGTTTCGCCTACATGTTCATTAGAGCTGCCAACAATTCTACAATTGTTGTCTCCTTAACGATATTGAAGGTAACATTTCTCGCCAACGTCAAACGGATCAACCCTAGTGCTAGTGTCTTTTGATCCTTCCGATCTCAAACCACTTGTTTCATAGTTTCTGGCTTCTTCGCCAACAGGGGTTCATGGAGGTTATTCTGATACAAATAATCTTCAATTTGCATCTTCCAGAAACTAAAATCGGTTCTATCGAACTTCTCAATTCAAACCTTCGGGCTTTTCATTGTCTTTTCAAATTGTTGTGATACGAACTAAAAGCTCTGATATCAGTTGTTAAGAATCGAACAATCACACAATTAAAAAATAAGTACGAAAATAAATCAACACACAGATTTAACGTGGTTTACCAATTTGGCTATGTCCACGGCGGCTAGAATTTTCATATTTCTGTGTGAGTTTTCGAACATAATACACTAGAATATTATATATTTATATGTCCAGGGAAAATATAAGAAGATAAAATAACCTTCAAGAAATTCGCGACCGTGGAGTATGGTGTACGGTCCATAATATATTAATAGACTCCATATCTTCTTTAAAGAAAAGATTATGCCCTTTATAGTTGGCAAAAAACCTCATTTCTCTCATTCTCTCTCTCTCTCTCTCTGCCCCCCCCCCCCCCCTTCCTTTTCTTTTCTTTAATTCTTCAAAGAAATTCCCTAGGCACTTCCTATATCTTCTTTTCATATAAATGATAATGGCCACTATCATCAACCAGTAATGCTCTTTGACCTCTCTGGCATTTATATCAGATATGGAAGTATTGATGAGCTTAAGGATCTTGTGAAGAGTCTCCATGAAGTGGGTCTTAAAGTTCTTGGAGATGCTGTCTTGAACCATCGCTGTGCACACTTTCAGAATCAAAATGGTGTATGGAATATATTTGGAGGTCGTTTAAATTGGGATGATCAAGCCGTTGTTGCAGATGATCCACATTTTCAGGTACCTGAATGAAATCCGAGATCTATTTATTTTGCTCGACTCAGAACCTAGTAGCTTAAAGGATAAAGTATTTGTTGATTTTGTACAATATATGATATTACATGTGATATGTTGGGGGTGGAAAAATTGATATTGTTTCTTATATGCATAAACACCATAACCCTTTGGTGCCTTCCAACTTAATTCTATTACTGACCAAGGAAAAGGAAAAGGAATATAGTGACTGCTTAAATAGGTACAAGAATCTTTTTTTTCCTGCTCATAGAAAAAGCAATACATTTTCTTAATTTTATGATTTGCATCTTATCCGAACTAAATTTCACTTTAAGTGAATACTGTTTACTGTAAAAATGAACTTGTACTTTCTTCAACTTTCTGGTTTTCAATGCCTAAAACAATTGCTCTGGAATATGGATAAGATACAAAAAGACATGCACCCACGTGTCATGTATCAGGAAGAAGGTGGCATAATAAGGTTCCAGAAGTTTCAAAGCTTCCATAGCAACTGATAGTAGTTAAACATGCTGTTAGATCTGTGAGCTGATTGTATGAGCTGGAGTTAGTTACACCAGCTATAGAGATAGTTCAGCTGTGTAGTACCGGATTAGTCATAAATAGGGAGGGTGTATGTCCTGTAAAACATCCCAGAAATCCTGAATTATCAGAGATATAAATTCTTTTTTCTCTCTCAGTTTCTCTCTCAACTTCTTCCATTTCTACTCTATTCTTGTTTCTTTCTTCTAAGTGCTCTATTGTGGTTCTATAATCCTAACAATATGTCATCTGTCATCCTGCAGCTCATGATTGAATTGTCCCATGGATTACATACTAACCAGTACAAATTTCATTACCAGAATTCTCATTGCTATCAATTGTCATCATGTCATGTAGTGGCCTTACAGCTTTCAGGAATGATTTGTAGCTAGATTGAATATGCATAGTGGAACTTGCATGCAAATACTGTCTATTTTGGAATATATTAAGTTAGCTTTATCTGTCATGCAGGGCAGGGGCAACAAGAGCAGTGGAGATAATTTTCATGCTGCTCCCAACATTGATCATTCTCAAGATTTTGTGAGGAAAGATCTCAAAGAATGGTTATGCTGGCTAAGGTTATCTTTTTCCCTTCTTATCATCTGTAGAAGTAAAATATTTCTACATTAATAGGGGAAAAGCTTATTTTTTATTCAGGAAAAATAATTTGTGAAAGTTATCTTGAAATTCTTGTTCAAGTTTTGTCATGTAGTCTTAGGTCCATCTATCATTTAAAAAATGTTGGGATGCAGGCAAGTATTGAAAAGATGATCACAAACCAACTGGGTGTTGGTGTATTATATATGCATGATTCATATTTCTCCATTTTGTCCGGCCTTTGTATGAAACAGGTTTGCTTAGCTCTCTGAAGTAATATATTATACATTTTTGTTCTTATAGGTCGATGTACTTTTCCACTTTCGCTATTAAGTTGTCATGCTTTTCCTAATATTCTATTGACTGATCCATATGGCAATATTGACTCAGGATGTCTTTCTTGTGTCAATTCAATTTTCTGCAGATGTTCTCAGGCATTTACTTTTGCAAATTTGCTTCCTTATATCACTTCAAATTATAACTGTTGTTCTTCCTGTTACATTTGATATTCAGAGATGAAATTGGATATGATGGATGGAGGCTTGATTTTGTCAAAGGATTTTGGGGTGGTTATGTCAAGGACTACATGGATACAACTGAACCTTATTTTGCTGTTGGTGAGTACTGGGATTCTCTCAGTTACACATATGGTGAAACGGATCACAGTCAAGATGCACATCGGCAGAGAATTATTGACTGGATCAATGCTACCAATGGAACTGCTGGTGCATTTGATGTCACCACAAAAGGGATTCTTCATGCAGTAAGTGCTCATTTAACAAATGAGTTAAGCATGAACATAAAATTTTCATAAACAGACCAACCTTGACTTGTTTAAAGCTCATCATTGCTCATTTGTAGTCCCATTTGTAATTAATGCTTCATCATTGAGTTGAGAAGTAATGCCTAAACATGGGCTTATACTTTATAATAACTATTATGATCATTGGGTCAACTGTCCTATGCCATTAATGATTACTCCTGAATTATATGGATCACGGCATGAGATTTTGGCTCTCATGCTCATAGTGTTTGTTTTGGCTGCATCATCCGTTAAACTTGATCCGTTCCTGTTTATCTTGTAAATTGAGGATATACTTGTTTCATATAGGCGTTGGGGAAGTGCGAGTATTGGCGGTTATCAGATCACAAAGGAAAGCCTCCTGGAGTTATGGGATGGTGGCCATCTCGTGCTGTTACCTTCATAGAGAATCATGATACTGGTTCTACTCAGGTTTAAACTTCTTAGCTTTTTCCACTGTATCTGGATTTATGGCCTGAAACAAATAGGATTACTAACTGTAAGCAGATTACAAAATACTGAATTGATCTGAGGAAATAATCGTAGTAATTGGCTTCAGTCTTGCTGTTGCTCTGAATCTTCAGTTGTTTTAGTTTCAGCTCAAACAGGTTATTAGCTTCATATATCTTTTTTGTTGTTTTTTTTCTTCCCCAAGAAGACCCTTGTACATACAAAGCATACAGGGAGAACCTTTGGGAAAAAAAGAAAAGAGAGGAGAGGACAGCTGGAGAGAAAAAGTACATTGTAAATAAAAGGAAGGTGGATTAATGGGTAATAGCATTAATTTAGGAGAGGATACATTTTTCACGGGAGTTTAAAAAAAGTTGTCAAATCTTATTTTTTGCTGCTGTGACAGTTTGATATTGTGAAACTGTCATGTTACTAACTGGTATTCTTTCTTCCTAAAGGGTCATTGGAGATTTCCTAGTGGAAAGGAAATGCAAGGGTATGCTTACATCTTGACTCATCCAGGAACGCCAACTGTTTTCTATGACCACATCTTCTCTCATTACCATTTTGAAATTGCATCTCTAATCGCTCTTAGAAACCGGAAGAAAATCCACTGCCGGAGTACAGTAAGTATCAAAACTGAGCTCTCTCTTTTTGCATCAAGATATTATGAAAATGATGCAGACCATTATCACGATTGTTTTCATTCTTTTTTAAATGGTCGAAGAATTAAATTACTATAATCATTCAATATATGACACAAGCAGCACAGAAATTGGTATTATTATTTTTGTTATTACCCTACTTCAAACAATGTGCATGCTTATTATTGATTGTTTCCTTTTTTTTCCTTATTAAGCACCCTTCCATAGAAGATCATTTCCTTCTTTGGAATCAAAGATTTCACAAGAATTTAATTTTTTTATACTAAATTTTTTTTATTTGGAATGGAAGAATTAATTTTTTTAACTTACAAAAATTTAAATTTTTTAAAAAATAAAATAATGCATAATTTCGTTAGAGTTCATTTGAATTCTTTCCTTGGAAAATGAATTAATGTTAAAAGAGGGCATAAAAAGAAGAAAAAGAAGAAAATACAATGGAATATCAAAATACTGACTGCATGTACTGGTGGTTGTTCAAGGTTAAAATTACCGAGGCAGAAAGGGATGTATATGCAGCCATAATTGATGAGAAAGTGGCAATGAAAATCGGGCCAGGTCATTATGAACCCCAAAGTGGGTCTCGAAGGTGGTCTTTGGCTATTGAGGGAAACGATTACAAGGTCTGGGAAGCATCTTAATGAAGCTGCATTCAAATAATTTAAAAGCGTCCGACAGTAAATTAAATCAACCATTCTCTATTTATCAAACGAGTAGCAAGACTTGGGAACGGGATGACCTACTTGTTATAATTGTTTGCTTGTTGGGTTATTCCATTCTTGACCTGAAATCTGGTTATTAAAGAGCAACTTGACTGAGGAAAAGGCTGCATTACTTGATCTCCAGAACAGGCATCATTATACATTGTGGTAAATATGTTTTCAGTTGTAATTCTGATGCATTTGTGAAATATTTCACATTGTTGTAACTTTTCAAATGGTTGAGGCTACCATTAATTGTACCTTTGCGCTGTTCTTGCAGAATTTCTATGATAAATCATTGATGGCAAAGATGTTTGATTGATTATCTATTATTATTGGAATGATTAAGTGGGAGAGAATATCTGTATGGACTCGGTTCACTGTAGATAAGTTATTTTTAAGACTCAAATAAGTGGGTCATTCATAAAAAAACAGAACAGATGAAAGCTACTGAAAATTTCCTGAATAAGCAAATGATAAATTTTTAAATCATATAATTCATTTTCATAAGCAAATGATAAGTTTTTAAATCATATAATTCATTTTCTTAAGGGTTGTGTTTAGAAAAATGTGTCGAATAAACTTTTAAAAAAATAATTTTTTTATAAATTATAAATTTGTCTTTAAAATATATTAAAAACTATAAATTAATTCCTGCTTTCTTATGGAAATTAAATTAATAGTTAATATATTTATTGACAGAATAGCCCCATCGCTTAAATTATCATTAACTAAAATAACTGCGTCTCTTAAATTTTGTTTTGTCAATAAAGTGGCCTTTTAATTTAAATTTAATTTGAAATAATTTTTTTAATTATAAAATCCAAGAATAATTACAATTGAAATATATAATCAAATAATTATACGATATAAATAATTAAATATATAATCATTTAAACATAAAATATTAAAAATTAATAATGTATTTTTTAACGTTTCTATATATCTTAAAATAAATAATTACTTCAAATATAAAATATAAATGAAAAAATTATTTTGTTAAAAAAATAATGTTTAATAGATACATTTAAATTATTTTAATTTAACGATAATTAAGTAGGTGAGACTATTCTCTTAATAGAATGAAGCGAAGATAAATGATTTTTAAACAAAATTGAAATAATTTATATTTTTCATTCAGTTTCGAACTCAAAAATTTTTAGCTTTCAAAATACGACAGTAAAAGAGAATTTTTTTTTTTTTTTGAAAAAGAAATTAAGTTTGGAACTTGACACAAAAATTTTGCTGTAAAAAATCTATATCCACCATTTTGGAGAGTCTAGGAAATTTTGGGTACGGTAGAAAAGAGATGTGTCAAAATAGGAGCAGCTCACCGTTCATACGAACTACTAGACATTGAAATAGTCATTTTAACTAAATATATTAAATAATAATATTAAAATAAATTTGAAACATTTTACTTATAAAAATTATAAAATAATTAAATAATATTGTAAATATTTTAAATAATATCTAAATTATTGGACCCCAAGAGCACAGATACTTACCAGAGCGCCATTTTTATATTTTTTAATACGTAACGATATGCCCAATTTCATTCATAAAAATTTGTAATTTTTTAGATGTTTGAAAATTAAAGCCAATAAACAATATGTTACATGTTTGTTTGTTTTGCTTATGAATTGCTATAACAGCCCAGCACTCACAGGACATTAATGCATGAAATCGAAGAGAAGAAAAGGTAAATTTACCTATTGGATTAAAAAAGAAAAAAAAAATAACAAGCCAGATTTAGACATATAACAGTTAATCCAAAAGTGGCTCTCCAGAATTCCCTTGCCCGATCTCTCTGGATTCACCATTCATTCTATTCTCAATTTCTATAGTTGCTTGTTTTACGTATCCACCACAAATTCTGATTTAAATATCTGCTTCCTCCGCAGGGACATTTGCGGATCAAGCCATTGGAGCGGGTTCGCTTCCAACTTCCTCTTGTCCCCGTTCAGCGAACGGAGGCCTGACCCTTTGGAAGCCCCTTGGCTTCACTATCACCTTCGAACCAAGAAAAATAAATAAAAAATAAAAAAAATACCCCGGAAAAAAAAATAACAAAAAAAATGGAAACTCTGAAGTTTCTCTTCCTATCCTTCGCTGCTTTAGCAGTAATTGTTCATGCCAATATGGACGAGTTCGACGAATACTGGAAGCAGCGAGCGGATGAAGCCAAGGAAAACACCCTTCAGGCTTATCGCCCTGACCCCTTCAACGTCACCAACCAACTTAATGACCAAGTTACCAAGTGAGTTATCCTCGTTTTTCCGGTGAACTCTGTTCACTAAATCCAAGAGATATTAAAGTAGATTCAATATTTTTTTCAAAAATACTTATTTAAATTTGATTCACTGGGAATTATAATAGATTTAAGACAAACAGATGAGTTTCTCCATGAAAAAAAATCAGATTCACCAGAATTTCTGATTTTTTTCCACCAACAATTATTTGAGTGTTGTTACCGGTTCCATGCACGGTGATGAATTATATTAATAAAGAAAACTGTGTCGTTTTAACGCAATTTTTTCATGCAAGCAGGGCCCTGATGAATTACAACAGCACTAGAAGGAACCTGCTGAGGAAACAACATAGAGGTCCATGCAAGGCTACTAATCCTATAGACAGATGTTGGCGGTGTAACAGCAACTGGGCCACCCACCGGAAGAAGCTAGCCGAATGCGTCCTTGGCTTTGGCCACAGAACAACCGGTGGAAAGGCCGGCAAGATCTACATTGTCAATGATCCTTCTGACAATGACATGGTTAACCCCAAACGTGGAACCCTTCGCCATGCAGTTATCCAAAAGGTACCCCTTTGGATCGTCTTTGCCCATAGTATGGTTATCAGACTCAACCAGGAACTCATCATAAGCAGCGACAAAACCATTGATGGTAGAGGAGCCAATGTCCATATTGCTGGTGGAGCTGGTATTACTGTTCAGTTCGTCAAGAATGTCATCATCCATGGCCTCTGGATTCATAACATTGTTTCCGGCAACGGTGGAATGATTAGGGATTCCGTTGATCACTATGGATTGAGGACGAAAAGCGACGGTGATGGGATTTCCATCTTCGGTTCCACCAACATTTGGATTGATCATGTTACAATGTACAATTGCCAGGATGGGCTGATTGATGCTATAATGGGGTCAAGTGCCATTACCATCTCCAATTGCCATTTCACCCACCACAATGAGGTAACTAAATCAAATCAAAAAATAAAGTGGAGTCTGATGATCAGCTAAATTTGAAATGGATGATGCAGGTTTTGTTGTTCGGTGCAAGCGATGGCTACTCCGGTGATACTCTAATGCAAATCACGGTGGCGTTCAACCACTTCGGTAGAGGATTAGTGCAGAGGATGCCTAGGTGCAGATGGGGTTTCTTCCATGTCGTCAATAATGACTATACTCACTGGCTCATGTACGCCATTGGTGGTAGCCGCAATCCAACCATCATCAGCCAAGGAAACCGATTCATTGCTCCTGATAAAATTGCTGCTAAACAGGTATTCAATTATTTCCTATAGTTGAGGCCAAATTCAACAAAATTGTTAGAATCATGATTGGATGTTGATTGTGAAGGTTACAAAGAGGGAGTACGCAGTGGAAAGTGAGTGGAAGAATTGGAGATGGAGATCAAACAGAGATTTGATGATGAATGGAGCATTCTTTGTTGAATCTGGAGCCCCTCTGGTTAAGAAGCAATTCACAAGGCAGCAGGTGATCAAATGCAGGCCAGGAACATACGTCACAAGGCTTACACGCTATGCTGGTGCACTTGAATGCCGTGAGGGAAAGCGTTGTTAGAGTTTTCAATTCATGGGTTCCATTCCAAAAAAATTAAGAAGAAAAAAAAAATCCTTATTTTAGAATTCAGGATAGTGTACTGGTTATCTAAAGAAGGAAAGAAAAAGTTGAGGAATGCACGTCCACTTGAAGAAGCAGCAACTATCAGCAACTGTTAATTTGTTGATTTTGAAAATTTCATACAGCAACTGAAAACAGGATTTATGTTGAACTTTTTTTTTTCCAAATTACTTTTCATTAACCTGTACGTTGTCGTTTTGGGATTTTTTTTAAAAAAAAAAGAAAATAAATGTTGGACTTTCCTCGTGATTGCTGAAGTTTATGGGTCGATAAATATTAAAAAATAAATATTATTACTATTATTATGATTATTTGATTTAAATACTTATACTTCGTTACAGCATGCTATTGTGAAATGGTTGAATTAATTGACAATTTACTTTTTTCTGACCCACGTCCACATGTAGATGCAAAGTATAAAAGTCGGTTGAAACTTTATTTTTTTATTATTAATATTTAATATTTAACATTTAAAAAATATAATTATAAGTATAACTTGTATTAATGGTTAAAATATATAAAGTTTTAATATTTATATTTTTTATAAAAAGTAAATGTTAAATATTAATAAAAAAAATAAAAGTATGAACTAATTTTTTTTATGTCAAGATTAATGGTGAAATAATGAATTTAACTTTTTTTTTTTTTCAAAAAAGTCTATACAGCATATTAGAGAAAATAATATATTTGTAGATAAAATATAACTATCTACTGTAAAAATATTTGTAACTCTAAAATATTATTTAATTTGTCTAAAATCCAGTGAAATAATTTAGGATGATGAATGGATGAATTTTATAAAACTGGTGCTTCGAAGATCTTCATCCTTCACAATTCTTATATATGAAACTTACACTTGGCAAGGTAACTCCTTAATTATTTATATTTTATTACCCAAAAAATCTAAATTTTTAAAATAAATTATTGTTCCTTAATTTTTTTAAAAAATTCAAATTTAATTTTTAATTTTGCAAATTAAAAAGTATATTGTGAAGTTTGATGCTATAGAGAATATAGCCAACACAAAAACTATATTTTTAAAAAAGAAATTCTTCAAATTATTATATTTGGAGGCTTGCAATAGCATGATGATGAATCCAAGGACAATATACTCGTTCCAAAAACAATTGACACAGGTTTCTGCATACATTTCTTATCCCATAAAACAAAAAAAAATTCTCAGGGATTTTGGAACCTTGCTTGGGATGAAGCCAATTTCTTATTTTGTCCCTTATGTTCATTTTTTATCCACTTCGTTAATTTTATTTATCTTTCTTAACTTCCCAACAAAATAAATTCCCTAGTTGCCTTTTTTCCTTTTGAACTATTTGAACTTTCAATTTATTAAATTTGATTTAAGTAATTAACAGAAGAATTAAGAAATCAAAAGGGACTTGTTGAATTAAGTATAAGCTAAATAAAATCTAGAATAATCAGTGAATTATGAAATAGTCTTATACTCTTATTGGTTTTGTTATTTAAAATGTAGAAAATGAAAAGGTGCATGAGTTTGAGTTTTCTCATTTTCTATATTTTGCATGAGTATTTGCAAAAAAACCCATATCATCACAAGTGCAAGACAAAGAAAATGTCATCTTAATTTGAAAATGAGTTTTAATTTTAATAGTATGAATAATTACTAAGGTTATAAAATCTTCACAAAGTTTTAATTTCATCCTCCCTCCTTTTGTTAAAAACACGACACAATAAATTTAGTTTAATCCAAATAAGGCAAATAAAATAAAAAATAAAAATCTGTCCAACATTGAAAATATTGGTGAAGAAACCAAAGAACAAATTTTCAGGATGAATAGGCTGCCTTTCTATCAGGACACTTGAAAATTAAGTTTGTCTGAAATGATATTGGGAGCATCGACTGTTACAACTGAAAACAAATTAAGCAAAATACAAATTGTAGAAACACGTGTATATAAATACTTGGTTTCCGTTTTTGATCAAGCGATTAATCAAGGTTTCCACTAACAATCCAATTACAAGAAACGGAAATGGCTTCTGGGAATTCTCAGGTAACTGTAAGCCGCAGCTTTTGCATGATAGAAGAAGGTGATGCCATGGAGAATAAGTGCATTAAACGACGCCGAAGAGACCCTTCTGTGGTCAATAGTACACTGAGCTCCAATGTTAATGAGCATGAGCAAGCTCACCGGAAACAGGGTGATCAAACTGTTGCTGCTGCTTCTGCCACTACTGTGAAGAGAAGTTCGAGATTTCGTGGAGTGAGCAGACACCGATGGACTGGAAGATTTGAAGCTCATTTATGGGATAAAGGGTCTTGGAATCCAACGCAGAGGAAGAAGGGAAAACAAGGTGCTTGAGATTGAAATAACGTCTATTTTTTTTTTTTCTTGTAATTATATTGATTGCTCATGATTTTCTGTGTTCTCGTGATCTGGATGTTGCTTCTCTGGGCTTGAAATTTCTGGCATGGAACAGTATATCTTGGTAAGTGTGCAATTATTTGCACTTCCAGATTGAAATCTATCATTTTTGCTGTGAAGTGAAGTTGTGAAGGCAACACTTTTGCTGATGTTTTGCTAATTAAACAGGAGCTTATGATGAAGAAGAATCTGCAGCAAGAGCATATGATTTGGCTGCTCTCAAGTACTGGGGAACTTCAACTTTCACAAATTTTCCGGTAGGATATGATACTTTCCATGAAATTTTTCCAAGTTCAGTTAATCATGGGCTGGTCTAAATCTGTATATATAACATCCTTTCTTGGGTTTTTCTGTACATAGGCATCTGACTATGAGAAAGAAATAGAAATAATGAAAAATGTAACAAAAGAGGAGTACCTGGCCAATCTAAGAAGGTAATTATTCCTTTTTTTTTCTGATAATTATTATCCATAATCAGAAGAATATTAAGAAGGGATATATTTCTGTTAATTTGCAGGAGAAGCAGTGGATTCTCAAGAGGGGTATCAAAATACAGAGGAGTTGCAAGGTAAGCAATTATATTGACGTCACACTTGATATTACCATGATTATGTTTTTAATTATATATTAATTTGAGGAACTGTTAACTTTGCACTGCAGGCACCATCACAATGGAAGATGGGAAGCAAGAATAGGGAGAGTGTTTGGAAACAAGTATCTCTATCTTGGCACTTACAGTGAGTTTAACCGCCTAATGCTATTGGCTTAGTGAAAAGAGAGGCGCAGCCTGCTTTTGTCTTGCACAATTTATCCTTAAAGTGATGGTTGTTTCCTGGAATCGCAGGTACCCAAGAGGAGGCTGCTCGTGCTTATGATATTGCGGCCATAGAATACAGAGGGATTAATGCTGTTACCAACTTTGATTTAAGCACATACATAAGATGGCTGAGACCAGGAGCTGACCCTTCTCCTCCTCCTGCCCGTGAATCAAAATCAACTGCAGACATTTTGCAGCCAATTACAACCTTCTCTAACCACATTAGTCCAATCGATAAGACTACCCCACAACAGCTACCTATTCTCCACTCTGATAATCCATACATTGTTGAGGATTTAAACAGACCTTTAAAGCAAGATATTTTTCAGACAAATCCACCTATTAGTCCTTGCACCAAGACATCTTCTTCCCCAACTGCGCTTAGCCTCCTGCTTAAATCTTCCATGTTTAAAGAGCTGGTGGAGAAGAACTTAAATGCCGATGAAAATGATGATGCTGAGGTGAAAGTAGTTCCAGAGATCGGTAACAATGAAGTCCGAGAGATTTTCTACAATGGAATCAGTCATATTCCTTTTCCTTATCTCTGCCCTTCCGATGGGGATGCATTGCCGTTATACAATAGAACGGGACACTCCCTCTAGAATAAGATTCTCAGGTATTTTTCACATCAACTAACAATTTCAACTTCTCTTTCATTTTTTTTTTTTTTCAAAATTCATTAACAGCTGAGCCTGAAGACTAATCTCTGGTTTCTCACTGTGCGCTTAGTAGTTTGCACATATAAAAGATTCCCTAGTAATAAACCTTGTGTCTTCTTTGTTTATTCCCAGAAAAATTGCAATAAAGATGAACGTCGATTTTTGAGAAAGGAGACTTAATCGTGTTATTATTTTATCCAATATATAGATACTCAAACTAAAATCTTATCAATATGAATCAACTAAAATCTTATCGATTTAAATCTTACTTGTCCAATAATTTTTTTTATTAATTTTTAAATTATATTTTAAAAAAATATTAAATTTTTTAAATATTAAAAAACATTTTAACAATCAATAAAATATTAATTTTAAAATAAAATAAAATTATAATAATTAATTTATATATTATTTATGAAAAAAAAATAAACAATAACTTTAAAACAATTAGCAAATAATAATTTAAAAATAATTTAAAAAATATGAAAAGGAAGTAACGAATAAAATCAAAATAACAATTTCAATTTAAATTATTAAATTCGGCAGCCACATCAACTTTAATAAATTTAGAATTTACTAAATCAAATTTTCAACAACGGATCACATCTGGTTAGGACATTTATAGTTAGCAGGATCTATCACCTGATGTCGCTGTCAGTCTTTTTCTTCATAAAAAAAAAAAAAAAAAAAAAAAAAAAAGAAAACAATGACAACAATAAAATCTATATTTTCATATCTACAATCCAGTGCATATCCATCATCCGTGCAACAAACTTGATGTTCATTAAACTTGAAAAACTGAATTTTAACTATTGACTTGAGAAAATTAAAAAAAACAAAGAAATAATCTACTCTTTATAATTAATTCACCATGTATGCTTGGGGCTTCCCTTATTTGTACAGAAAAACTACAAAACTACTCAACGAGCACGTTGCAAAGATAAGGCTAGCTAAGTATCTAGTTCAGAATGTTTTCTCAACACTTGGCTGAATTGAACCTGCAAATTTAATGCCATATAAAACAGATCAGAAATCGACATACTCGCATAACAACTGGAACAGATAATGCTAAATAATATTTCACATATAAAATAATTTGTGCAACCTTCCAAAGGAACTGCAAAGAGTCGTGTGCTCTAAGTAGTAAGTTAAGATAATGTGATCCGAGAACTCATTCAGCTGATTTACAAAATTTAATAGCACAAATAATAATGAAAAGAATTATAGAAGTTCACCAATTGCCTTCCAAAAAGGATGGCAAGCCTATGTGTTCTAGATGATAACATATTAAACAAAAAGCTGCTTCCAGAAGTGCAGTAAAGTAATCAGATCACAAGTATTCCGGCAAAACCATTCCAAAATCCTGAATAAAATTCCTCTTAACAGCTATTTGCAATAAACTTTAACACAAGGACCATGTTACTGGTGGAATTAGATATCAAGGGAGATTTAATTCATTTGAGCAGAAAATGTTATCCACCACCAAACGGGAGGGGAACCCAAAAATTGAAATATATATATTAAGAATTTATTCCCAAAAAAGCTGCAGTCTATATGCACAGAACATCCACTCCAACAAACACAAATAATCTAAAAATAAAAGAGTTAGATTCCAAACCTAAGCAGGGTCCTTGATTGGTCACTTTGAGGAGCACGTGGTTGGCCTTCCAACTTGTCAATTCCATCTTGCATTATGACATCAGTAGTTGGTTCGCTGATCGTTCGATATAAATTTTCTGAAAGCTCTTTAAGCCCCTGCTGGCAAGAAGGATCAGGTTCAAATGTTCAATATCAAATTAAGAGGTGAACACACTACACCTTATTGCTGCCTAAAACCTTTGATTCACAAGTACATTTACATGCAAGGACATTGAACAAAGCTAAATGTCCTCAGCTGGTTTCACTGAAACAAATGGCAGAGAATGGTTGTGCTAGCCTGCACTTGCATGTGAGCGTGCATGTTGTGTGTGTGTGGGTGTGAGTGCATGCGGCCGAGAGAGAGAGAGAGAGGGGGGTGGGGTTACATACACTCAAACCTGCTTCAGAATATGTAATTGAACGAGTTCTCCCAGAAGGTCTAAGTTGATCCTGTAAAATGTTGGAAATTTTATCAGGTCAACGTGTTAGGAAAGTAGATGAATATGGGACTAAACATCAATAATAAAAATATGGAAAAAACAAATTGAGAATCGAAACACAAAAAGCTTGCAGCTAAAAAGGTGATTAGAGAAAACATTGAGGAAACTTCGGAATCCCACCAAAATAAATAAATAAATAAAAATGTACACAGCTGCAATGAAAGAGGGAAGATAAAAGAAGAAGAAAGTAAACTTGTTTATTTGGGTCATAAAGGGCGGAAGAATATTTTTTCAGCTTGATGCTCAATTAAAAAAAAAATTATTCCTTTTCCCAAGATGCTGTCATTTTTTAGAATGATTTGAAGTTTGCAGACCTAGGAGGAAGCATGCCTCCATTTTCATCCTATACTTTCGCCCAGATCCAAGTACAAGTCCTCCTATCTTCCTATTCCTTCTTACCAAAAAAATTCTAATTCAAATATCAAAAATTTCTTTCTTTTATAAAAAGAGAAAACTGAAAGGCTCTAAATGCTTTTTCAACCTCCAGAGCTTTAGGCATTTGCATTTTTTTGCCACCAACAAAATTGCAGAGGTACAGCACACCCATATTTGCCAGATCCTGCATCCAAATTCTGGGATTAGTATATTCACAAGCAACTACTGATGCAATTGACACTGGTGATACCAATACTGATATAAATAAAAAGGAGAAAACAAAAACACTATGAGACTGTTTGGCATTCATGTTGAAAACTGATTTTTCAAAAAGCACCTTATTTAGATGTTGCAAAAAGCAGCAGTTAGAAACTGCTATTAAACAATTTACATTTAGAACAATCTTTAATGGCCTCTAATGCCCGGTCAAACATATTCAAGAAGATTTATGGTGACCATTCCAACGATAATACCAAATAGATCTTCATAGCTAAAAGGAAAGGCTTGACTATCTAAAAATAAACACCATATAGATTACAAGTTCTCTAGAAAATGTTAGTACAAATAGGCTCCTAAAAATGCTTGACTATGTGCAGAACAAAATGGAATGAACATGGATATATGCAAACTTCTTTTTAGTTATGAAAGCATAACAGAAATGAATCAGTGTGGTTACACCAAGAATCCCCAAAGAGCTACTTGTTTATCACCCATGTAAAGGTCATGGAAGATATTTAAGGCACAGGGGGCTGAAGGTTCCCAGAGACTAGGTGCAACATACAAGGCACGTGCTTGAGGTGCAAATAACAAATAAATAAAATAATAGCTTATATTCATAACAAATTACATATATACTGACACCAGAATATTTATGGGAAAATGCAAGACAAAATAAATAAATAAATACATATTTAAGTGAAAAAAACTACAGAAGCCATTACCTGCTTCTCCTCCAAAGAACCTATCTTTCCATCCTGCAACAAGAAATAAAAAAATTATTATAAATTGAACAATTTTCACAACAAAGTAGAACTTTCAGCAAGATGAATCTGCTGTCAGTAAAAGATATTGGGGCGAATTAAAAACACAATAGAAGAGAAGTTGGCAGCAGCAGCAGCAGCAGCCACCAATGCTGGAAAGACAATAAGTTGCGCACCACTACCAATGCCTTTGGATTTTGGACAATACTGTTAAATTAACTTACCAAACCAGAGACTAGACATTGCAGGTGCCACAGTTCTGAGCCAATCTGTGATATATTTTCCGAAGCAGCATTAACCTGCATCAAAAGATTGAACCACATTAGTTTGCGGAACATATAAATTCATGGTATGTTTCTAATTATCCTCAAATCACGTGTAATTGAAAAGGAGGCTATTATGAAAATAGCAATATTTTTGTAACTTATAAAAATATGTTACAAGGCTATAATTTAATAGAATATGACCAGCATCCAGATTAATAGTGTAATGTATATGCTATCATATTGACCTAGATCCTTCCCACATGATATGCTTAGATGAAAAAAATTTCTTGCTACAAAGCAAACTAGGTTGAGTGATATCCCAAGGCAAAATCCATTGATCAGGAATCCTAAACTGGAATCTGCATTGTCCTCATAACTCTATTGTTCTGGACCTCAGCCAATTCTATGTTGTTTCTAAAAAATTACACATTTCCAGTGGCATGAAGCAAAAATATGCAGGCCCAGACCTTGCTTCAAGTGTTAAGGTGGTAAAATGGTCTTGATATTATGGTTTAAATGTTGCTCTCTGACATCTAATATTGCCAAGCCTGTGACCAAATCCCCTGCTTTCGTAACCCCCTAGATGGGATAGCACTAAGCGGAGCGAAAAGGGTTTTCCAAGGAAAAAGAGAAGATATGGGGGAAAAAACCACCAGGCTAATAAACACAACTTCACACACACAGAGACAGACACACACACACACACACACACAGAGAGAGAGAGAGAGAGAGAGAGACAGACAGAGACAGAGAACTGTTATCTTACGTCATTTTGAATTGCCTTTGAAATCTCTTTTTGGCTCTCCATTTTATCATCCAAAAGTTGAATTCGCTGTGTTAAATGTACTTTTGCAGCCTGGCCAAAAAGGTAAAGAGAATGAGAACACAATTGGATGCTGTAAACACATTGCCTAAATGTTAATAGAACAAAAACAATATTAGTTAGATTATATATGTTCATTCATAAAGTTGTATATATGGTTAATTCATATATAAGATAAATACTGAGTGATAGCTAGTCCAACATGAGCATAAATGTACTTTTGCAGCCTGGCCAAAAAGGTAAAGAGAATGAGAACACAATTGGATGCTGTAAACACATTGCCTAAATGTTAATAGAACAAAAACAATATTAGTTAGATTATATATGTTCATTCATAAAGTTGTATATATGGTTAATTCATATATAAGATAAATACTGAGTGATAGCTAGTCCAACATGAGCATACCCAAGCATTAATTTTCTTTGAATTAGTTACTTTTTCCACACAAGCCTTACTTGCCAAACTCCAAAAGATGCAAAAGACATACCTAAAATTTATAATTTCAATATCAATGGAAAATACTACAGATAATAAAGCAATCTACCTAAGTAAATAAATGGAATGCACACACATACACCCAGTAACAAAGGCTAATTTAGAAACAGCACATAGCTTCTACTTCTGTAATAGAAGCTTACAGTAAGACCAACCAGTCCTTGTGCAAATTTAAATCCAGTAAGGTGTGATCTCTCTTTACTTCATCACATCCTTCCCATAAATATTAACATGAAAGAGCTTGTCAATTAAGAGATGCAATTAATGTTAAAGTAGTAAGACTTACAGATAGAGCCTCAGTTACTTGCTCCAGATGCTTCGTCAAGTTTGAAACAGCATTTGCCATACTGCGCTTTGTTACATACATAAGATCTGAGAATTTTAGACCCTGATTATTTAACAAGGAAAAAAGAGAAAGAATTAAACTCCTGAAAGCAACAACAAAATAACCAAATAAAATGTACAAGTTACTCTGAAGCAGATCAACATTTGCAACCACATTAGAAAATATCAATATTTAATTAACTACCTTCAACCACATGTAACCATAACCCAATGCCCCCAAGGCAGTAACTGGAACTATGAGACTAGCTAAGTTGCCTGCATCAGCAAAAAGAAGATATTAGAACTTAACAATGAAGACAATACAGATTACAAAGTATGGGAAAATACTTTGTGTGCAGGCTGCAGCACAAGAAATGTACAGCATACCAATTTTTGACCAATTTTTGAGACAGGAAAATGCATCCAAGTACTAGTTATTTGAAAAAAGAAAATAATACAAAGAACCATTAGCATAAATATAATAGCAGATACCCATTTGGCCAGAACTTCCATTCAGAACAGTTATTTGCCGTGCTGAGGCCATTTGACGAACTTCCATTGCCAGCCGCTTCACCTGCAACAATTTCATAGCAACCAAATGCCAAGAGCATCTAACAATATATTATCAAACTAAAACGGGCAAAATAAATAAATTACTCCCTAATAAACCGCAACATTTATTACCTGTTGGGCAATGGCATCGCTGTAGTCGGAATCACCATCTGCATGCTCGCCGGATTTTTCAAGTCCCTTCACCAGTGACTGGTACACAAAAACAGAAACAATTCAATACAGATTCAACACTATAAATGAAGCTGGTCAAACGGCTCCGTTTTATTCACAAGAAATTGAATTAAATAAATAAGTTAATCAAAACAGCATTCTAAACACACAAAAAAAGAAGAAGAAGAAGAAGAAGATATCCAGTCAATTAGATCACTAAAAGCACTCTTCAAAAAAAAGGAAAAAAAGATCACTAAAAGCACGATTCCGATTTTCTCAGCAACCAAATAATTACCACGGCAAATTCACCAACCTCTTATCCTAATCGAACCTAAATTAAACTCTCCACCATGAAAACCAAATTGCTTCGAGCTAGCCGTAAGTATATGAGATGAAAACTGATACAATCCTAGCAAGTAACCAAGAAAACTAATTAAATAACTAAAATAACTATAATAGTACCTGAAGCTCACCGATCACATCAGATAATTTACCGTTTTTAAAAAGGACCGTACCGGTGTATCCTGCAAACAACACCAGTATAGTCAAACTCAAAACAGTGGACACAAAGACCTACAACGATACGGTAGATGAGCATATATACCTGCACCGGCAAGGATAATGATCCGGGAAAGGCCGATTCCGGTTTGCATAGCCATGACTAAGCAAGTGGATCAGAAACCCTAAGAGAGCTCCGAATTTGGGGGAGGACTCAGGACAGGGTAGAACACTGCGAGAGAGAAGTAGATTAATATGATTCTGTTTATTTTGGGCTCGCTTTTGATTTTTACATTCAACTGGGCTTCACAGACCGACGTGGCTGGCTGTGTATTGCCCTAGACCTAATCAGTTGGTCCGACATCGTTGCGACTCAAAAAACTGCCGTTTACATTCATACAATGGGATTGAAAATTACTGCTAACGTAACAAACCGCCTTGCCCTTGACTTTTTCATTAAATAAAGAATAGCAGTAATTAGGTGGGCACATCTGTTTATTAATTAAAAAATAAATCCAAATTCGCCTCATCAAAATTCAAATAAGCTTAATTTGAATTTTTTTCAAAAATAAATTATAACTTTATAAAGTATTTTCTTTCGGAAATTGCTTATTTACAATAATTACTCGATGACTTTTTTTTCCCTTTGGACCATTTACTCAAGGACTTAAGTGAGCTATGTTGTATAAGTTATTTTAAGTCATTTATTATTATTTTAAAAAAATGTGTAACAATATTATTACTATCGTCAGTATTTTGTTCTAATATTTTGTGAGTTAAATAATTTAACTTTTCAGTTGTATTTTCTACATACATTTAAATTATTTCTAATTATTTTACCATTAATTTTAATGGATGAATTATTTTTTATTTTTTATTAAATATTATAATTATTAACAATTTCGTATATCACTTTTGCAATTAATTGCATATCATCCATTAACTTCTTTTTTCTTTTCTTTTCTTTCCGCTCTCATTTAGAATATAAAAAATTATTAAAGGATATAAAAATTATGTAATAATTTATTTTAAAATACTCAAGTATGATGAACAAAATTTAGAAAGAAATAATCTTATTTTCAAAATATAAGAATTCAAGCAGTAATGATGATAAAATTTATAAATTAAATAATAATAATTATTACTATTATTTGGCAGCGGGCATGGCAGTACGTTGCAACAGTTTAAGACTATAATAAGGGAGTTATTAAGGTATTAATGGGTCAACTTAGTTCAGATCGTGTACATGTAATTTGAAAAAATGAGTTAATTTTTTCAGTGAAAAAAAAAATCGAGATTGAAAATTACTCTCTGATCTATTAAATATTCAGAACAATCAGGACCATCTCTTTAGTTTTTGTACTACACACTAAAAATAAATATAAAATTTATTAATTTTAATGAATATCATACACACCCATGTGATAACCGGCTTCTTTTAATCCACTAGAAAGTATTAAATATGCGTACATAAATACTATTCAGACACCTAACACATTTACTCAAGTATATAGACTCAATAGTTTAGCATTGATCAATCATTTACTAACCGTTTGATATATCCGCAACGTAACACAATGTAACCGTCCAATCCGATAGAACATAAAATAGAAAATTAAAATATAAATATTTAAAAATTGACCTCCGAAAGAGGTTGGATCATTAAGCTCCAGCGAATTGATTATGTCTGAAACAAAAGAGTTCTCTTAAAGTAGGGATGCTTTTTATGAAACATTAATAAATAAACTTTGTCAAATATACTCTCCCTTCTCTGGGAGTTAAAGTTCGAAAAAGAATTAATCTCTCTTATATACTCAAAGAATAATCATCAAAATAAAAATCTTTATAAGATTTATTAAAAATGTTTTACTATTTTATTATTTTTTATTGTCTATTTATATTATTAAATTTTAAATAAATTTATCCAACTCGAATACCGGAGGGCGTCTATCAAAAATATTCCCAACATACCTGTAACAATCTTTTTTATGTTGCAGGTCATTTTTTTCAAAATTGACTATGAAAAACTCCACAGAATTACGACAAAATCAATCTCAAATCATTCTCAAAATCGACTATCAAATTCACATTTGAACACCCCACTAAATTTCGCATCATCAAAACTAATTCAACAAAAATTCAAAAATAAAAAGTACGGTAATCATTAATCAAACCATATAAAACTAAATGGATTCTTTTGTTTTTATTGTCATTAAAATTTATTTCGAGAAAGAAATAATAATTAGAAAATACTCTAAAAATTAACATATTATTAAGTATATTAAGAGTACTACCTCACCACTCCAATAATGAAATTACAATATATTAATAAAAGATAAAATTTTAATTAAATTTTATTTTTTTAACAAACAGTGATATGAATTTAGTGATTTTTTTTAAATTTTTTATTAAGATATTATAATATAATTAATTTGATGCACCACCTCCATATGATGAGGTGGTGCCTTAGAGCACCCAATAATACTAATTTTAATAATAACTAAATATTTTCTTTTCTAATAATTATATTTCAAACTATATTGATTGACAATTTTTAAAAAAATAAAAATTTAGAATATTATTATAAAAATGTAAATTTTAATAATTTTGCTATTTTTTTTCTAAAATTGCAATATGTTATATATATATATTTAAACAAAAAAAAAAGATATCTTTGACCATTTATTTTACTTTTTCTAATTAAGTGCAATTTTCATTTTGAAATAAAAAATTGTTATATCTCATTTATAATAGATATTTTGAGAATATCAATGATATAGGAATGACTTTTTTATAAGTAAAATTTTTGAAAACGGTAATAATATACAAGTTTATTTTTTATGAGTAAAATTTATATTAAAATTAAAATAAAAAATCTTTTAATTTTTGAGAGAAAACATCTTAAAAAAAGGGATATATATATACACATATTAGAGTAACAGAAGCTGCAAAAATGTTATACTGCCTGTAGGTTCACTGAAGATACGTTAGTCCACATAAAGGTCGTTGGCGTCCTCCCTGTACCCAGGATTAATAATTGCAGGCTCTCTTTTTCTATTAGGACATGTCCTCATGTCGTGTCCTTTTTCTTGACAAAAATGGCAGGCGTATGAAAATCTTTCTTCGCATCACTGCCATCTAATTTTGAACCGGTCAGTTTAGGACATGTCCTACGATTATGGCCACTTTGATGACAAATTTTGCAACGGTGTTGCTTTGTAATTGTGCCTTTATTATGATTGCTCGTCCTCGACTTCCGGCATGTTCTTCTGTTATGGCCCTTTTCTCCACACAACCGGCATCTAAACCGCCTGTCTATCAAGCTATCTTTAAGTTCTGGACAGTAGTGCTTTCTATGTCCTTCTCGTCCGCAGTGTCCACAGTAAAATTTCACTCCTGCAGGAGAACAGGGATAATAATATAAACATACAAAAGAAATACAGAGAATTTGTGGCTCTCATAAGAAAATGCAGGAGATCGAGTCAAGACCTTTCATAGCTATGCTTCTCTTGCGCCGGTTTTCTGGATCACTAAAGAAAGCTTTCAAAGTTTCAGAAGTATGTTTCCTTGCTGCAGCAGTACCTTTAGCCCTCTGCATTTCACAATCAAAGTGTACGGTAAACAAAAACCCCTTGCTTTTCAATTACGTTGAGAAATTAATAGTTCAATCCTTGCTCCTCCCAGATCATGAAACATTTTTTAAACTTCCATGCATCTTTATAATCAATAGTTGTTCAATGTGTTCCTTCTGCCCAAAGCAACTTCAACAAGAAAACAACATAGCCACATGCTAACCAGACAATGGGATTCCAGGAAGGGTGATCTGACAGTTCTGATTTTTACCCAGATATGAATCAATAACGTCGAATACAAAAATGAAATGGCAAAATACGAGTACTTCATATGTTTATACATGCCTAAGTGCAATCCTAACCTTAATAGCTTTATTTTTTCAGTATGAGACCAAATCCAAACATTCTTAACTCAACTACTTTATATTTAGTTCTTACAACATTGATGGATGGAGTATTTAATTTAGCTAAAACCTATAAGTCAGAGCTATCAGTAAATTGTTTTTTTTTTTTTTGTTGCCTTGTAAGTTAAAAGAACTGCTTAAAATAAGTAGATGAGTTATATTATCTTGATATATTCCATAAATACCAATATTGTCATCATTTTAATAACTACAACAACTAACTATATATTCTTTTTTGTTATTTTAATAAATTAAATTACTTTCAAATACCCCCAAGTAAAATGTGAATATTTCGTTATTTTTACTTCAGTTCTCTGTAAAAAGATTATCATCTGATATCAGATCCAATATATGCAGCACAAGCAATAACGTTGGACCTTTTCTTTCATTCTTACAGACTAAGGCATGCAAGTCATCAATAGAAATAAAACATCATCATGCATGACATGATTTGATGTTCTAAAATGTTAAAACAGATGTAGGCCACCAATGCTTGAATGGAAAATATGAAATAAAAATAATTCAAGAACATAGTAAGTAGTAGACCTTAATTGCAGCCACCCTTTGTGCATGAAGCTTAGGATTGCGATGGATAATCTTCATTCTTTTACTAAATAGCCCAGTTTTGGCATTGAGACTCTGTAATCATCCAACTAAACAGAGAAGATTAAAATCATGATCTCGCCAATTCAGAACTCCCTATGAGTATGTGTAAACGATATGCATGTACAAGAACCAGCCAGGAATATCACAAAAAATAACAAAAGCGTCAGATTCTGTAGATAATTATGTCAATCATCAGATGGTGAAGGATGAATATTTAAAGTGCGCAATATTTAAAAGCAGTCTTTCAGATCACTCATTTACTTCAGCAACCAAGTGTGCAATAAATACAATTATGCATCACTAGTGTAACAATTAACTCTCTGTAAGATTGTAACTTACTTAATGTCCCTAATTAATATGTAGACCTCCAAAATTTGAGCATGTCTTTTGAGGATACATTAGTTGCAGGATGACAAGATTAGACCAACTCTCTCTTAGCTATTTTTCCAGTTAAGCAAAGAAATTTACACAAGGAGAGAAGGGAAAAAGAACAGGAACATGGAAAATAGCATGACAGAAATACCACATTCAGGCATTTGCTCTATTGATGAGCATACAATACATGTAAATTAACTTATTTGCTATTGTACTGCATGCCACCAATGGGACTGCAGGTCTCCCTTTATAGTTTAGATTACTTCTAACGTGCAAAATGACAACATATTTATCTGATGTATTTTGGTTCTTATACAGGGTTGAAGCTACCAACTTTTAGAGATCGGCTGATCTTCTCTCCAACTTCAGGAGGTGGTGATTGATATACACGCTTAGATTTTTTCTTCACCTCCAGCTTTATTTCTAAATTGTCTACTTCATCATCCTCCTTCACTTTGAGTGGAGAACTGAAAAGATAGGAATAAGAGACCAGAATTCAGGATCATGGTTGTCATCAACTGAGGTGATTCTAAAGCAAACCAAAATTTTATGACTCTCTAAAAATTACTACAGACATCAAGTAACTCCAGCATACAATTCAAGAAAATATAGTTGGTGCACACTAGCCTGAGGCATAGGTGACAAGCAAGCTTTTATCATTAGTTGAGATCCTTTTGTGGTTAAAATATTGACAAATCAACATAAAGAACCTGATTCATCACATTGTGGTGGTCCATCCATAATTATAGAGCTCCTCTACTTTACTAAATATGACCACAGAGGACACACTGACTACTGAAAAAACAAGGACTCAGCACAATGCAAGAAGTTCAGAGGCTTGAATTATTATTGTAACTAAATACCCTTCGCCTGTTCTACATGTGTATGCTTAAAAAGATTACCAACTTTTATATAGTTACTGACAACAGGTAAAGGCAAAAAGGATGAAATATCTGAATTTGGAAAACTAAGAAAAGCAAGTCATAAGCAGATGTTGAGGAGTTACATCGAGCGCGCTTTCTCCCATGGTTGCTCATCAATTGACTCTTCCCATATGACACGATCCCCCAAACACTGACGACAAGTCATTATACCCTGTTGTGATTAGTAACAAACAAATAAGTAAAAGAAAAAAAATGGGTCTTATATGGTAAAAATTTATGTGGTTTTATTTTAATTTACAAGAAGAAAAAAAAAAATAAGTAAGATGCAATGCATCCTAGATCCTTAGGCAGCTAATGAAGGGAACCAAATCCCAAGGAAAAAAGAAATATAAATAAAAAGTAAACAAATTCACCAAAATCCATATGGATTCCCCCAAGAAAGAAAAAGGATATAAATGAACTAATTTGAATGGTTGTCTCGCGTGAGGCACTGCCAAAGCATTAGTATGAAAGCCGTAAGCATGTGGTATCATCTAGAAAAGAAAATAATTGTTAATTTTTCTTGTAACTTACAACTGAATGCATAACTAATACTTTTCCAGTTCTATGACACTTTGGCTACACAAGTCCTACTGAGGTTAATATGAGATTCCTATCTTGCTGCTTGTGACTTTCATCTCTGTAGGTGATGCATTCACTCCGGTTAGGTGACAAGCACCATTACATCAGCCTGTTCTTATCTTTATTTAGCCTCTGTACTATATGGTATAAGTATTTGGTTCCCTACTTGACTGGAAGAATGGAGCAAGCTACCTGCAGTAGAATAGAGCAGAGAGGCGGGCGCGGGTATCCTGTAAACTAGAAGAAATGTCTTCCAAAAGAAACTAGGAATTAACAACATTTTTATTATTATTATTATTGTACGAAGTATCAGAAAACGATTCCTGATGTTTCTGAATTAATAGCACTGGAGATTATCATTTACTAACAGAACCATAGGCATGAAGAATTGGTAGATGTTACTGAATTATTAAATGAAGATAAAAAGCACTTACCTTTCCATTACATTGAGAGCAATCTAATCTTGATCTTTCGATTCCACACTCTGTACATGGAGTATAACCCCTTCCCCTGCAACTTGGGCATGGAAGCTCTCTGATGTACTGACCATTTGGACCAAACCAAGATCTTCGTTTAGATGCACCAGAGGTAGCATTCCTGAAATCGAATTTGTGGATATTAAATATCACATCATCAGAGGCTCAATACTCAAAGAAATGCCTGATCTTGCTCTATCAAAACATCAAGCAATTAACTTGGAAAGAAGAGAGAAAGGAACTGGGAAAGCATCAACCTTGGCTTGAGATCAGCCTCAAGTCCCAGCAACTCTTCTGAAGGATCATAACCCTACTACCATAAGAAAAAATCTTAAGAAATAAAAATTTGCATAAATATGTAAACACAAATGAGAAAGAGAGAGAGAGAGAGAGAGAGAGAGAGTGCCTGGCTTTGTTTGGAAATGGAGTCATTGTTTGAGCAGTAAATTACAGGTGATACGAAGCTAATATTTCTCTTGAAGCGAAATAAAATCAAGAAGCGGGTGTTCCTCCAGTGCCTCCATTGAGGAACCAGAAGACCAACCGAGCTACAAATTGAGGACATGCGAGTGTTATGGGAACGATAAAGAATTCGCAGTGCAGAAGAAATCTCCAAAAGTCTGAAAGAAAATGGCGTGAAAAATACAATTTGCAAAATGGAAGTGAAAGATGTAGAGATGGAGCCTGTGAACTGTGGCTGCAGGAGCATGGGGAGGAGAAAGCCAGGCTCTTGGCCTGTTACCGTTGCTCAGCTTATGTGGTTTTCAATAAGCCACGCAACCACGAAATAGAAGTGTCAAATAGTAGTGTATATCTACATGGAGCATGGGTCGGGTCTTATAAGGGAAGGCGGGTTTTACAAAAACGAAAGTAAACACTGCGTTTTGAAGTTTATATATAAATCGTAATCCTGTGCTGAGACGGATAGAGACAAGATGGGAGCAAAAATGGTGCAGCTGAACTCGCTTTCTCCGCAACTCGGTACCCAAAACCCTAAACTATGCACTTGCCAATCACTCCCCTTTCACCAATCCTTTAGACCTACTGCATTTAACCCCAAAATCTATACTCTTTCTCTAACCAAAACCTCCGCCGCCGCGGTGAGTAAGCTCACCGTGAAATGCCGTCAGTCGGAGTTCTATGAGCAGCAGCGGTTCAACTCCTCCCGGTCTCCTTCCACCGATACTTCTTTTGCCCCGCGTTCGCCGTCGGCATCCACCGGAGGTACTCATTCTTCTCACTTTCGTATTTTGTTGGTTGCTTTGGAAGGGTGGATAGCATAAGGAGAAAAAAAAGTTTCTTCTTTTCTTTTTCGGCCTGGAATTATTGGGTTATACTTTATTATGTAGTTGGAGAATTGCCACCTAGGGTTTTTGTTGGCCACTCCATATACAAAGGAAAGGCTGCTCTCACTGTGGAACCTCGAGCACCCGAGTTTGCGGCGTTAGATGTATGTTCAATTATCTTTTCCTCTTTACAACATGGTTTTCAATGCAAGTAGTGTTGCAGCTTATGGTACACAAGTGAGTATTTGGAATGTTGTGCAGTCGGGGGCTTTTAAACTAGCAAGGGAAGGATTTGTGCTGTTACAATTCGCGCCTGCAGCTGGTGTGCGCCAATATGACTGGAGCAGAAAGCAGGTAATATAAATGATAAGACCCAACAATCTTTTTTTAAATATTTTTGTTCTCCCTTTTCGGGAAAGCCAGTAGATGGACTTCAAGGGTGTCTGTCTCTAATGTTTTGAAATTCCTATTATTAGAAAGCTTTCTTTGTTATGTTACTAATTTTTGTTGATAGATTATGTTTCTAATGTAAATTAGAGATCATATTGGAATAAGTTTTTGTTGATAGATTACGTTACTAATTATAAATCAGCTTTTGATTTTGAAACAGTATTTTATGAAATAAATCCTTTATAGATTTCTTTTTGGCTTAACTTTCATATGACCCCTCATTGTGGTCCAAATAATTATTCATTATCCACTCTGAACTTCCTATCTTGTTTAAGGTTTAAACTAATTTCACTGGTGCTGGTTCCAGAACTCCATTTCAAACTTGAAATTATTTAATGACGAGTTTATTCCACAATAGAAATATGTTATGATTTTTTTCTTAACTTTCGACATGCAAACAATTTTCCTTAAATTTGTATACGTATAACTTAGTGTTTTATATTTCATGTCTCTAGGTGTTCTCGTTATCTGTGACAGAAATTGGGACTCTAATCAGCCTTGGTGCTAGAGATTCATGTGAATTTTTCCATGATCCTAATAAGGGAAAAAGGTATTTTCCGATTTTCATGTGCTAATTTTCAACTCAGAAGTTGGACATAGCCTTTTGAAGTTGCTTGCCAACTCTTTTTCCATTCTGTTTGCTTGTGAACTGATAAGGAGTTCTCCCTGCTATTTCTAAACATGATTGTCTTTCATTTCTGGCATAATTATATTGAGCCCTCAGCTTAACATGTACATTTTTCTGACATGGGAACCCTGAAAGGTTTGGCAGCAACAACAGACCTACCAATACATCTGTCATGCATGAATGTTGACCTTTAAAAACACAGTATAAATTCAATTTGTACTTGTACTTATCCACAGAGAAATAGATGTTGTTCTCATCCCATCTACCATTGTGTGTTATATATGAGACCTATATGATGTGTTTGTCATCTACTACTATTATGTTGCAATGAGTATATGATTTTTGTTAAAATCACTGGAATTTGCAGTGAAGAAGGCAAAATCAGGAAGGTGTTGAAGGTAGAACCACTCCCTGATGGCTCTGGCCACTTCTTTAACCTCAGTAAGGTTCTTTTCCCTATAATTGACCTTGAAATATAGGGATGTTAAACTATATGAAGCCAATATTAGAGTGAATTGACATCCTTATGCAGATAAGATGTTGCATTTTCTCCAGTATAAAATTCAAACTTCTCAAGTGTTTTAATTGTTTAATGCATAAGCTGTTGGAGTGAAGTTAGGAATCTGTTTAATTTGATTTATTTATCTAGCTTAAATTTTTGCCAATGGTAATCATGTTTGAGTGCTGCTTATCCTAATTCTATGTTCTTTATTAGTTTTATTAAGAAATAAAAGAAAGCTCAATAACTATCTTGTTTGTCTGACTGTGTTCTCTTTGTGGTTTTTGTGATGGCATTCATGAAGGTGTTCAAAACAAACTTCTGAATTTGGATGAAAGCATTTACATACCCATTACAAGGGCAGAATTCACCGTCCTCATCTCAGCTTTTAATGTATGTTGCATCTCTCGCTCTCGTTCTCTTTATGCATGCATACACACCCTACAATTGCAAAACAAAAAAGATCTGTTAAACTTCTTGCCTATGTTAAACTGCAATGCTATCATCTTGTGACAATCAGCTTCAATTAAGTTGCCTCACTGTCCATTTATGCCAACCTCTGCTGTAGTGAATGAAATAACAAAATAACCCAAAGTTTAAGAGAATACATGCCTATGTTAAAGTCGAGCATCTTGTTAGCATCATTAAATGCAAAGATAGGAAAGTAAGGGGTGGTTACTTGTTCTTTTTTCATGGAAAAAAATGGGAAAATATAGATAAGCTTTGGGTTGTTTATAATAGAAAATAGTCTTTTTTAATTTAAAATTTTTTAAAAATTCATATATTTCATAATTGAAAAAAAAATCATTATAAAATATATTTGGAAACTTATTTGACTATTAGGATTTCTTAATGTGTTATTCATATATTTTGTAATGATATGACCAATTTTTATGCTGTTGTAAATAAATATTTTTCTGAATAATTGTTACATTTTAGCTGTGGAAAAGTTGCAGTATAATTTTGGTTATAAAAAAGTTACTGTTTTCATTTAGGGAACATATTATTTTAAAAAACTGAAAAACTAGTTCTTCAATTCAACAGTTGGAAAATTGAAGATTGGTACATGAAACCGTGAAAATTTTCAGTTCTGAGAAAAATTGTTCAAAAACCTCAAGTTTTCACAAGTGAACAACACTTAAATATTCATAATCTAGCAACAGTGTTGGTTGACTCAGTATTTGCGTACATTCCTGGTGTATCGTTGTTAGCATGATTTTAGAAACATTGTTTTCTTTTATGGATTGGAGAAATCATGCTCCTTTTCTATCATATTTTTTTATAAAAAAAAAAAAGAACATTTGGGGCTTGTATTGGGAGGATGATCATATAGATCCCCCAGATTGCAATTACTTGCGGATATATTTCATCTCCACTTGGTATATGAATCACTCTTTCCTAATCAATTTGTGTTGTTCTTTCTGTAGTATATATTGCCATACCTGCTAGGTTGGCATGCCTTCACAAATTCTATAAAACCTGATGATCCCAACCGTGTGAACAATGCAAATCCAAGGTACGGAGGGGACTATGAATGGAGCAGGTAGTCTCACATTGCAAGGATGCGTGTAACGATATCCCTGAACTCTGTTATTGTATCAAATTTGTTGATAGGGGCAAGTTCCTAGAAATTTTGATGAGTTCCAAATTCCCCTTTTACTTAGTTGAATGGTCATCTGATAGTATGTCATCCAGACGATTGGTTGCCATATTTTGGTTTATGAATTATTTATTTTTATGAGATGTGTAGTTGTTTTATAGGTAGTATGTACTAAACAATGAACGAAATGCTGCTGTCTCTTGGAAACCACCTCAAAAGAGATATTATAAAGGTTAACTTCGAGGCGGGGGTGGACAAGAATAGCGAGTGGGTTCAGGTTGCAGTCATTGCTCAGGATTGTCTTGGTCATCACTTGATCTCATATTCCTACTGCTATTTCAGATTCTCTTGTTCTGGAAACCATGGCTTGTAGAGAGATTTTGTTTTTTAGCTGGCAAAAGGTAGTCATCGAGGGAGATGCCCTGATGATTGTTCAAGCTTTTCAAGGTGAGATTCATGGCATCCTCGATGATAGCCTTTGCATCTATGATTAATCAGATTAATGTTCTGCATGTACCTAAAGGAGGAAATGAAGCAGCTCATAGCTTAGCCTCATCAATGACTTTACGCAATGAGCCTTTCCTCTTCAATCCTGCGTGTCAGTATATTTCTTATCTGGATTAGTTGAATCAAGACATAAATAAGTGGTTTCTCTATAAAATAAAATAGTTTCACTGCAATTTTTTCTGAGTTTATGTCTCTTAAGTCCATCAAGTTTATGTCTTTTGGTGTCATGATATGAGTATAGGCTTTGTGGTAAAAAAAAAAAAGAAAATACTTATTACTTAACCAATTAAATTTGGGAGCTCCCTGTTCCTTGTATAAAAATTTTATATACAGCTACTTAGGATTTACTATTCAGCGAAAGAATCGAATACAGAGTCTTAACTATAGATATTAAATTTAATAAATTTTCTGTGCATTCTAAATTTAATAAAATTGATTAGCTTTTCTTGATATAAAAATGTTTAAATTTTCATTAAAATAAATATATGGATGGAAAATTCGTGACAAGGTGGATAAGCGGGCAAAAGATGTGCGGATACAATATCAATAAAAGCTACTCTCTCAAATTAAACTCATTTAATATTATATAATATTCCAACTCATTCCAAAATTTATTAAAATTTATTTTAAACTAATTATAATTATCAAGAAAAGCCAAACTAATTTAATTTTATAATTCATAATTTATCTAAAATACAATTGCAAATAAAATATAATTATACCCTCTGTAAATTTAAGAGATTTTAAATTGTATTTTTTTAATTCTATTCTCATTTTAAAAATAAAAATAATAATTAAATAACATATTCTATATCTTTTATTTAATATAAAAGATGTGTAAAAAAATATAAACATTGTTATGAAAGTATATCTAACGACTTCATATAACACGGATATTCGAGCCATAAAAACAAAACTGAACCAAATCCATTATGAATATTATTCTCAAAATTCAAAATTAAATATATATTAGTCAAACCCATCAATTAGAACATCCAAAAAAACCAGACCTACAAGCAATGTCTAAATTAAATAAAACTATCTCGTTCCTAATCAAATTCTTTCCCCAATTTAAATTTTATCGGCCCTATCTGCGATGCCTATCGTTTTCATCAACTTCGGCTGAAAAGACATACAAGCATTGTCCCTTCCGGGCTAGTTAGCCTCTGTTTGGGAGTAAGTTTCGCTAAGAATATAACCCAGGCCGATAAACAACGAAAAGAAAAATCCATCCTCTTCTCCTCTCCTCTCCTCAAAACGTAAACCGCAAACAGAGAGGCAACGTACTACAAATATTCCAATACAGAGGCCAAACATCCATCCTCTTATGCCAAGCAAACATATAATAATGGGCCTTGGCGACCAGTCAAGTTCAATGTTATTTAAACATGGTTGGGAACAAATTTTCAAGTTCTTCCAAGCTACTGACAAACTAATCAGCAGTCCAACTCTGCTCAACAATTTCCCGTACTCTCCTATTGTATTCACGCTTGTTCTCACTGAACATCCGTGCTGCTTCTGAATTTGCAGGAGAGTTTGGATTCGGGTCACACAGCAATGACTACAATAAAACAAGAATAACGCATTCATTAAACACCTTCAAACAGTAAGAAAAATTGTGTGCCTATATGTCAATCAATAATTGTAAAACACAGGAATGGAGAGGGAGCACATCCAAGTGAGAGGGGCCGCACACTAATCAGCAGGGCGGAATAAACAATTTGGTGCAACAATGATGATTGAGAAGAAAACAAAAACTAGACCAATCTATATCAGGTAAAAAGGTGAAGACCCTTTTAGCTGCGATTTGCAATATGAAGATAATGCATTTGTATTTAAGAAAATTTTTTTCAAATTTGTCCTCGGATATTATTTGGTCTGTTAACACCATTAAATTACTACAAAACTATGAGATATAATAATTCATTACCTGGATTGATGTGAGTATGGCAGCCACATCATAAATAGGACTCCACTGATTTTGTAGGATGTCCAAACAAATGCTTCCATCAGCATAAACTGAATAAAAGGCCAATTGAAGTAAGAACTTGGAACCAGAAAGCAACAATAAACACAATATAAAATCTCTCATATCCTCCATTCAAATTAGATATTCAAGTAACTAATAAAATTGACAAACCCAGAGGCCAGAACTAAGATGACCAAGAACCTTAGGGTACATTTTGGTTTGAGTTAAAGAATTGAAGGTTAACCTTTAAAAGAATAATGGTTAAGGGTTTAATACACAAGGGAGTAAAACATATTACAATGGTAACAATCAAGTGTATTTGGTACACCAAATAAATCACCTATATACATAGTTATTGTATATTGTCTTAAATTGCAGATTAACAGTTAAAGCAGTTAACCCCCTCTTACCAGTTGATCTAAACCCTTTTTCTTTTTCAAAAAAGTAAGTATACCAGAAGTACCATTATAAACTTAAAGCTTCACCGAGATAACAAACTAGGATGCAACAACAGATAAACCTAACACATATGCCAGACCACTCCACCGGTAAACACAACATATATGCTACCCCCACCTGCTCATGGGGATACACACCAACAAAAGATCAGATATGTGAAACAAGCCAAATAGGAAGTACACACATAGACAGCATATCAGCACTTTCAGGGATTTGTGTGCAGTTCTCATCTAAATTAGATGAATCATTCTTGGAAATTAATCATTCGTAATATTGAAAGATGGGAGAAGTTCTTACAACCAACTTACTATTTGGATGGAACATTCTAGAAACAAAACGCACTGTCGGGGGTTTATTTGGATAATCTTCAGTAAACTGAAGTGTCAATTTAAACGTACCTGGACAACTCAAACACATGAAGATAATGAGTTTATTAGTCACATATACAATAAAATATGAAATTAGAAAAGACTCGTGATAATATCAAAACAATATATAATTTCAAATTTTTGACACAATGCCACTTTATTCAAATCTTAGAAGTTACTAAAGCATAATACAGAGACTGCTCTCAAATTAAAGTTGCTAATAGATCTCAGTGATTGCATCACAGAAGTGGAAATAAAGCCTGATATCCCTCTAATATGCGTCAATATTATTATCTCTACCTCTTAATAAGAGGTGGATGGACACTACTGTATTCAACTCAAATTGGTAATTTGGTATATATTTGAGCTAATAAATGAATGTAACCCCAATTAGTATAGTAGTCGATGCTGAATGCAAGTTGCAAAAATGAAGCTTAAATAAGTAAAGAATGGCGGTGAAACAGTTTTCCTGATCTTGGTCCAAGTGAACATCTATGTATCACAAAATTAAAGGAGAACAAACAGAGTACTGTAGGGATCAAAACCTCAAGAGTGACTATATGAGATACCAAACCTAATGGTGCAAGTAGGAGCAAAGAGCAACCAATTACCATCCAAGATAAATGTGACATGATGGTTTAGCATCTAGCAAAATCCTTGAATGTCAACTAAAAAATAAGCAAAATTACAGCAAAAAGTTAGAGAACCCTAGAGAAACTAACTCTGAGATACTAGATCTAACTCATACAACTTGATAATAATAATCTCCAAATAGATCATTGGCATAATAGCATCTAAATTAGAAAAAGAGCAATTTCATAATTGCGACAATGGAAAACAACGAACAAGCAAAAAAAAAGAAGCACAAGCGACCATTAGCAAAACCTTTCAAAACATGCGCTAGTAACAACTATAGAATAACAAGTCTTTTGGGTTGCCATGAACAAGACAATATATGCTGAGGGTTGAACTAGGCAAGACAATGATAACATCAAGATGCAATTAGTAAGACATCTCCTTCAAGTCAGATTAAATAGGGAGCTGACTTTACCTCCATCCCACGGTGTATCATCAGGCCTGCAAGTTAACAAATAGGCTTAAGCAACTTAACTGACACTTGTTTATCTAAATCGTTTAGATCCAAGATGCAAAAAAAATAAAAGAAGATAATTGGATATCATTTCCCCTTTTGACATACCCGAATATAACAGCATTCCACAGCATAATATTGTTATCTTGAGGAGCACCACTAATCCCTGCAGGAGGATCTTGTTGCAACCTCTTAAAATCCCTCATCAGTCTCTTCCTTGCTGGGGTTGACATCCTCACCGCCTGTAAATTCAAGAGATCCACAACCCAGATAATTTAAATAAGCTCACACATGCAGTAGACAAACAGGACACGTTCACTCACAGTGATTTGCCTGTCTTATTTATCACACAAGACATGTCAAACTTAAGATGCATCGATATACAGGTCAATGAGAAGCAGCACTCATTATGTCCCATAATCAAGTTAATATTGGAAGACTGAAATCTATTTTAGATAAATATATAATGTTCAATTTGCACAGAAACATCTAGGTATTTTTTCTGCAGGACATAGCACCCAAGAATGACAATCCACAAAGTTATAGCCCACCACCCACCCTCCCAAAAAAAAAAAAAACAAAGAGAAAGGGTGGGGGGGAAAGGACGGGAAAGAGAGAGGGTGGGGGGGGGGGGGGGGCGGAGATGGGGAATAGCTGGTACATCCCTCAAATTCAGTGTCCCAATAACAACTATACAGATCATGGTGATGAAACGATGACTTCAACAATTCACAACAATATTGAAAAACGAAGACGCTAAAACGAAAAGAAAAACATCTCAACCAAGGTAAACAGCAAGCATATTTTGCACCCAAAAACATACTTCCTAATTACCACCACAAACACAAACCCTAGATCCAGAAATGGGTATTTGTCAATCCCCTAAATGAAACAAGCAAATTTCCGATGCCTCAATACATTTAAGAGTCAAACTAGGGTTTCCCCTCATCCAACCCAACAATAACCTACTCGTACAAACACACAATTCGAATTACAAAACATAAATTAAAGCAAAATGAAAAGAACCCAGAACCAAAAAAAACTCACTCGTCACAGTTGCCAAAGAAACGCGGCGAGAAAGCGCGGAATCACCCGAAATGACAACCTTGGCCGGCTCACGTTATTAAATTTTTTTGACAGGAAACAAACAGAATAATAAAATATTAGAAGAGAACATCCATGACGAAGGATGGACAGAGTGATTATATAGAGAAAGAAAAACGCCAAGAGAAGATTTTTATTGAAAAAATGAGTGCTGGAATTAATTATTATAGGAAGGAATCCCAGTTGGGTGGCTCAGGTCAGAGGTCACTATGGCAATGGGTCACCACTTTTCCTTTTCTGTTTTCTTCTTTTTATGGCCAAATTGCCCGCTAGAGACATGCCATGCCCTTTTATTTTTTGCAAATTGTTTAGTTCAACGTATCTTCTTGACTCTATCACATACGGTGACGTATCGCAAGAAAAATATTAGGCTTCGGTTGTCCTTTTCTCTAGAACATTCGTTAGCCTTCATGAAAATAGAGATCTTCCTCTTCTTTCCGCGCGGGAATATGATTTGATTTGGGAACATGGGGAAATTAGCAATTAGTTGATGACATCAACTCACACCAACGTACGGATAAATAATTTAAATATGTCAAAAATCAACTCAAAACATTTTTTATTTTTAATCAAAAGAAATTCTCTGTCGAGCCACACATGATTAATAAAATCATTGGTAAGATTCTTAAATTAATTTATTTTTTAACTTTGAGCAGGAATTACATTTCTTGAATGCAAAATATTAAATCTAAATATGAAACTATTTTTTTTAATAAATTTGAAATCCAAAACAATCAATGATACAGTTCGACAGGAGCAGCATAAGAAAGAATTACATCCAGCGATAACTGATAAAATAGATTCGGAACCGACTTTGATTTCTTTACTATTATCTCACAAGGTCTTGTTACATGTCTGCATCACCACAAGTGCAAGTTATTATAATGCGTTTACAGCAGAATTATCAACCATTCAACATTTCTTTTGCTGGGAAGCCGAAGTAGTGATCAGAAATGTTAGGGGGTTCGTAAACGAAACATGAGATTACATCTCTCAGAGTAATCACCCCAACAACTTCATTTTCATCGTTGCCAACCACATGAATCCTGTGAATCGACTTCGAAGCAAGACTATGGATCACACCACCGAGACTTGCATTTAGCTTGCATGTTACTGGCGGGATAGCTCCGCCAACTTGACTTGAGCTGATAGTTTTAATGAAATCCATTACTGTGAGCTGCCTGAAATAAAAATGGCAAGTCAAATCTCTCGGTTAATTCTTCAACATTCTTACTGGGATTGTGTTTTGCTCAATTGCAAAGCCCCAAGCAGATGGCTTGTATGATAAACAATTAAACAGAGCAAACATGGGATGATTCTTTTTAGTAACTGCAAGTTTCGTGCAGGTTGAATCACAATCTTCCTGTTTTATTTTCTCCCTTAATTTCCCGTTACAATCTATTATTGACATCTTTGACAGAAAAGAAATCCTAATTATTTAAGCCCTCTTGATCACATAATTGTATCCGTAAGTTCAATCTATGTTTTGTTTGCACTACCTGAAGTTGGTGAAAAGTTCGGGTTTGAGCAGCAAATGCCTTATATCCCTTATGCTTATATTCCCAACAACTTTCTTCTGTGGCCCCTCTACAACTGGAAGACCACCAATTTGGTAATCTTTCATTTGCTTGAAAGCTACTAGAATCAGTTCATTGCTCTGGACACTAACAACCTGGCAAGAAAACACAATAACAAGCTTGAAAAACTGAGTCAAGTGACGGGGATAGACCAATCTGAAAAATACTCACCTCCTTGGGAGACATGAAAGGAAGTCCGAAATCTGAAATAGGTCGTGAAGCAATACAATCGAACCAATCCCTTCCTTTGCACCCCTCTAGACCCTGAATAATTGCAGATTGAGTAATAAAGTTCTTAACATCAGGGTTTCCTGGTTCAATAACGGGTACATTTCGCATCCTATATTTTGAAAGTAGAAGTAGGACGCTCAACATTGAGCTATCTGTTGCAACTGGAAGGAAAGGAGCCCAGCGGTATGATTTGAGTATTGACTTCACCTGTAAAAAGATCAACACCCTTATTCTCCACTGGTTCAACAAGCTCAAGAGTACTCAATGAAGTATGGCCTATTATCTTTGTTCACAGAAGAAAGACACCTCTGATTTTTTAATGAGACATCTATTATTGGAGCTAATGAAGATACAAATATGAGATTTCAGAAGCATCATAGTTTTATTCTGAAATTAAACTTACAGTGGTTGACTTGAATGGTTCTTCCTGAAGAATAACTTGGTAGAAATCCTGCCCCAAATTGTCAGCAGCTGTGGGAGCATCTTTACCTAGCCCCTTATCTGCTTCTACACCACCAACTACAGCAGCACCAACTGCACCAGCAGTTAGCCCAGCAACTGCAGCTGGACCAGTGATGCCCAATGCTACTGCTCCAACAGCACCAACAGCTCCAGCACCCACACCAGCAGCTGTTGCAGTATTGGCTGATAAAGCAACAGCTGCAAGTTCTGCACTCTCCAAAACCCAGAGAATAATTGCAGAGTAATCTATAATTCCTAGGTACCTATCTCTCCAGTCCAAACTAGTTCCTCCATCAGAGCATTTCACAGGAGCAGACATAATGTTGCAGTCAGATAAAATCTTGACAGCATCAGCAACGGAGGTTTCCGCCTGAATTTCAATTACTGCAAATTGATCATGTAGAGTTTTCTTTGTTAGGACCAAGTGCACACACAAGTAACAGTGAAATTTCAGAAGCCAAAAAAGTTACTGCAATCACCTTTGCCGCCAGGCACTAGCGGGAATGATGAGGCTGGAATCCTTGCAAATGCAGAAGCTAAAGTCTCCTGCAAGGGTTGTGGTAACTTCTTCCTGGACTGAACTTTCACAAAATAAGCGTCACAGCTAGCAAGTTTGGAACGTTGCTTTACCTCTTCTGCTTGTGCCATATCTATAAGCATTACATAAAACAAAGTTCTTTATCATTCCAGTTGCCTCAGCTACCGTAATCAATACTTTCTAATTCCATCCATTGTCTAATATGAATTCAGAGCAACTTTGACTTGTGTGAGATATGGGTCACCCTTATGTCAAAGAGATTTGCATATTGTTGAATTTCACAAATTTTTGGCATGTTGAAACTTGGAAATCAACTCTTACCAGGTTTTATCAATGAAAAAGATTATGTTACAAAGTATATTGTAAAAACAGATCTAATTCTCCTGTTCTATTAATGCATCTCACACATGATGTACTTTGAATTCCTTCCCATATGGCATACAATGCCAAATCCATCTCCGAGCTACTTTTAGTCACAGTTAAATTTAACAAATAATTTTATATGGATGCAACTATTATAAACTCAATATTTTATGCCAAAAAAAAACAAATTTAATAATTGTTACATCAAATATTTGCATCCTTTGGCGGAGATGGGGGCACTGCCCCCCCTAGACCTTTTCTTTTTGGCAAAAAATTGCCTACACTTACTAAGATTACAAGGTATATATCCTCCAACCCCCCCCCCCCCCCCCTTTCTACTTAGTCTCCCTTCATATTCCTTATTTATTCTCAGAATTTAAAGAAAAAACTTGAAGGATGGTAGATAATAAAGAAGCTTAGCATTCAAGGTTCTCAATTTTTTCTAAGCTTTTTAACATTTTTATTTTTTTATTTCTTTCTTTTTTATTTTTTATTTTTTTGGAATAAAAGTATTTCCGTGTGTGACCACCTAGGGTTATACATGACCCTGATCTCACCAGACACAAAGAGGATCGATGTGGCTAATCCAATCCAAAAATTTTATATTTCCTCAAACCAATTGTTCTAATTGATAAAGCTTATGTCGTAAACTTATACACTCGGAAACAATCATGAATCAAATCATTCATTATTGAAATCAATCGATATTTTAAAAGGAGAAGAGGCCAATGGTTCCAGCAACCATGAAAATGGAACACTACGATTTTCCAGATGCATATGCAGAAGCCGAATGATTTTAAGTGAATCTATAAAGAAAAAATAAAACATATCAGATAAAAATTCCACATTTAACAGAAGAACATACCTGAAATTTGTTGTCTTCAGAAATCAGATTGGATATGGATTCAGTTTTGGCAAAGCTCTGTAAGGTAAGTTGTGCTGGCGTTATATGCATGGCTCTGGGGATTGACGTGTATAGGCGTTGCCACGCGGCAAAAATTTGGACTACAACGTGCAGAGTTTGTCTTTGTCAAATTAATTGGCCCCCACTTAGCTTGAAATCCAACTAGATTGGAAGGGCCTTCTTGAAGGCCAGCGGCCACAAAGAGAAGGAAGCCCAATTATTTGTGATTAATGGTAGCCCTCGATCCCTTTTCTTTTTTGATGGAAAAGCCTTGAGGTTAATTAATAGGGTAAGATCAATTAATATTTCATAAAATATGTATATTTGTTTTACATTTTGAATGAAACAACAAGAACCCTTGTTCTTGTTCCTTAATTATTTTACAGGACATATAAATATATTCTTTGAAAAAGAAAAGAATAATTACAAATTGTGCTTGGAATTCATAACAAAAATATTTCTATACAACATCCCTTAATCTTTTTTTTTTTGCTAAAAATATACATATAAACTAACTAGCTAAACAAAATGAAATAATATTTTATTGTGAATCCGTTGTTTCTATCTTTCGAAAAAAGAAAAAAAGAAATGGTGGTACTAAAATTTGCATCTTTGTACCTCGCTCATCCCTTGTTATAGTCCCTACTACTAGCAGGAGACCCAGAAGCACTCTTGGAAGCAGAAAATGGGAATGGAGGAGGAAATGAAACCAAGCTCCCTTGTTGTTGAGTAGGAGGAGACTTATTCAAGTAGCTTGAAGCACACCCTATCCCACCATTGCTACTTGGGTAGAGTGTGTTAAACGTAAGCGAGTCACCCAACTTCGAGTTCAGGCCTGCAGAATGCTCACCCCCACCAGGATTTTCTCTAACCGCACTTCCACCATTACCAACAAATGTTGTGATTGCAGCTGCCAAGGCTGAACGGAAATTGGGATCTAAAGCAATCACCTTGGTTGCTGCTGCAATTGTCTCTGTCAAAGACTGTTGCGAGGTAGCTGCAGTCTGGCGGTTCATTTGCATCTGGGGCTGGTACAAATGATCTTGAGGTGGTTGCTTCCCAATGTTATTCAAGGACCCAATTATATTGTTCCTACTGTGAGATAATGTGTCGTAAGTAGAGTAGCCTGGATTCCATAATGTTTGCAGCGCACTGTTGGGCTCTAAAGAAGTAGAAGATGCTGAAGAAGAAAAGTTTAGACATGTTGCTGAGTATCTCATAGGAAATCTATTGAAGTGAGAGGTGCTGGTTGGTGCTGTGAGATCAAGAGTAATGGTGGGGTGTGAAGTGGAAGCTGAGGATGAAGAGTTTGGGAAATAGATTTGATGTGGTCTTATCGCATTATTCTGAGAGACAGTGAAGTTTAGTCCATTGGCGGTGGACATAGAAGCAGGGGCAGAAACTGAGGTTCCTAGCCCTGGCTGTGAGGACGATGAGCGTGACTGAAGCATAGATGCAGCTGCAGAAGTGGTGGAGGCCATTGCTGTGGCTGAAAGTGGAAGAGGGTGGTTATGTGTTCCTTCATATGTGGTGATCAAGATTGACATGTCCTCAGCGCATCTTTGCACCTGAAGTTCAATATAAAGCAACATGAGAAACAAGAATCTGCAAGGGCACTTTTTTTCTCTTTATTAAAAGAAATTAATATGTAAATCAACAATGGCATTTTGAAAATGCACCTGTTTTCTCACTGGGCAAGTTGGCGAGACTGTGCAACGATAGTATGCCCGTGGGCATGGATTCCCTTTCGCTATTTTTTGCCCATATTTTCTCCATTGACATCCATCATTCATCTGCATAATAATTCATTTGGAAATTAATAACTATATATATATTGAACTCGATCAGTTCTTTTGCCAGAAAGTTTAGATCTACTAACCGTTGGAGTGTCACATCTGGCTCTGACTGAAACCCTAGTTTTCTTCGTCTGGGTTTGTTGCAATACTTCATCACCTGCACTTATCGTTGTCTTTAACATTTTGCTTGGTGGCCATGTTTCAGTTGCTTCCTCTTCCTTAGCTTCTTCATCATCAAAGCTATTCTCAGAACTGGGATTCTTCATAGTTACAGATGAATCTAGTTCAAATTTGCAGTCCAAACCAAGTGAAAGTCCTTTATTATTCAATTCCTCATTATCCTCATTCTCATCAGTTAAATTGCTGCTCTTTTTCTCTTCCTTTTTGGGTTCAGTACTGGAACTTCTCCCAAGGCTGAGGGACACAAGTTCAGATTCTTCATTCTCTTGATAGATAGGCGTTATTTTGGTGGATTTGTTTGCTTCTTCTTCTTGAACAACTTCACGAAAATGTTTCTCTAGGGACTGGTAGTCCTTCAACATCTTGGATAGTAACTGCTTTAACCTTTCGTTCTCTTCTCTAACCTCGCCAATTTCAGCTTTGGCTGATCTAAGCTGATCATCCTAGTGTCAAAATAAAGTACACATAAAATTTAGTGCATTCGCTTTATTATTTATTTATTTTAATGTGGCTAATTAAATAGAAAAGGCTAAAATTTCGGTTAATTGATAATTATATCTAAACATCCTAATTTTGGTACAAAAACTAAAATTTATAACAATTTTAATACAGATTAGCCAATAACTTGTTTGAAAAATACAAAAAAAAAAATCAAATTATTGTTTATTATAAACTAAATTTTATTAATTATGCTCTAAATTTTTATAAAATGATAAATTTACCCTTAATAAAAAGAAATAAAATTTATAATACAAAATACAATTTAGAGTGTAATTAATAATGAATAAAAACTATTTTTTATTTTTTGATAGATCATTAATAACATAGTTAATCTATGTTTGATCGTGTTGATTTAACTTAATAATTTTATTTTTTTAAAATGTAACTAGGGTTGACCGAATTCTATCATGGTTTTGTGGGATCATGCGTATATATATACAAAAGAAGTAAATTTCAGACATGCAGGTCTTTCTTTTGAAGCAAGGTTCAAATTAAGTAAGTGAATAAAGAAATCAATAATTAATTAGAAATGAAATCTGATTCACATGGCACTGCATTATTCTGACACTATTATTGACTAATTGTTCTATCATCAATTGTATTTGGTTGAACAACTCAATATACACTGTATATGCAAATTTCTTTATAATCTTTAAATTAATCGAGTGGCTTGGTTAAGAAACAATATTTTTGGGCCAATTTGCTCGGAATGAAAATTCCTAGTTGCTAATTAATTCCATGAAGAAGTTTCACATGCTTGAGAGAGGCCAGATTTTTTACCATAGAAGAAGGCCGCTTTCTGCTTTTCTCTTCTTGTTTAACATGCACCATCACATCTACTCCCTGAAAACCATCTACTTTATCAGTCTTATAACTCATTCAAATAAATTTTGTAAAATTATATAAGATTTTGATTTTTTTAAATTAAAAAAAAATTAAACTCCTTAAATTTAAATAAAAAATTATTAAAAGAGAAATTAATTGAATTGAATCTTAATTTCAAAAGGAGGAATAATCTATTATATCTGGAATGAAAACTTAATAAAACAAGAACAACCACAACTGAGAATTTGGAAAACTCCCAAGAAAATTTTATATCCTCACTGATCCAACTTCATTTCTGTGATTATATATAGGTAAAGGAAATAATTTATAATTAAGCAGCTAAATTTCCTAGGGTAAAGAATGGAAATTATCCAATTACAAGGGCAGATCGATCTCCTTAGAACAGAATAAACCCATGCATGCATGCAGATTAGAATATATAAAATACCTTGGTGGTTCCTAAGAGAATTCCATCTTCATCACCATTTGATTTCATCACCTTCTTCTCTTCTTGCAGTACTGCATCAGGCTTCTCCAAGCTGGTCGCCATTGGTATTGAGCTTCTCATATCAACCATGGTCATATAGAAGCTATTAGGGCTGAGAGGTCCTTATTATACACAATAGAGCCACCAGATTTTGACTTGTACTAAAAAGAAAAAAAAAATTCAAAGGTGCAGTGCTTATCTTTCCGCATGTTACTCATTTGAGAAATGTCAAACTGACACGCTCCAAGAAGCCAACGCAAACGTCTTATTTTTCTAATTTATATTCATAAAATTAAATGAAAGAAATTTGAAAAAAAAAAAAAAAGAAGAAAAATTCAATTTCAACGTTCGTACATATATATATATATGTGCGTATTTTTATTAGTTTGAGAGGAAGAACCTTGAATCATTAATTATTACCCACCTTCAATATTCGTACGTGTAAACCACCGATTCTTGGTCAAAGTTAGCCGCCGTCATATGCATTCATTGTAAACTGTTCTTTATCCAATCGCATATTGCCAGATCAGGTTTCTATCTACGTATGCCCTAGTGCTTCTGACATGTTGCATCAATCAATTTCCGCGTTGAGAATGAGAGATCCGGAGGAGGTAAAAAATTTATTTATATATATATTTTTTTTTCAAAAAAGCTTTCAAATTTTAAAATTGGAATCACTCAAGTCTATATTATGCGAAAGACAATTGACTTTTATAACATCTTTGAGGTGGGGCAGCTTTCAATTAATTGTAAATATAGGGAGGAATAAATTATTATTTATTTGTATTTTAATGAATAAACAAATATGTAAAAGAAAGTTCATTGTGAGTGCAGTGTTTAATTTCTTTGTAAAACCAAAAATTTCTCTTATTTTCATTTCGTAACGCAACAACAGTTTGTGAATTTGTAAAGGATAAATAGGTAATGGTCAAACATTGTATTTTAATATTTTATGATATTATGAAAAGTACCCTTTTGTTTTTCAAAGCCATCTCTGTTCATTATCCATCGAAGTCAAAAAAAAGAGGAATTTTTGTCCATCAAGTGGACAAAAGGATTTAATCTCAAACCTTGAATTTTCCCTTTTAAGTTCAACCTGTTTTTTTTATTATTATTATTTTATTATTCTTTTTGCCCTTTCAATCTTTAAATAATGCTTCCTCACCCTAGCAAATTATGTTCAGGCGGAAAATAGGAAAAATTAGCTGATATTTAAATCTTGTAGATATCATTAAAGCTGTAAAAATACTGATGATGATGATGAGACAGTAATGTAATAAATGTTTTGTCTTAGCTGCTCTCTCTCCGGAGATTGGCTTTTTCGCAATATTAATAAATTTTCGTCAATGAACCGTTAAGACTGGAAGTCTCATTTGCATCTTCAAAGGTCCAATTTGCATTAAAAAAACAACATTCTCTTCCTTGTTTGGTTAGTTAAAAATTTCAAACTTCTGGATGGATTCAAGATTCACGAGTTTGAATTATGGCTACATTAATTCGCTTTATTCTTTAATTTTATGCACATTTAATTTCGTTTTCCAAAATCAAAATATATATTAATCAACGATTATTATCAGAGAGATTATTAATTTTTGCCAATACTTGTTCAAGACAACTTACTAATCTCATAATTACTAAGTCTCACATTGATTTATTCTCAAGCCACAAAATTTTTATTGTAATATTTATACTCTATTTAAAATCAAGTATTTCATAAAATTTTAATTTAATTAATCTTTTTTTATAATTCGAGGGAGAAAAAATCACAGAAAATTTGATGCTACCTAAATTCAATTTGGGGCCGAGTGTTCAACTTGAGTTTTGATCAATGACTTACTTTTAGTTAGGGCGGCCACCCAACCAGTATTAATGTTTTTTCTTTAAGATTAAAATTATATATATAACTTATTTGATTTAACTCTTAAATATAATCCACAGTGTTGTTGATAATTGAAATTAATAGCAAACATCTATGATGGTGGGTATAACATTGAAAATTCGTGGCAGACAAAGGAAAAAAAAATACAAGCAAGTAAAAGGAAAGACTTCTTGTACTAAATAAATTCAACAATAATGGTATGCAGCCAAATTTTAATTTCACAAGTTGATTTAAAAAAAATACTAAATAATTTAAAAATGAGGTAGCTTTGCCAGTTTTTGGGAGTATTAATTAAATATAAGTGGCAACAACATGCATGCATATGGCTGTAACGCCAAATACATGTATTTTCACAACTTGCAATTTCTAGCCCCTTTACATTTTATTTTTAGTAACCCATCCTTCCTTTCAAAGGACAATTTTGATTATAATCCATTTTTGTCATCAATATTATTAGGAATATGAATGATTGGTAGTTTCAGTTTTTCAAATATTATTTATTTTCTTTTAATATACTTCTATTAATAATATAAATTTATCACTACAAAAAATTTTGGATTACTAATCAATTTTACTAATAAAATTTAATTCATTAATAATTTTAATAAATTTATTAACAAATTTAAAATTTCATTAATAAATTTTAATATAAAAAATTTTGTATAAAAACTTACTAATAAATTTGAAATCCATTGGTAATCTACGTATTTTAAAATTTATTGATAATTTATAAATATATAAAATAATTAATGTTGAAATTTACTAATAGACTTAAAATCTGATGAATTTCAACCCATTAATAAATTTAAAAAAGTATTTAAACTATTTAACAGATTTGAAAATTCGTTACTAATTTTTATCATTAAATTAAAAAGTAAAAAAGTATTGAATTTATCTATGAATACTATCCGTTACTAAATTCATTCATAAATTTAAAATGACATTTCGTATAAAATTTTCGTATAAAATTTTCATATTTTTTGATTACTTGACGAATTTATTAACCAATTTCAAATTTATTGGTAACTTTTGAAGAGAAAAAAACTTTTTTTTTTCAAAATTTACAATCCATTATTAAATACCTTAGTAATCCGCAATTATAAATATAACACAACCTCTTCTACTTTTATCATTTTCATTTTTTTTATTTTCTTTTTTTTTATTACTTTCTTTCGTTTTACTTTCTTATCTGATATTTTTTTCTTCTATTTTTTTTTATTATTTTCCTTTCATCTCTTATTCTTTTTTTTTTAATCTCATTTTCTTCTTTCTTTTCTTATTTTTTTTATTTTTCTCCATAATTTTCTTTTCATTTTATCCATTTTCTTTTTTATTATTTTTTTTCTTCTCTTCTCTTCTCTTATTCTTCATTTTCTCTATAATTATCATTCATATTATTTTCTCTCATATTATTTTCTTCTATCATTTTCTTTCTTTCTATATATATATTTTTATTATTTTGTCTTCATTTTTTTCTATTCATTTTCTCTTTTTTTTTCTCATTTTTTTAATCATCTTTTTAGTCTATTCTCATTTTTCATTCTTTTTCATAATTTTTATTTTTCTCACTTTTTTCTTTTCTCTTTTTTCTTTCTTTTTTATCATTTATTTATTTATTTTTCTCTTATTTCCAATTTCTATATATTTCTAATAAATATTAAATATAAATTAAAAACTTAATAATAATAATAATAATAATATAATTTTAAATTTTATTGAATTAATAAAAAATAATATTAATAATAAAATTTATTATTTAATCAAAATAATTATTATTTTAAAATTATTTAGATTTTCAATGAATTTACTAACGAATTTGAATGCATTGATAATTTACTAACGAATTTGATTGCATTGATAATTTATTAACGAATTTCAATCCGTTGATAATTTACTAACGAATTTATCAATATATTGGAAATTTCATTAATAAATTTCATTAATAAATCCATTAATATTATTAATAGATTTGAAAGCCATTAGTACAAATTTATTAATGAGCTTTTTAACAACAGATTATATATTAAATCTTATTTAATTAAATTTTAAAAAATTTCAGCAGTAATTAATTAAATTTCATTTAATTGAATTTTAAAAAATTTCAAATTCAACACTCAAATCCAATCTCCATTCCTTTATACATATCTATATTTAAAAAAAAAACGGAATATTATGATTGATCAAAAGTCATTTCATTTGGTAGTCGGCAATTTGTTAATTTATTATGAATATAAAATACCATTTTTTAGAGACAAGTCTAATTACCGTAGAATTGTTTATTTATGGAAGATATAATTCTAATTTGATATATAATTATTTAGTCATTATGAAAATTAATACAAAATAATTAAATAAAATTAAATTATATTTGCAAGTCATATTACGAGAGAAAACAAATATATAATAGATAAAACGTGGCCGGTGCTCGAAAGTTGAAAGAAAAGATTAAGTTTAAGTAAATTAATACAGGTAATTAAGTCAAAGAGATGATGCATATTAACTGTAATTGTCTTTATAAAGACAAAGTAAAACGGGAAATACAAAGTCAAGTCTTCACATAATTAAGTTTTTTTTTTTTAATTATTATTAGTTATACCCAAACTAATATATGTAGAGACGCCATGTGAGGAAAGACAACTCTGACCTTTATGGCAGAGGAGAGATCTAATCCTGTGATGATGCATGCATGCATCACTTCTACAAGGTCGATCAATTAAGCCTTCAAGTTCAACCTCCTAATTAAAATAATTTAATGAATTTTTTTTCTCCCATTAATTTAGGAATAGGAACTAGTCCATGACAATTATTTTATAATTAGAAATAAAAATTGAATTATAATAATTAATTAGAACTAGTCAATGACTCACAAAATCTAAGAGATCAAATTGGTCATAAAATAACAATTGTACGGTGTTGTCTACAGCTCAATCTTAGATCATGAGGTTCCATGTTCACCACTATACTTTAAAAAATATATATATATATAGATGATGATTGTTTGAAAAAACTAAACCAATTTGAACTTTTTATATAACAGTAGGTCAATGGCTGGTGATTAATTAATTAATTAAATATCATACTTGAAACTAAATAATTATATTAGTATTTTTGCATGCTTTGCTAATACTAGATTGACCTATATATATATATATATAACTTATTAAATAATTACAGAAGCAGCCACTTGTTAAAATAATTGAATAATTGTCAATTACTTTCATCAAGCTTGCACATACATTTGCACAAGTTTGGCTAGCTAATTAAATTTTTTATTGATAATTTAAAATACATTTTTGATTTTTTATAATTTATATTATTCTTTTATTATTATTTTTTTTAAATAAAAATTAAAAATTAAAAGAGTATAATTTAATACTTCTCATATTTATTCAGATAAATTCAGTGGAAATGTATTATTTTATTTTATATATATATATATATATATATATATATTTAATTTGATGTTAAAAATGGTTTAATTAATATAAAGAATCGCTTTTCTTGATTATTTTGTGGGTCAACTCTTTCAACCTAATTGAATATTAAATTTGTTTGATTAATACAAAATAAATGCATGTGGATAAATCATAACGACCCTAATTTTTTTTTTTTTCCGTTTAAGAGAATATTCAACTTTATCAGCTTTATTTCTTATCTAATTGAGACCAATTAAGTGTTCGGAGATAAAAGCAAAATTTATTAATGAGTTGAAAAAGTAAAATTTTGAAGAGCGATTTTGAAACCCAATAAAGTTGAAAACCTTGAAAAACATTAATTATTTTTTATAAAAATAAGAAAGTAATATTCAACTTAGTAAAAATTGTTTCAGCCTGTTTTTAAATTATAACCCATCAAAGAACAATCACATCAATAACGTTAAGAAAACTCTGTATAGGTAAAGCTTAGGAAAAATCGTAGGTCACAAATACCAATTCCAGTTAAGCAGAAAATTTTAATTATTGTGAAAAATAACAACTTGTTTTGAATCGGTGCATGCAAGAGGGGAACCCACCATTTACCCTAATTTTGAATTTTCAGTCCAATCACATATCCATAAGCCCAAATCCTCTTGCTAGCTCCTTTTTTAAAGTCAATTATAAAATTTTACTTGTATACTACTATAGACCTTATTTCTAAGCAATGTGAAACAAAGATTTTTAAATATTTGAAAATCATCGAAATATTATTAAATTCAAAAAGAAATTCACTCAGATTCTTAATGCAACAGACAAAAAAGTTTAGTATTAGCATAAATAATTATCAATTATATAAGTAAGGAGTACTGGAACAATTTCCATACCATTTTGCGTCCAGAAGCAGTTGAGCACAGCAGTTTGTTTTGTAAAAGGCTGAACTTTTCTTCATGGATTGCTCTTGCATTGTGATCTACTCTTCGGCCATCAGTGACTGAAGCTAAACACTCTACTACTCGCCTGCTGCTAATGCCAACTACAGAACTCGTCAAAAATTTATCAGGCATTGCTGCATTAGGAAAAATAATAACTAGAAACCAGAGCTTTTCAAGGTATAATAATTACTAAAAGAATAAGCATTAAATTATGTTTACAGTCTCGAGACTGTTCCGTTCATTAGATCAGAGAAGAAACAGAAGCCTATCTCAGTATTCAATCCAGAAGATTTTGCTATAAATTACTGCCAGGAAGTGTAAGAAGAATCATGTTCACCAATTATTAGCCTTGGAAAACAAGTGTCAGATGGCACCCAGAGTTCCCCCAAACACTTCAGTGGGAGTAGTAGAGTATATAGCCCCAATGAAGTGGTCAAGGGAACTCAAGGGGACAGCTGACCATTTCTCTTTGTTTTTGTTTTCTTGGTTAGGTTGATGGTTAGGCGACGCAGTTCTTCCTATATATAGCTATTTATTGAAGGCTTTCTTAGTAGCTCTATGTATTCACCAACGGTTAAGCAGAGTTGCTTTTTTGATAGGGGACCATAAGGAAGTATACTTACAAAATTGCCAGAATTTTGAACCTGGTCAGAATTTCGGATATTGGGAAGATGGAGATATCAGAGTAATACTCATGTGGTCACAACTCACAAGCTCTCCCACCACATCGATCTCTGGCGAACTTCTGATGGCATTTACTTGCTACACGTTCAAGAGCAATCAACTTTAGAAGCAGCATTTATCTGTGTCTATTTTGATGATCCTGAAGGGAAATTGGAGGCCATTGGATTCAAATTTGATATTTCACAGATATGGAAATAACTCACGCTGTCACTATTTAGCATATCAAAAGACAAAATATTTTTATATATTTTTTAAATTACATTAAGTGCATGATAAGATGCTTCGCGCAAATTGGCAAAACTCTCTTTAGCACAACTCGATCTGAATGGCACAAAGTATCTTTTCTGATAAATTTGTTGCGGATATACGAGATCTTAGTTGGCTGCTACGATACACTGTCTGAATTCGGAATGGCTTTGAAAACGAAAGGCTGGAAAAGGTTGAGTAATTGGACTAGCCACGTCACCGTTATTATTCCTTATCTTCAATCTACTCCACATTTCTGTCCACATTCATTTCCACCACTTTTATTTTCTTAGATTTCTCTCATTTTGATGGAATTTAGACCAAATTAAAGCAGCTTTATTGCAGCACCAAGTTACCAGCTAGCGCAACTAAAACTGATACATCTGGTGCCTTCTAGAGTTGCCTTAATCACCTGGGCTGGGCTTCCTTACTGCTTGAACAGAAAAATATCATATTACCCATTTTGCTCTACGGGCTCATTTGCTAAAAATGAGAGTAACACATGATAATGTTACTGAAATGATTAAGCTTCATGTTCTGCTAGCTAGTTAATTTACTTCTGTCCATGGTTGCACTCAGTGAGTTGAAAAAGATATAAAGCTTAAAGTAAAAGAGTGTTTTTCTTTCCAAGGGATAGTATTATATAACAAGATTTGAACTTCTAATTTTACTCCATCATTGAGCATGGTGAGAGTTAATAAGGTTTGAAGCATATGTAATCAACTTAAGCAAGCAGCGGCAAGAATAATCTGATTTTCGATGATGCCTCAACGCTAGTTTGAGTTAATGGCAGTGAGCTTGGGATACTGCGACCTTAGTGTTCGCCTGTGTAGGTGCACAGGTACTGAAATGAATGACGAGGAAAAGAAACTAGCCGGAATCTCACCTGGGCTACTCGGGATTCCTGTTACATGGGCAGAATGAAGCAGAGAGGGAGCCAATTCGAGTAGGCCCCAGGCGCTTTTGCTATTACAAGATAGAAGATGTTTATTAGCTTTAAAGATAATGGCTGCAATAACAAGTTTACCGGCCCAGAAGGCCTGGTGGGTTCGCTTTGCTGGGCCTTTCTATGCCCCTTTCAGTATTTGCATTCTTTTTTGTCTTTCGTTATGTAAAAGAAAAAAAAAATTATTTCTTTTATAATGACGAAAAAGAAAAGGGCAGTTTAGCAGCGTCGGAGGGGATGGTATTGATACCAGAAGCCATTGGCTACTTATTGCACCAATGCTCCAAAATTAAGGCATTAAGACATGGTCTCTCCCTTCATGCCGCTGCTTTGAAGACTGGTATGCTATCTGACGTTGTTGTCTCCAACCATGTTCTAAACATGTACGCTAAGTGTGGCCAGATCTCGTATGCTCGACAATTGTTTGATGGGATGCCTGAAAGAAACCTTGTCTCTTGGTCAGCTATGATCTCTGGTTATGACCAAGTTGGAGAGCCTATGTTGGCACTCAATCTATTTTCTCAAATGCAGCTTGTGCCCAATGAATTCGTATTTGGCAGCGTTGTCAGTGCCTGCGCCAGTTTTTCCGCGTTGGTTTTAGGCCGACAAATTCATGCTCAGTCGCTGAAATTTGGCTGTGAATCCATTTCTTTTGTTTCCAATGCACTTATATCAATGTACATGAAATGCGGTCAGTGTAGTGATGCCTTACTGGTCCATGCTGGTGCATCTGAACCGAATGCTATCTCTTATAATGCTTTGATTGCTGGATTTGTAGATAACCAACAGCCTGAAGAAGGAATTCAAGTTTTCAAACTCATGAACCAAAAAGGTTTTCTGCCTGATAGATTTACCTTTGCTGGCCTGTTGGGAATCTGCACCACTTCGGATGATTTCTGGAGAGGATCGCAATTGCATTGCCAAATGATCAAGCTTGCACTTCACTCCTCAGCTTTTATTGGCAATGTGATTTTAACCATGTATTCAAATTTCAATTTGATAGGAGAAGCAGAGAAGTCTTTTAGACTAATTAAAGAGAAAGATCTAATTTCATGGAACACCTTAATAACTGCTTGTTGTCATTGTAAAGACCATGAAAAGGCTTTAAGGGTTTTTAAAGAGATGTCTAGTGAATGTTGTGTGAGGCCTGATGACTTTACTTTCGCAAGTGTCCTTGCTGCCTGTGCTGGGCTTGCATCAATACGCCATGGAAAGCAGATTCATGCTCATTTAATCAGGACAAGACAGTATCAAGATGTTGGAGTTGGTAATGCACTTGTCAACATGTATGCCAAATGTGGTTCTATTAGAAATGCTTATGAGATATTCAGCAGGATGCTCCACCGCAATCTTGTCTCATGGAACACCATAATTGCTGGATTTGGAAATCATGGGCATGGAGCAATGGCCCTTGAACATTTTGAGAAGATGAAAGCTGAGGGCATACAGCCAGATTCCGTTACCTTTGTTGGACTTTTGGCAGCTTGCAATCATGCAGGGCTGGTGGGAGAGGGCCAGTTTTACTTTAATTCTATGGAAGAGACTTATGGGATTTCCCCTGATATGGAACATTTTTGTTGTCTTATTGATTTGTTGGGACGGGCTGGGAAACTACAAGAGGCACAAGAGCACCTGGAAAAACTTCCTTTTGGGCATGATCCTATTATTTTAGGAAGTTTGCTGTCTGCATGTCGGCTGCATGGAGATGTTGTCATCGGGGAGCACTTAGCTACACAACTTCTGAAACTTCAGCCTGTCAGTTCTTCACCATACGTTTTATTGTCAAACTTGTATGCTTCAGATGACAAGTGGGGTGGCGTTGCAGAGGCATGGAAGATGTTGAAAGATAGTGGATTGAAGAAGGAGCCTGGCCATAGTTTGATTGACGTAATGGGAATTTTTGAGAAGTTCACAATGGGGGATTTTTCACATTCAAGGATTCAAGAGATAAAAGAGATGCTCAGAACTTTAAATTGGGCAGTGGGTGAAGTTTCTCTGCGTCATCAAACCAATCCTTTGAGTAGGTGCAGAAGAGTCATGTAACCTCGTTACTTTTTTTTCCTTTTCACCCGCATTCTTCCATATCTTTTATGTGCATTTTAAATTTATCGTGAATTGGAACGAAAACAGTGCCCTTTTTTACTTTTTATGATCATCTGACAGATTTAAAACTATTTATATCTCCTAACATATCCTTTTATTACAGATTATGTGGATCAGCATTGGAATTTATTTTGTAAATGTGATGCCAATGAATGAACACGATTCTTCTCCAAGTTGCAGATACCAAGACGGTCTTATATTGTTTATCCATCCATTTTTCCTCTGCCCCCATAGATCTGGGAAGGGAAAATCTGGTGGTTGATGTGCTAGTAATGGTGGTTCTTCCTTTCTAAAACCAGTGGAGTTGAGCAAATTATGCCCACTGAATATATAAGCATCAAGGGCTTGTTGGTTAACTTGTCCATTTCTGTGAGTTACTGAGTTTTGCTTTCACTTAATGCATCTTCAAACTAAGCATTGACTAGATTATGCTTAATTAGCGCCTATTTAGTGGAAATTCATCTGAAGTTTCTACCTAGTACCTATGTTTCTTTATCTTGTCAGGAAACGTGAATCTTGAAATTTGTTCTTTACATTTGCTCGATTGTCTCATTTGCCAGTTTTACTTACCTCTTTCCCTTTTGTCTGATTCTTCTTAGGGATGGACGCCGTATTTGATCAGAGGAAAATCAAATTTGCAATGAAAGAGAGAGATCAAGGGAGTTTTTTATAGCAGAGGTTGATTGTGGACCAAATTTACACAGGATGTCACTGCTAGCAGATTTTGCTGGAGTTTCATCCTTCAAAACCAGAATCAAAACAATGGTAAATTGAACCTTATTAACCCCGCATTTCTATATGTGGAATATCATTATAGAACCTTCATTGTGGTTGGCTGTGGAGTGTTGTCGAGACTCGATGGCCATAATTCTTTTTTCTTTTTAAAACTTGCTTTTTGATGCTTTATGTGTCAATTTTAAGTACTTTACTATTCTTTTTATTTTTAATTATAAGATGTGAATTTATAGGCATTTTTGCCTCGACATGTTATAGAGTTGACTGATGAAAAATGATATAGATGTGAAGTGTCTTTCAAGTTCTGGTTATCTACGAATATGTTCTATTGATTTAAACTGGGATTTGTTAATTTTTAGGTACCTGTTTGGTGATTCAGTAGCCCATGAAACTGCAAAAGCTTGAATGCCCAGTAACGATGACGTGGAGGCTTGAGATCCATTAAAGACGTGGTGAACGAGTAATTTTTACACACTTCTGGGTGTGTACATCTAGTCAATGATTAAATAACATGTTAAGGTCGTAGGCTTCCGAATTAAATTTCAATTGATAAAATCCTATTGGATAGGTTTATAAACAGCCTGCTGTAGATACTGTGATGGACTTTCAGTAATGAATATGTTTTGGTGAATATATATAATGTTTTATTTATTTGGGTAATTTTTCTGTTCCTTGTTCTTCTATTGTGTGGCCAATTCTTCTTCTCTGAACAGGAGCCAAATGAACAGATACACTATAAGAGAAGTGCTGCAGCTGAAGCAATTCCGACTATGATTTTGTACTTGTATTCAGGATATAGTCATTATAGAGTAACAAAAGCAAGCAAAATGGAAAAAGCTTCAATTTTTATTCTTCGGCACAATACCAACGACGGGTCTTTCAAACAACCGCAGAAAGCATATAACGAAAGGTGGAGGATGTTGCTGCCAGGTCAACCGAGTACACATTCTCAAAATAAATTCACCCACAGCGAGATGATACGCCTCCATATAAAGAAGCACCAGAAAGTATATTCCCAGTCCTGGTATCCACTGCATAAACAGGACCATCAGGAGCCACGTATCCTCAAAGAGTAAATCATTGACTGCTAGGACACGACATTTGGGAGTGTCAATGCTGGGTTTTTCCTGTGCACCATAATATTATTCGACCGGAATCTCTATCCAAACTCAACCATGCGCCGGCCGTTGTTGTCTAATTAGGGTGAATCTCACTCAGTTGCTGTTAGGCCCTGGTTAAAAGTCAGGGTTGTTAGGGATCACACAAGCGAAACACAAGATATCATACACTCCAATGGTTTTCGGAGTGTTAATTTCTTAATTGGTTTTCTTGCTAACGTATTCCCATCATATATGTATATGGTTTCGGACCTTTCAAGAGAGTTTTTTTCAAACCAGGCCAAAGCTTAAAAAGAAAAATGGAATGGAATGACGGGATTATCAATGTAATTTTTATGATATGGTTATGAGGAAAATCACATTAACCACACAAATAAGAATTTATTCATTCAAGAATCATTTTGACATAAAAACTAGCTATATATGGTAAATTCTCATATATATAATAATTACAACAGATGAAAATTCTAAAAAAGTTGCCCGATTGAACCTGGTCTGAATTGTGGAACCCATACCATGGAAGGTGGAGAATAATGTAGTGGTGATGCAAGTGGTCAGATGACTTATCCTCAACTTTGATCTGTTCTTGGCTCTCTTTTAATTAACCTTTTGTTGTTTCTTTTTCTGAGGCTACAAAAAGCTTCGAGTAGTTTTGGTATTATCGTATGTGTAGGGGGTCATGGCTAACATATATACGTGTGAGGGTGAGGAAGCTTCAAGGATAAACCTACAACTACTCAACTAGTCTACGCGATAAATAAGATAAAAAATTGGGCCAAGTACATGATAAATAAAATTTCAAATATAATAATAAATAAAGGCGAGTTTGGTTGAACTCAAATATCGAAACATGAATTGATTTTACCTAGAATAACACATCTTATGGGAGTTTTTAAGGTAACTTTAATTGATACAATTCTAAGATGATTTATGTTTGTTCATATTTCAAATATATATATATATATTTGAAATTAAGATTTTAGGTGGAATACTTTTAAAAATAAATAAGTATAAAAACAATAATTTATATATCTAATCGTCCCTAATAAAATAATGATAAAAAATTAATTTTTAATGTGAGTATTCAAAATTTAATTAAAATTTTTTTATTTTAAAAAATATCAATTGGAGTGTAAACTAGAATAACAATAATAATAATAATGTGCCGTGAAATAAATTTGAAAAATTAGAGAAAAATAAAATGTAAATGAATCGGCATCTCGATATAATTAATTAATAAAAATTTAGTTAGATGTCTCGATATAATTAATTAATAAAAATTTAGTTTAACTCTTTTCTAAATAAGCCAATCTTCAACCTAATTTTAAAACTTTTTAATAAATAAGATAAAATTCGAGTTTACATATTTTTTTAATCAATGAATCTCTACAGTTTGTTTATAAATTTTTAAATTGATTTATGAATATATTTATTTAATTAAAATCATTTATTTTTAAATTAAAACTCAATAGATTTATAAATAAATCGGATTATAATTGCCAGATATTTAAAGTTTAGCTGGATAAAAACTTCGTACGTATTGTCTCATTTGCTAAACAAACGATTCAATTTATTTAATTCTTAGAGAAACAATACGTGGAGTAGAAGCTATCTGCGTACCATTATGACATATTGATCCAAGGAACAATAATCAGATTCTAGGATTTTTATGTGAATTCACTAGATCTATATAGACTTAGTGTAGGCAAAATTTTATTGTACACGTGCCAAGTGTGGTCCTGGCATCCTTAATCATGTTCATCCATTAGAAACGAGCATTGTCAGGTGGACGATGATTCTTCATTCTTGCATTAAGCGACAGTCTCTCTTTTTGAAAGAATATGAAAGCAATAGGTTTATCCTTCGTCATTAATATTCCTCCATTTAGGCCGCATTCGCGTCTAGTTTCACTGCTCTCTTCATTCTTGGAGAATTCTTCTATACAGTGCAATACCTTTGGCATCTGGGAAGCTGTGCTTGCTCACTATAAATAGTAGCCCTTTACTAGGGCAAGCATCCACATAGCCGGATGAAAGTCATCATCGGGTGTCCCCTAGAGTTCCCCTGAGCACTTCATTGGGAGCCCTTAATATACTTTTGTCTTCCAACTGAAGTGTTTGGGGGAACTCCTGGTGTCATTTGATATAATATCTACACTATGAGAGGCGTGCAAGCTTGATTATCAGCTCTGAGTTATCATGCATGAATTAATGCTTCTATTTGAATGAGTCCATCTCTTTGGTTTTTCTATTTCTTTTCTCTGGTTGCAGTTCTTCTCACTTTAGTACCTCTTTCACTCCATTGGCGCTTAGAAGCTTGATTTAATTAGCAAACCTCTACTTTCATACTTCATTTTATATATACAATAATTTAATTATTATCATTATATATATCTTATTTAAAATAAAATTGATTATTCTTAGTTATGCAAAATTAAAAATTAAAATAATTCTTGATAGTTTTAGAGTAGATAATTATAGAATCGAGCATTTAACACTATACTAAAAGTTTAAATTATTATTATATAGTAATTAGCGTAACCGTTCGATTCTTATTATTTGAATGAAACGAATGAAAATGTTAGATTACTTACGATAAATATTAAAATTTTAAGTATTTACTATTTTATTATTCTCGGTATATAAGAAGTTCAAATTTGTGGTGTTGGATGCAAAGAATGCTTGATTTTAACTGTCATGTAAGATCTTGAACAAAGACCTAATTCTGCCACCATGGATGGAGGTTGAGCTTTTCCTTTCCTCTGTCACTTGTGTGATCTGGACAATAACAAACCCTAAGGCAAGTTATCCACAAAAACAACTTAATTGACGCATGGAGAATTTTACACCTATATATCTCTGCAGGTATGGAGGTGAGGCGCCACAACTTAATTATAGCAGTAGGGCCTCTCCTCCGGCTGGCCACCTTCGACGTCGATCGATGATCTCACCTCAAGCTCGCCAGTTCATGGTTGCTACAGCGCGCAAGTCTGCAACTTTTGCTATCCATTTTGCTGGGTTCAACCTCTACTAGCTTAGAGCCCATTTATATTCCTAATAATTAGCTGTGATCTGTTTGAAAGATGAGGTGAGTTAATTACTTGTGTGGGACACCATAAGCTCTTCTCTTAAAGTTTTTTGAAGGTGGAATCAAAGAAGAAGAAGAATATATATTTGAGGAGATAGTTATAATCAATGATAAGATTTAAAACCCTAATTATTGATGTTCATTCCTCAACTCTATTTTACCATTGCAGTTAATGTTTGTTCCATAAAAAATTTTGTGTCTGTTCCCTTTCTTTATTGATATTTATGTAGAAAAAATAAATAAAATAAATATATTTTTGTAAATGAATTTTCTTTAAGATAACTGATGAAAGTATATATATATATATATTTATATTATATATAAACTTCCTAAACTATTTTTATTATATTTTGTTAATTATAATTTATTGGTATTTAAAATTTTTTAATTTATTTAATTATATTAATATTTTATTTAAATTTAAATTGATTGAAAAAATCACTTAACATTTAAATTATAATTGATCAAGAAAAAATTCTCTTAATATTTCAATTTTATCATAAGATAAATTATAATTTTTTTAAAAAAATAATTATATTTTGTTATTATTTAAAAATTTTAATTTAATTATTTAATTATATTATTAATTTATTTAAATTTAAAATTGATTGAAGTTATTCTGATTAAATTTTATTGTAGAATATTTTTTTCCATTTAATTTCTATTTATTGAAATTTTATCATAAATTAAATTTTTTTTATCAAAACTTAAAATAGATATTTTTATTTATTTTCTAAAATTATAAATTATGATAATAATAAATTTTATATTTTACAGCGAGAAAATAAAAGAATAATTGAGTTTCTAAATATATTTTTGAGTCAAGTTATATCTTTTTAAAATAGATCTATTCCATTAAAAATAAAATTTTTATTTTTCTTAACTTCACAAATTAAAATATTTAAATTGATGCAAACTTAATTCATTTAGAAAAAATTAATGTTACCGTGAATTGGATAATATTCATAATATTTAAAAATTAAAATTTTATAATATATTAAATTTATAATGATAAATTTAATAGCAGATAGTTATTGCCTATTTGAAATGGGATTGAACTCTTCAAAGTGTAATTAATTTATAAATTCATGATATTATAGAAAGTTGTAAATATTTAAATTATTCAGTAATATTAAAATTATTATAATATTTATATTATATAAAAAATAATTAATAATTATTAGTAAAAATAATATTTTTCATATAATTTTGATTCTATTAAATCCACATCATCAATTATTCAAGTTTTAAGCACATTTTTAATTTTTTAGATTTGACTGTCAAATAACTTTCTACAAATAATATTTAAGTGATTATAAAATATTGTAATATAAATTCTTAAATATTCTTCCTCTGAGTTCCTTTTATATTGATGCAATCTTTCAAGTTTATATATATATATATATATATATATATATTTAATGTTAATTTTTATTTTCTAATTATACTGATACAATAATTTTTAGATTAAAGTTAAACTATACTCCTCTAAAATTTTATGAGCTTTATTATATATTAAAAGAATTGTAAATTTAATTTTTATTAATTAATTTATAGTGTGATATTATAATCTTTATCTATCTATATTATATATTAAATTTTATAATAATATATTAAATTTTATTTTAATTTGAGAAAAAAATAATGTAAGAATAATATATATAGCTTTAATTGGAATGCGAATAGAATTTATTATATTTTCATATATTTATTATATCATAACATATAATATAATTATAATAAATTTTCTTTTATATATATATTACTTTTTTATCTATTGAAGTTTTTATTCTAAATAAAGTTAAGATTGTATTCTTTAAAAATTATAATTTTTTAATTAAATAAAATATAATTTAAATATTCCTTATTGAAAATTAATATATTTATAATAATATTATAATATATAAAAAAAATTTAAAAAATAAATCAAATACTTTAACAAATATAAAAATATGCAAAATGCATCATTCTCTTAAAAGAATGACAATTAAATAAAGTTTAAATTAATTTATTAACTATTACAAATATATTTAATGAAAATTTGATACTCTAAACTTGAATTCAAGATTCTTCTTGGTTCCATTGAAAAGGCGATTACAAGGCATTTCATCTCAAATATTATATGAAAAAATTAACCATAAATTTAAATAAAAATGTTTATACATAACTGAATTTGCAATTAAAGCCATCATATTTATTCGTATATTAATTAGTAGAACAATAGTAAAGAGAGAAATTATTTATTTGTGTTAAATATTAAAATATTTTAAATAATAAAAATTTATTATTATTTCGCATCAACTCCATTTTGTTGATGGAGTCGTACTCGTGCAATCATAATCAGACAACTCCCCTCAACTAAACAAATTTTTAAGCAACTACAAGAAGTCATACTCGTGCAATGATAATTAGAACATGGGTCAATGTGATGCGCGAGTAGTGGTTGTCTTCTTAAAATCAATTTTGTCAACCTTTATTACTTCCCCTTCAATTAGTTCGTATACATAAACCACACCGCGCAACCCGTCAATGTCCATCTTGGGTTTACATCGTAAGTGAAACTACTGTAGGCACCAGTGGCTGACCCAGGAATTATAACAATACCACCCTCATGCTTGTAGGCTTTGAACTGATGAGTGTGACCAGTTATTAGGATATCAACATCCAGCTGCCTCTGTAACATTGCTAGTGAATCCAAGTCTCCCCATGGAATGACCTGCACAATGAAAACCAGAGGATAAGCACCTTATGAAGGAAAACATAATTTATATTAGCTAAAAGTAATATTCAGCATTTTTCATTCATTGAAAGTACCGTTGGGGCAACTATTCCCTGAAAAATAGTTTAGGATGCAAATAAAAGTCAGGTTCACAATGATCAAGTCGTATAATTTGTTATAATACTTGACACGCCAATTAACCTGTAATTTGTTGGGATTATTACAGGCATTAAAATTTGAAGCCCCTAAGGCACATATTAAAATATTATCCTCCTTTTAATGGTCCATGGATCTCATTGCATTGTCACACCTAAAAACACAACCAAATTTATAGGGACATCTCTCCCCCCCCCCCCCCCCCCTTTTTACCTTTGCTTTGTAATATTCAAATATATCCTTGCACAGAAGCACAGGCCCGCAAATCCAACATCATAATGGCAGGAGAAACTTGACATTTTGAAACATGAAATTCATACCTGAATAACACCACTAAATTATAATGCTCTAATTTTTTCCCAACACTATGTTTATTACATGTGATAGTAATTCACACCAATTCAGTTATCAGAAGATTTTAAATCATAAGGAAAAAAGCTGTAAACATAAAACTGCATATTCCAAAATGTGGATTTCTTGGCCTTAGGTGACAAGCTCAAGAAAACACAGGCGTAGATGAATAAAGACAACCTGGTGACCATGGCATATTCCAAGCTTAAATTGGCCGATCGTGAGGGTTTTAGTCTCTGGATAACGTGAATCTTCATCATATTCGCCATGAGTAATATGCAAATCAGGACAAAGACTCTTTAAATAATCATGTACTTCCTGTTCACAGAAGGAACACAACACAGTTACACTATTATTAAAAGGGCAGGCAGTCATCACAAAAAAGATACTCAGAAGTTCAGCATCTAACATTTTATCAATAACCATAAGGATTCTAACTCCACATGTTATAAGAACATAAATATGATTTGTCATCCTATTTTAAATACTCCTTCTTTCTATCTTGTTCTATTTATGCAGTATTCTCAATCTACATTGTTTTGGTGGTGGTCTTGCTATGTTCCTGCATTTTTATTTATCAATGAGTGCTCAAAACTTTTACGAATACCTTAATCTTTTATGGCCCAATTTTTTATAGGTAGAAACTGAAGTTGATTATGTGTAGTCCATCTTGGCAAATTGGAGCCCACATACAACTTCAGATTAAAATGGTAATGTCAGCTATGAGAGGCTTGCTTTTCAACAAGTGTGTGTTTTGGCCCCTATTTTCATTTGATGAGAGGATTCCCCTCTCTGTGTATCAATCATTATTAATTGATAATTGGAAAGAAAAACTAGAAAAAGATGAAGAAAAGCGAAGCAATTCTCTGATAACGAAAAGCCCAGAGTGCCATCCACCAAATCAATGCACATAGCATGCCTCCTTTCCATCTCCTCCGAATATTCTCCAAAATCCTCTCCTTCTCCACCCTCTCTGCCATCAGCAACATCATTTATGGCATAAATGCTCATTTAAACCAAATCCAGGAAATGTTTGGCTATTCTAATATAAACGATTGTTCCTACAGTACAACCCCATCAAAAGAACCATCCACTAGTACAAAAAGATGGTTGAAAGAGGCTACCATGTGCAATGCTATTTCAGTGGCTTCTATGGGAGAGCACCATCAGCAATAAAGAATTTTGAAATTGAGAAAAACCACGTACTTATTTTACAGTGGGTTTTGTTTAATCCCTTATGAGTAACTGTCATTGCTGAAATTCTATGCAAAGTATGATGAATTAAGCCTTGGAAGCGTGTTACATTATGCAATTACTAAAAGGGATGCAAGATAAGTAGGTATGCAAGAGAATGGCCAATTTAATCCACATAAATCTCACCAGAGCTCTTTCATTGCTAGAAGATGTGACATCATTTCTGGTGCTTAACATTTCAGGAACTGTGGACTTAAACCAATGTTTTAAAAAATTTCAGGAATGCAATTGATAAAAAATTTAAGTTGCAGAGCTTGATTAGAACAACAGCTAAAATTAGAGGACGTCTAAACTTATCCCATTATATGTTCATCCAAGACCTTCATTTTTCTGCACGAACTTATTCAATCAACATATGGATAAAGGCCTCCACTAAATTGTACAAACAAATATATTGCAGAAAGAAATCCTCTAATTTTTCTAAGAAACAAACTTTGGTTCTTCAAGATAAATCGAGAAGATGAATCAAAAGGAATAGTAGCACTTTGATCATCACTAACATAATTATATTACAATGAAAAAATGATAAACTTTAAACGAGAAGGGGGGAAACAAACATATTAATAGCTTAAAATCCGGGCGGAAATTATAAACTCTCAACTCAATGAAAAAAAAATGTAAACAAATATAATTAGCTGAATTGGAAAGAGAGAAAATTACTTTGATGCAGAGATTGCCAGTGCAAATGACATGTTGAATCTTGCCAGGAACAAGCATGGACTTGAACTTCGGAGGCAGATCAGCTGCCCTGTGAGGTATGAAGGTCTCCTATAGCTAAAACCAGCACCATTCTCTTCACGACTGGTTAAAAAATTGTCATGATCATCATCATAATCTGCATATACTACAAATATAAGAAAACCCAAATCAAAATTCTCCAATTTAATCAAAATCCAGGGTTGCCCATTTCAAATTAACTCCAACCTTACTCAATTCTATAAAGAGGTCTCCACAGAGAGATTCTTACCGAAGTAACCAAAAACCAGTGAAAACTCAGGAATCCGAGTTCGTATACCTGGATGAATTATTGATTAGAGAATAAACCAATCAACGGCAACAAGCCAAGCGAAGCCGTAAAACAAAGTTGAACAGCGACGGTGAAGCTCAAATGACAAATCTGCAATTTAGTGCGGGTTTCGGATCTCTTGGGCTCGTTAACCTTTTCAGTACATGCTTACAGAAAAATTTCTAATTATGCGCCCATATTAAACTTTTTTTTCTTTTTCCAATCATATTTTTTATTAAAAAACTATGACAATTTATCTCTAAATTATAATACTTTCATTTTAAAAAGAATAAATTATATTTAAAATTTAAATTTAAATTTTAATATAATTAACAGATTAATTTTATATTTTTAAAATTTAATATTTTTATTAAAAAAAGAAATAATTTAAATTTACTCTTATTATGCGTTAAAAAGATGCAATTACTGTTGTTAGATATTAGATCGTGCGAACGAATCCCAGCGACTCTAGCCTAGACCCAATGAGCTTAACTGGATTTTGTTGTCAGGGGTTGGAACGTAGGCGGCGGTGTATATATTGCCCTTTGACTCGCCGTGGCGAACAAGGATAATCCTCTTAAGAAGGAACTTGCAGTAGTGGTGGTGGTCGTCGGCGGTCATGGTTGGGTAGCGAATTTCTCGATGAGCGATAAACATCATGTTTGAAGTCTTAAAAATTGTAGGCAGAAGAAGAAGATGAATCAGAGTGTTTATGTAATTTAAATTATTTTTTAAAATTTATTTATTTTTCTCTTTTTTAATATATTTTAAAATAAAAATAGTTATAAAAGTTTAAGTGTTTGATTTTTTTTTCTCTTTCTTAATATATTTTAAAATAAAATAATTCTAGAAGTTTAAGGGTTTGATTTAAAAAATAAAAAAATTAATTTATTAATTAATTACATTAAAATTTAAAAATATAATTTATTCTTTTAAAAATGGATATATTTAATTTAAATTTAATTTTATATGAAAGTAGATTAATAGCGTTTAAATTAAATATTTATATTAAAATTTATACATAATTAATTCAACTATATGTACAATTAAAATAATAACGATAAGAATTTCACTAATCTAAAAATGATTATATTAAAATTAAGTTTATAGTAATTGTAAAATAAAAATAATAGTAATAACTCCAAAATTAATAGTTAATAATTTAAAAATATTTTAATTGGCAGTCACAGCTAACTGTCAGTTAATGATTTTTATATATGATTATTAGCAAGTGATGCACATTATGCAGAATTTAAATGATTAACATGGTGTTTCCAATCATAAACTTAGACATAATCGTTGGAAGGATGTTTTGTTTGTCTTAATTAACACAAGACATAAAAATGAAACCCCCGAAAACCTTACATAGACCATTTCACCTCATCATCTTAAACTAGGAGCTCTCACATCATATATACATATATATATATATCATTTCAATTCTTTCTCCTTTCCTTTTAATTTATATTAAATTATATCAATGTCTTTGATTTGATCATTTTGGGTGTGGTAAATGGGAAATTGTCTGAGGAGACGTGCTCATGATCCCAACCAGCAAGTTGATAACGTTCCTAAACCTCTCAGTGCAGGTTTTTCTTCTTCTATGTGAATCAAATTAAGATTGAATAGATATTTTTGTGCATGTAAGTTCTTTGCATGTTTGGTTTTCCATTACAGGAGTTGATGGAATCCAACTTTCTCATCACAAGAAGAATTCTATGTCAGTCCAAAGAAACACTTCTTCAAATACACTGAAAGGTACATGCTTCTATCTCTTATTGTTAGGACAAAAACAGAAAAAATGATACAGACACTATCATTTAAGGAATTATACCCTACTATGTTGCTGTCGGATTATCTAAAAATTTTCCTACTCTAACTATGTGAGGATGATATATCTTTTCTTTTCACTAACTATTCCCAACACTTACGCTGCTTCTTTCCATTTCAGGAAGTACCATAGTTTCATTGTTGGTTCAATTAATATAAGCTACTGTCTATTTGTGTTTCTAGTTGTAACAAATCAATGCAAAAATGAAGCCTCTCATCATACACTTCAGAAGAAGAAAGCAACACTTTCTGCATCAAGTTTACACAGAGGTTAGAATTATCTGATGGATATTTGTTCTTAGTTTCAAGGGGAGGGCCGTTAGCCTGTTAGGATGTGTACTCAAATGACGTTCGATCTCTGGACTGCTAGTTTAACGGCAACTTTTTTTATTATGCGTTTCTTGTTGCAGAAAGGCAGAGTAAGACTGAAAAGGATGGATACTCAGTCAGCCCAAAAGATTGGTCGGTTTCAATAGTGAACAAGAAAGATGAAGTTTTTGGTCCTTATAAGCTGAACCATTTTAGTTATTGTGCGTTGAAGTCTGCAACCCAAAAATTCAGTGATAAGAATCTAATTGGCCAGGGAGGGTTCGGTGACGTTTACAAGGGATATATCAACTTCCGCACCAAGGACGCTGCTAAACCAAATGATCGTGGTCTTGCAGTTGCTGTCAAGAGGCTCAGAAGCAATAGAACACAAGGCCACAATGAATGGGAGGTCTGGATTTCTTGTCTGTCTCGCTCTTTCTTCCCCTCTTCTCCCTCTTTCTCCCCATGAGAAATTACTTTCTGTCTGCAGAATGAAGTGAAATTTTTGAGCAGATTGAATCATCCAAATATAGTGAAGTTAATAGGGTGCTGCTGTGAGGATAAGCATAGAATGTTGGTATATGAATACATGATTAGAGGAAGCTTGGAGGCTCATCTTTTAAGAGGTAAAACACAGGACTACATGTTATGTTCTCGGCACTCATATACTTGTGTTTGCAAATAACAGCCCATTCGATATAGCAGTATTTTTCCTTTTCCAAACAGAGAATGGTACAGAGCTTCACTGGAGGAGAAGAATCAGTATAGCTCTGGGAGTTGCCAGAGGTCTGGAATATCTTCACACTCGCAGGAAACCAGTCATACATCGTGATCTCAAAGCCTCCAATGTCCTTCTTGGCAAGGTGATTCCTTAGCGCTTGTTTATGATCCATGATCAATTTGCTTAGTTTGAAAATATCCTGATTCTCCAGTAATTCAAGTACCTATCTTGCCGTGCATATATCCTCATCCTTTGACATAAAACCTGACAACTTAAAATAAAATAAGCTGGTTAAGTTTGTTCATCTTGAACTATAATGCGCATCAAGGGTAACGTTGTAGGACTTCAATGCCAAGCTCTCAGACTTTGGGCTGTCTAAGTTTGGACCCCAAGATGGGGAGACCAGCCTTATTACCAGAGTAGTTGGTACCAGAGGCTACTTCGCTCCTGAATATTTCGCAACGGGTAATAAATTTATACCATGCCTTTGTACTTGCAGTCTCCTGGGGTCTAAGGTTATTCTACGTTGACAATTGCAGGTCATTTGACCCTAAAAACTGATGTATTCAGCTTTGGAGTGGTACTGTTAGAGATATTCTCAGGTTGTGAAGCAATCAAGAAACATTCAGATGGGGTGGCGAGGGATCTTGCACAATGGACTAAGCCACATCTTAGCAACAAGGTGGAACTACACCGTGTTGTTGACAAGAAACTCGGGAGCATACCAATGGAAGAAGCTCTGGATTTTGCCAAAGTAATCCTTCGATGCCTCAGTTCCAACCCTAGGACCCGGCCGACAATGGCTGAAGTTGTAGCTGATCTAGAGAAACTACAACGAAGAATGGATAGCTACAACTCAAACCAGTTGCATTATCTACGTACAAGAAGATGAGATCTTTCAATATCTTCCTTGCACAACGATATGTCGATAACTCATCCTGTAAGTTAATATGTGAATTTTCGTTTTATGGCCACAGTAGATTAACTCATTCTGCAATCTGCATAATTCTACTTGCTCTTCTTCTGCTCAACTTGTTTGGCAGAAGTAGAATTTCCAGATGGCAAACATTCAATAATCCTCCCAAAAGTGCATATTGTTCAGTGGATTTTACCTGCTTTCTGTAAAAAGGCAGAGTGCCACGAACATTCAATAGTTTTCCAAGTAAACAAATATTGTCATCTGGAATCAACTAGAATACAGTATCAAGCAAAAAGGCTATTTGACACTGGATATATAATTACATAACTGGAATGCAGATTACCCGAAAAACAAAGCTACATATACCTCCACAAGCACAGGTGGGGATAATCTGATTTAGTTGGAGTCAAAATTGCGGCAAGATACACGCCCAAATTTGTTTACATCAAGAAAACATGCAAGTGAATTAGTGTGTGAAATTTACAGACATGTTCCAGTCAGCGTACTCGTGGAGATTGCCGGTGGGACACCAATGGGGATGCACTTGGTGTTAGATTAAGAGGAGAATGATGATGTCTCATTGGGGATTTCTGGGAGGGTATCTGAAGTTGTGGTTGAGAATGTGTCGCTACAGTTTTGGGGGAATCAATTTGCTCCAATGTCGTTAACACCTCTGACATTCGAGGCCTAACTTTGGCTTCCGTGCTTAGACACTGTAAAGCTAGGTTGGCAGCCATATATGCTCCTTTCTGAGGATACTGCCCACCCAACTTGGTGTCCATTATCCGGAATAATCTTCTCTTGTCACCAAGATAGGGTTTTGCCCAGTCTACCAGATTCTGCTCCACACCAACCTTGGTTTTATCAACAGCACATCTTCCAGACAGTAGTTCAAGCAATACAACCCCAAAGCTGTATACATCACTCTTGGCAGTCAACCTACCTGTTCACCATGGAAGCTTTGTTACACAAACAGTTTTTGTTCAGTTTTGGACAAGTTCCATGCACAAGATTGAAATATGAAAATGGTGAATAAGATTAGAATATGAAACCTAATTTTTTTGTAAAATGTATTGACAGAAGACAAAAACTGCATTGTAATAGGCTTCCAATATAGACAAGTCCATTATAACAACAAAAGTGACTTGGTAATAGGATAATTCTATTTTTAAAATAGGGATAATTACTCTCATGCTCCTGTATTATACCCTAATTAATTAAAATATCCCTTAATTTTAAAATTACATTAAAATACCCTTATAAGCCCCAAAACAATCAAATTCTATGATAAAACTGTGATCAATAATATAGCCCCACCAATCAACATGTTTACGTTAGATTTGGGGATTTGATATTTAGGGCAGATATAAATGAGGTCATTTTTGTCTTTTTCTCTTGTACTAACAGCAAAAATGTGTAAAATCCAACGAAAGTCATTTTCCATTGATAGAATCAAAATATAAGAGTATTTTAATGTAATTCTAAGGTACAGGGGTATTTTAATTAGTTAGGGTATAAAATAAGGATACGAAGGTAATTATCCTTTAAAATATTTCTATAGAAACTATAAGACACTCACATAAACAACGTGGTACATCCAAAGAAAGAATAGTTGGTAGAGAATGTCAATTTCCCCTTTAAATATCCAAACTTTTCTGTTCTAATAACCAATCTTACTGCATAAATGTTTCTGTAGTTAGAAAGTATAGACCTCATGACCAATTCAATCAATCCTTTTCTCAGATGTCAGTGTCTCATTAGGAAAACTACTTCACATCATCAGATAAAAATAATTGGACATTAAAGAGAAACATATTAATAGATATAACAGAAGAGGCTTGGTCCAATTAAGCTATGAAAACTGGCCAGCTTACCATCAGTAAGACGCCAGCTTGGTCATCAGAAATGAGATTAGCCATATAAGATTGTACAAAAAGTAACAAAATAAACCAGATACCTATATTCATAATAGATTGCAACACAACATATTAGTTCAAAAGGAACAAGGAAATGATTAGGACAAGTACTTGACAGACCTGTAGCAACATATTCAGGTGCTGCATAGCCATGAGTACCTATGACTTGAGTGGACACATGAGTCCTATCGCCAGTGGGGCCTGCCTTGGCCAAACCAAAATCGGAAAGTTTTGCATTGAATTCCTGCATACAGAATCCCAGATAAATACCAGAAATAACTGATATCTTTTTTGTGGGGAAAAAATCCATCAATCATCGCCCCCACAAAAAATAAATTCCATCCCCTCTTTATTTGGCATACCGCATCAAGTAGAATATTAGAAGCCTTAAAATCACGGTATATGACTTGGGATTTCGCATCATGAAGGAAAGACAGCCCTCTGGCAGCACCTATGGCCACCTTTATTCGCACTGCCCATGGTAGTGGCTGCGGCCCTCCTACAAAAGAAGGGGGGGGGGGGGAACAGATTAATCAATCATCACCAAATGTTCTCAGATGTATGACAGGTAGTTTCACGATTTCCAGATACTTCAGTTGCAAGCCTGCTTTTAACCACATAACAAGCTATTCTTAAAACACTTGTTTTAGGAATCAATTGCATATGAGTCGTAGCACAAGCAGAGATCAACATCACAATAAAATTTTAACAAACCAATAATTATTCGATTTTAGGTCTTTCATGAAGCCCTCCAAAATTCTGCATTTGACGTTTTAGTATTTATTGTAAAAAAAAAAAAAAAAGACATCAATAAGATAATTAACATTCCTCCAATTCTCAAATAAAGATATTTGGAAATAAAAATGATTCGAACTCAAGAAAAGATGTCCTTCTTGCAGCTTTGAAAATTATATGCCTTGATTTATCATCTTTGCTTACATGGTAAGTCATCCCAATGCATATTTGGTTACCTCTTCTATCTGATAATAAATTAAACAATTGAAAAGAAACACAACAAGAGTGGATAAAAGAAGAAATATGGTGGGAAATGCAAGAGATTAAATTTTGTAATAATGAATAAGCACACTTATATCCAGAAGAGGCTGTCACAATCCAAGTGCATCATCACCAAAAGGAAAAGACCCGTCTAAAATTATAAAGAAGCAAGGATGCTATCAACATTATATTAGGAAAGGAAAACAAAGCGAAGCCAAGTTGTTGCTGTTAAATGATAAAAAAGGCAGCATAGGGAGGACATTAAATTTCTCCGATTTCTTTTCCTTGGAATTTGGAAATGATACAGGAATTTTGAATCTCCTAGAATTATGAACGTAGAATGTGATAAAAATATTGACCAAAATGATTGTCAAATTTTATCAATGGAATGCATCACTTACTTCTGAACAGATGATTCTCTAAGCTTCCTTTTGGCATAAACTCATAGACCAAAAGCCGGTTCTCACCCTCCAAGCAGTAACCAATCAGTTTGACCAGATTTGGATGATGAAGTTGGCCAAGATAATTAACTTCAGTCTGAAACCAGCTAGCCATCAGTAAATAAGCAAATATGAATATTTGACAGATATGTAATACTAACTTCCACAGAAGAAGAAACATACCAACCACTCCTTGTGGCCCTGGAAACCTTCAGGTTTAAGCTTCTTGACAGCTACAACCATTCCAGATCCAGGCTTTACAGCAGTCATTGTGTTTTCATCAATCCATCCTTTAAAAACATAACCAAAACCACCTTCACCAAGAAGACTGTCGGGACGAAAGTTTCTGGTTGCGTTCTTTAGTTCATTGAATGAGAAGGCCTTTAAATTTGGGGATGACAATATTTCGCCTTCAGTCCTTGGAGTAGGAGGACATTCAGAATTGCTCCTTCCACTGTAAGATGGGATGGTCAGAGTGGAAGGAACTGAAGAACGGCTGGTTTTGCTGGAAATTCTCGAGACTCCTGATGTAAGCAAGAGGAAAATAAATGCAGAATTTCAGTAATGACAAAATTAGTAACCCAAATTCTTCAGCCTTTCAGAAGACCACCATTATCAAGGTTCAGGCGTCCAACGTTGAAAAATAAGATTTGACCATCAATATTTGCATTCCATCCGCTAAATGATTCCAAGTTAACCAAACAAGCTCTTACAATTTAAGAACGTAGTTCTCTCTACATGAATTGATTTTTAATTGGCTAATTGAAATGAAAATTATTTAAAGAAAAGGAAATGGGAATAGCCATATTATCAAAAACATAAAATAACAGAGACTATCTATGCAAACGCAAACTTCAAGAATCAATTAATCGAAGGACAGTTCCTACCACCTCGGTAAGAATTTCAACTTCTTAAAAATAACCCAAACTCATAGCACATTGAGATCAAATACAAAGTACATAGTAAATATATGAATATTATTATTTCGAAATCCATTCCAATAGTAATTTACTATTTCTTTAGTTTTAAATTTAATTTATATTTATATTTAGATATATAAATATTAAGGTAAAATTTATATCTCTACTATATAATTTATTTTTTAATAAATCAATTCATATTTAAATAAAAATAAAAATAATTCTGCCAAAAAATCAGCTATGCCCGATCTACTGGCGGAGAATTTCTGGCCCGATTCGACCCCGACTGTCAACGATTGCAACCCCCGCCCCGCCGCAATGACATTCAAAAGTAAAGAAGCTACATTTAGTAAAACCTAAGACGAATAACTATAAAAGAATGTTATCATCATGTAAACAAGTTCACTAGAATTTTGCTAAAGTAAAAAAATAAATAAATAACAAAAAAAATATCCAACGCAATATCTAAGCCAAGCCGCCTCCTGCTTTAAAAGGAAGGGGAAAAAAAAAAAAAAAGGAACTAGCTCACAATTAAGCGACAGTAAAGCCATTGAAAACCTCACATCTCATGAAATAACAAGAGGAACACATCAGAATTCAAGTAAACCCCATTTAAAAGAATAGAAGAGATAACATAGCAAGGCTTGATGTCAAAAATTTAAGCAATAATAACCAGAAGGAGTATGCGAGCGTTGCGTAGTATCCACTTTAGCTGAAGAAGAATCTAAACAGTTTCCCATTATGTAGCACCAAAGAAACTTCTCCAACCCACAAAAAAACGAAATGTTTTATCTTTCTTCCGATATCCCGTATGTTCTCCAGCGATTAAGCAGTAATCGTACAATTAGCTTGAGCTTCCAATCCAACGACGAAGAGAAAAACAGGTAAATAGCCTGTGGGAATTCCCGTAGATAGTCTGGTTTGATAGCAAATAAGCAGGAAAGAAGCAAGAAGAATGCAGAAACCAAGTTGTTTGATGTCGCGAGGGAAGCAAAGGGAAGAGAGAGAGGGCGCAGAGGAAAAGAGTCTTCCTGGAATTTTGTGATGGTGTGTATAGAGATAGGGAAGAGAAAGAGACAGTGTGTATCTAGACACGACTAACGCGTGGGGACTTGGCCTCGCACGATGACGTGAACCACCTCAGCCCCTATTTTGGTTTTTTGTTTGGTTTTGCTCCATTGAATTCGCACGACTGCCCTCTCTTTATTCTGTTCCAAAATATCATAATTTCGTAATTACGTAATTATCCTTTTCTTTTTCCAGCTGTCCAATTTTTATCCCAACAAGAAAAAAGAAAAATTGAAAGTAACTTTATAAATTTTTTCAACAGAAATTAACTATCAGATCTTTGCTTCATTCGATTAGACTTTATAGTATTTTTATATTTCGAAAACTTAAAATTTTAATGTTTTTATTATATTAATATTAATCAATTTATTTTAAAATTAAATAAAATTATTAAATATAAATATTTAAAATTATAAAACTAAATAATATATATAATTAAAATTATATGAATTAATTAATATAAAATTTAAATTTAAAATAAATTAACTAACATTTTTAACAGAATGATTAACAAATTTTAAAATCATAAAATACATAAATATTTTAATTGAATAATTCAAAATAAAATTTAAATACTCAATTTTGGTCCACACATTTGATAATATTCACTTTTTTATTTCCATCAATCATATAATAAATCCACACAAATTTCATTTGTTAATATGATTAAGCGGATTTTATCAGTTTTAAATTTTATTTTCTTTAATTTTATTGTTTTGTTAATTTTATTTTGATTTGCTGGGAAGCGATGGATCTATTTCTAAGATTTGTAATTTATTTTATCCCTCTTTTGTATTCAATGTTCATTAAGTCCTGTTTAATGCAATTCCTCAATAATAAAAGAAAGAACATAAATTACAATTGATATATCAGAAGATATTACAATATCCAAAATTTATAAATAAGATATTAAACTTTTTTAGATAATATTTATAATTACGAAATTTTTTATTTATTAATTAAATTTTTAAAAAATATTAATTAACTTTATTTTATTATAATATAAAAATAAAATATATATGGAATTTAAAATAAATATTTTTATATGTTTACAGTAAAATTATTATTTTTAAACATCAACTATTTTATATTTTTTATAAGTTATATTAAAATAGAAAAATAAAAAAATAAATTTATCAAAATTTATTTTAAGTTATACATAAGCGGAGTAAAAAATATCAATCTTATAACAATGTAACTAAAAGTTATATTCAATTGGATAAAGATTAATTTATCAAAATTACACGTGGACTTACATTCAATGATTTGGGGAGTTTTTTTTTATTTATTTATTTTAATGAGAAGTACAAGCGAGTTGCATGTGTTATGAAAATGTGGAAACGTGTGACTTAAGGTGTCTACTATTTATAAGCATAAGTCATGTTTGGGTAGATTAATGGATTGCTTTGCTTAGCTTCGAATTCAACTATATATTATTTCATGATTTATTGAAATATTAAATTTTTATTCAAAACCTAAATATTATTGGTTGACTTAATAACATAATTCACATGCCTCAGTATGTTTCATGTAATCATTGCATTCTCACTCTCAATTAGTCTCACACTGGTCATGCAATCATTACTCCATATAAATTTTCAATCTCCTAAGTCTTTTTTTTTTTTAATTATTAAGCAAATAGATTGCATTATATAAAATTCAGAGGACAAATACAAAAGAATTTAAAGAGACGGCTCAATTAAAAAAAAAAAATCAAACAACACATCAAATTTAAAAGCAAAGCAGATTGAAGTAAATTAAATTATATTAAAATAAATTTAAATTCAAGACATTACCAATTTGAATATTGACCGATTTACCATTGTTTCACCTATTCACAATAACACCATTCATGACAAAATCGTGAAGAGCAGAATATGAGCGATAGTGAGAAAGGCTCCTGACAAACGCCATTAGAATCCAGTCAAAAAGCATATAAATAAAACACCAACAATCAAAAGAAAGATTTATATGAGATCAGATAAAACAGATAAATTGAAAGAAAAATAAAACTAAACAGACAAAAAATCAAACGAGACTCATAGCAAATCAATTTAAAACTGCATCAAAACACTATTAAAGGTGAAGACGCAGTAGAATTCTTGTGAGAGCGGTTGTTATTAAAAGTAGTGGTACAGCCTTAAATTATCAGCGTGTAATTTCGAATTGTCAGCACGCAGTTTCGAGTTATCGGCGTTACTGATATAAAAATCCTTCTAGACAACTCATGATGCAATTCTCTACAAATAGATTTAAAAAATCATCTTTTTAGATAAAAAAAAAAAAAAAAAGTGATCGTCACAACAAAAATAAAGAGATAACAATTAACTGAGGTTAGGACAGAGAATAGCAAGTTAAATCACCGAATCGACCAAAGCGACAATCAAAGCCCTAAAAACAGTTAACCGCATGACTACTCTCTTCGCCTTCTTTCTGATTCCCTCGTTTCTCCCGTCCTCTCCCTTCTCCAGCTCACACTCTCTCTTTACCTTCCCTTCCCTTTCCCTGCCTTTCTTAACTACACAATAATACAATTTTTTTTCCTAAGTCTATCAATCTATCAAAAGACAACTAATTTAAGAAATGACATGTTAATTTTTTTTCTAGAGTTTATTTATATATAAAAATACAACTTAATTTAGTTGAATTTAATTTTTAGTATAATGTTTAATTTCAGGATAAAAAAATTATCAATTTTTAGTTGTAATATATTACAGTAACAGGGATTAAGGAATAAAGAAAGGAAATAGAAGAAAAGGAGATGGGGTAATTTGGGTATGGAAAAGGGAATGTCATAGGCAGTACGCGACATACGTCAATTCAAGAATCCCATTGGGTATTCTCCCAGCTGCTTTCACCACCACTAGAAGCTATAATAAAAATCCACCCAAGCAGAGCAGTTGATGAGTTGAGGAAGGCATCTCTGGCCTACTTCTATTAATTTTCTCATGAATAAATCAAATCCTTATTTGATGCTTTTCATGATGCCTTGACTAAAATTTCCCCATTCACACACAACCTACCATCTGGGCCTGGATCTTTGGGTTCCTAAGGTTGGCATAACTAGAAATATGCTATCAATGTCTTTTGAGTTACGTTCAGTCCCCCAAATGGCTAAAGGAAAACGAGATTACTGAAAGAGCACTATCAACTGCCCTTGGGTCCTTTTATGGAGATAGCTTCTGCTTGCCACTTGGATCTTTACTATATGTTTCTTTTTTATTGAGGCGAAAATTTCTGGCAAGACTCCCTTGCTAGTGTTTCCATTTCTGTTTTTCTTATATTGTCGCTGCTAGTCTATATGGAACCGGAAACTCTTCATGGGTTTTGGGCTTCGGTTTTGCTGGTCGAATTTCAAATCTATAGAGTTTATTTGTTTCAACTTTTTTTCGAATGGAATTCAAATACAAATACATTAATTATTATATTTTTCATTTGACATGAATGATTTTTTTTAAAAAAATTAAATAATTTTTTATAAAATTATTTATGATTTTATTTTTATATAGGATAAAAAATTTTATTTTAAATAAATTTTTTTAAAAAAATTTTAATTAAATTGAATTTTTATAAAATTTTTAATTTCAAATGAGAGGATAAAAAAAAATACTTATATAACTTCTATACATTTTTATCTTGAGTCTATAATATATTTAATTTAAGTATTTTTTTTTTCATTTAGATGAAAGCTAGTGGTCTTTTAGGACACGTGGTATGGCTTGGATTGTTAAAAGCTCATTATCTTAATGAACTATTTTATCTTTGAAAACAAAATAAAGTACACACGCAAAACATACTAGTGCATCCATTTCCAATATATAAATTTTGGAAATTTGGCATTATTATCTCTATTATAATAATGTATTTATTAACCTCCCAATTAGGGTTGTAATCGAGTCGAGTCGAACCGAGTTTTGTAAAACTCAAGCTCGTTTATTAAAAAAGTTTGGAAGCTCGAGTTCGAGCTCGAGCTCGACTCGAACTCTAATATTTGATTTGAGCTCGGCTCGAGAATTAAATATTATAATCGAGTTCGATTCGAGCTCGACTCGTGAAAGGCTCGTTCGATTTAATAACGAGTCTAATTCGAGCTCGAGCTCGAAAATCTCGATTAAGAAGCTCGTTAATAAAACTCGAGCTCGAACTCGGAAAGCTCGATTAAGAAACTCGTTAAAAAAGCTCGAGACCGAGCTCAAAATTAAAAAGTTTGATTTGAGTTCAAGTTCAGGCTCGAGCTCGAATTAATAATTACACTTTAATCAGTTTTTAATCATTATTAATTTAAATAATATAAAAAAAAGAGAGTGTACATAAAAAAATTACGTAACACAATTTATAACTAAAATAACACAAATAAATATAAATTCAACAACATAATAAAATTAGATTACACACAAAATTTAATATCAAACGAATAAAGTTGATTCCAACTTCCAACAGTTGAAACAAACTAATATAATTTAATTATCTTCATAATCATCTTCATACTTGTTCAATTAGTTAACTTGAATTTCAACTTCAACATCCATATAACCTTAATTAATTATTATTAATATACTTTGATAATTATTATCATCTTTTATATGGTATGCTTAATTATATACAAAAAATTTTTATAATTATACTTTAATTTTAAAATATATATAATTTTTACAATTCAATTTATCATGTAATACTATAATTTTAAAGAATACTTATTATAATAATTAATATTAATTATTTGTGATTATACATTAATTTTATGGAATCTTATTATAATAATTATATACAAAAGATTTTTATAATTTAATTTTAAAGAATATTAATTATAATAATTAATTTTAATTATTTGTAATTTTCAATACTATAATTTTCAAATATTTATAATAGTTTAAATTTTATAACTTTATAGTTATTTTTATTTTTTTAATAATATATGAACTTGTTCATAAATTTATTTAACGAATTGGTTTACCAATTTATTTAAACAATATTACTCACGAGCCTTCTCAACGAGTCTGCTCGTGAGCCTTCTCAACGAGCCTGCTCGCGAGCCTTCTCAACGAGTCAGCTCGCGAGCCTAAAAACGAGCCAGCTCGCGAGTCTTAACGAGCCGAATACTATAGAGCTCAAGCTCAGCTCGTTTAAGTGACGAGCCTCAAAATTGAGCTCGAACTTGGCTCGTTTAAAAAACGAGCCGAACTCGGTCGAGCTTTTATCGAGTCGAGTCTCGAGTAGCTCACGAATAGCTTGGCTCATTTACGGCCCTACTCCTAATATACTTCTAATCAGTATGTATTGAAAATTAATTTTAATAATATTTTAATAACATAATGGGAGAATTATACTCGAATTCTTTAAAAAAATTTTAAATTTTTAAATAAAAATAGATATCAAATGACTAGTAAACAATTTGCTAGAAGAAAGAGTCAATCTGTCAAAAGAAAATATCAATTTGACTATGGAAGTAAGACTGAGTAAGACAAGTCTGATAAAAGAATAGTTAGGGTGTCTAGAAGCTCAAAACGCATAAATTTCTCAAAATGTACGGAAAATCTGATATACGATTTCTTTAAAATATTTAAAACGTTTGAGAGAATTAAGAGAAATGATGACGTTTTATTTACCCAATTTCATTTAAAAGAATTGAAAGGTTCTTTATTATTTTTTATTGGAATTAAGGTTGTTGAATCTGCTATGTAAAGAGTAGATATTTTTATATTTTGGATATGATAAACGTGGAGGAAAAAAATGTGTGAATGAAAAAAGCGCTAAGATTCTCTATTATTCGTTGATTTGTAATAGAAGTTGTACTGATATAATTGTTATCTTCTCTGTAATTTATCGTTAATAAATAATTTTCTATTTTAAAATATAGGATAATCCTCGAAAAAAATATAAACTCTTATATTTTTTTGTGTTTTTTTTATATATTTTTATATTTTTATATTATTTTTATTATTACGCTCATCGAAAATCATTTTTTGCATCTATATTTATTATTTGAATATTGAAAAACTACTAGTAGTATCAAAACATTGTAACAATAAAAATGTATCATATAGTTATATTAATTATATTTTTATTAATTTATATAAAAAATATTTTTAGGTCTATCTTTAGACTGATGGAGTATGAATGAATAATTGAAGTTTTGAGAATATATGCATATTTCTTTTAATGCACATCAAATATTCTAGAAATTTTCTGTCTTAAAATACATAAAACAGAGTTATCCTAGATGGGCACCAGAATTTCAAAGCCTTTGTAGATTGGCGAATATATGAGAATTTGGTTTAAAAGCAAAACTTAGAACTGTTGTTCTTTTGAATTCAGAAGCATCTCTTCTTTTACTTCATCTATTTTTATTAACGGCTGTTTACGGTTTTTGCATACAAATGAAAAATAAAATAAAATATTAAAATCATAAAATGACATTTATTTTTAAAAAACTCCTAAAAGAACTGTTAATACAAACAGATGAAGTAATTTATATCATTATTATCATAATAAGTGTGATAATTAGCAGAATAATAATTAAATAAGAGATTATATGGAGTGAATAAATTCCGTCAATAAATGTTGAAGGAATGTTAATTGGACGGTTGATATGAGACCTTTATAATATTCCTTTTGATTCTACTCATTAACTTTTATTATTCTTTTGACTAATCGGCATTGTAAATGGGCAGTGGTGACTTTTTTTTTTTATATATTATTTTAAAGTATTACAGTTATTTGTAGTTTTCTTAAAAAAAATTAAAATTTTTAAATATGTAAATTTTTTATTACCACTATTATTTTCAACCCCAATTTGAATATTTTAATTCCATCTAGGTATTATTTTATAATGATTGTTAATTATATTTTAAATAAATAATTTTATTTTATGACTATTAATATGTGACCTTTCACTTTTCAATTCTGAATCAGTTCAGCATGCAATGTATCACAAAAATCATAGAAAGTGATTCTTAAATTATTCACAAAAATCATATAAATTCTCAAAATCTTAATTTTTTTTTTGATTGACATATCAAATTCTTCCCCTTTTTCTAGTAAGTGTACTCCTCATCTACTTCACATCAAAATTTAATAATTTATATTCTCAAATAAAAAACAACAGTTTTCAACCGGAACCTACCTCGATCCAACCAAAATAATTAGAAAAAAATAGTAAATATAATGAATAAAAATGAAGAATAAAATATTTATTTGTTATTTTTCACTTTAATTATTTTTTGTTTACTTATTTCCTTCCATTCAAATAAAATGAAGAATAAAATATTTAGCCAAAGTATTAAATTTACTTTTGAATTATACAACACACAAAAAATAGTAAATGTTATTTTTTTTTCACCTAAAATTGCTATTTAATTATTACTAAAAAACCGAATGAAATTATTATTTATCAAAATTTTAAAATGTGGACTATACTATATGTATTGTATTTAAATTTATTGGATTTATTTTGATATTTTAATAATAATCCAAGAATGGATTGAAATTAAGTGAATGTACTCCTATAATTTCTCAATTTATTCAAACTCTATATAATAAAGTAATTATAATGTATTTTTCCATTTCTTGACATTGATTATAAAAAGTCATAACTAAAGATAATTTTACTAATATTACTGTCCAGTAAAAAATGAAAATTCTATGATTTTGATTTTTTTTTTTGAACAAATATGACATGCAATCATATATCACATAGGGGGAAAAAGATAAAGCAAGGCTGACGAGGATGATATGTGCAATAAAATTTATAATTTAAATACGTTAAAAATTTTACAATACAATACACCATAATTAAATATTATTTATATTTTTATGTTTAATTTATATTAAACGCATTTATAAATTTAACTTAATGGTAAGTGTATCTGAATAAATAAGAGATTTCAAATTCTGCTCTCTAATCCCATTTTAAAAAAAATTATATTAGACAAAAAATTAAATTTTTAATAAGATTTCTTTAGTGCTCTTTTCGTAATATTTTTATTAATATTGACTAATTTAATAAAGAAAATTTGTTTGAAAAACTCTCAAAATCCTATTGTCAATATCAACATGAGATTTTAGAGTATATTTTCTTTCATTGTTTTTATGCTCGATTAATATAATTTATTATTCATTGCACATGTAAACGTAGATATTATATCTATTGAACTTCTTAATTTTATCTTGTGGTGGAAGACGTTATTAGTACACTCTAAAATAGAGTGTGAGTGTTTTTTAATTATTATCTCTTGTAACACTTACATTATATATGGAAAGAGAAGAATCAGTGTGTTTTTTAATGGAGTGACTCTTGATCCATACTTGTTTTGTTCCGTATTTGTCTTGATCTCATGCTTATTTTGTCTCGTATTCTTTTTTATTTTTCATAATAACAACTGAGTGGTGTTTTTGTTGTGTTTTCTTTTTATGTATATGATCACTCGGTTATTTATGAGCTGTGATAGTTACTAATAGTGCAGGATATAAAGTGTATGGTATAATCAGACGAATTTGGTATTTATTAATTTTAGCAGGAGAATTACGAACAGTGTTGAAAAATATCAAATTGATTTTTACTTTTGGATTATCGTTTATTATTTATGAAATAGATTCATAAATTTTATATAATGTTATTCAGTTTGTTACTCACATTAGGAAAATAGAGCAACAATTATATATATTGCATATTAGTTCATACATGCAGTAAGTTTTTTATAGGTATATATCTCGCTATTATGATATTTGGATAAATATTGAAATTAAATTTTAGATGATTATTGCATGATTAATTTTTTATATGACTTATTTTTTCTATAATCCTCATTATAATAATTTATTATATTTTTAGTCATGCAAATTTTTTATTAATAAAAAAAATAAATAATAGTCGATAAATATAAAATTTATAAGCTGTTATTAAAATTACAACAGCAAAATAATAAAGCCATTATCCATCAATTTTCAAACTCTTGTGACCATGATCAATTTAGAATTTGATTTTTGTGATCAATTATACAAATAATTATGAAATAATATATTTAATTTCCAAAAAAAAAAAAATTAAGAGTATATATATATATATATAGAAAGAGATCATACTGTTATTTTGATATTCCCGGATCCATTTTAGAGATGACAAGTTGACTAATTGAGGCCCTATTTCACATTGCAACAAACTTTTGCTAGACCCAACTTTCTATTTCCAATGTGATTAAAAAATTAAAAATAAATTTAAAAAACACTTAAGTATCCATTTATTTGAAAAAATAATTTATATTTAAAAAATATATTTTTAAAAATTTTCTTTATAAAAATATTTTATATAAAAAATATTTTTAATAAGCTAATTTATTTTTTTATTTTTTAATTTTAATTTATTAAAAAAATTATATATAAAAACTTTAATAAAATATCAAAAATGGCTTCCTCATTTTTTAAAATAATTTAGTTTTTTAATTAAAAAATATTTTTTAAATATCTTAAATATTAAAAAATATAAAAATTATTTTTTAAAAAAATATTATCTATAAAACAAACCTAACTTTAATCGCTAGCAGATGCTTTTCTAGAACACAGGAATTTAAGTCGGACTATAACTAAATTATATTTATTGTGAGATTTTGTCCACACATGAGTTTCTCATTTCCACTTGTTTAAATATATATTTTTTATTGGTATATGTCAGAAATTATTATTTTGAATAGAATGAAATAAGAGATTTGCTACTATTAAATTAATCGATAGATTTACATTTTTTATTATAATAAAATTTTACTTTAAGTCGTAATTATATAATATAATTATCATTTGCAGATCAAAATATCGGTGAAAAAAGTGCAGAGTTTATTAAAAAGAAAAACAGATTTTTAAGCCAAAATTCACCTCGCACTTAGCAGCAGGTTTCTCCCCCGTTTGAAAACTTCGTACTCGCATCAGCAACACATACAAACACGTCACGCACTGGACATTTTTATATTATTATAGTTATTTATTATTATCATTTAAGAGTAGACATGTACAAAGTCCATAAAAATGACACATGATGACAAATTGTTGAAAATTTCCACCGGCGGCCCATATCGGTTTCTCCCCGTTTCACACGGAGAAGAAGATTAATAAATGCTTAGGTCAATAACATGTACACAATTTCAGGGGTTGCCACTTGATAGTTGACACCAATTTCTCTCAACTCCACATTCTTTACAAGGATTATTCTACAACATTTTACGCACTTATTTTTTAATTTCATTTTTAAAATAAGGTCTTTTTTTTTAAACAAAAAATAATTATTAATAAGAGTTTTTAATAAAATAATTATAAGATTTTATAAAAAATAAGGTCTTTTATAAAATAAAAAACTAAGATTTTAATATAATTATTAATAAGAGTTTTTAATTATATACGTCAGTTACATTACCACTAAATAATTAAAATAATTATGCGGGCTTTGCAGGAGGGCAGGAATCTTTTACCGGCCCCAAACAGCGCCCGAAATGAAATGGGCTTGTTTTAACTTGGCAAATTGAAGTTGGGTCTTAATTATTATTATTTTTTTAAGAAGGGGTCTTAATTAAATTTAAGGATTAATGATAAAAATAAATAATTATATTTTATCAGATTTACTATTATATTTAACTTTTTTAATTTTATCTACTATGCCTACAAAACTCTTGTTGAATGTAGGGGAGAGCATGTATCGGTTTGAATTGAAAAATTGAATTGAATCAATTAATTTTGATTTAATAATTTATTTAATTGAAATATTTGGTTCAGTTTTTTAGTTTATTCAGTTTTTAATTCAATTTGATTTAAACCGATAAACTAAATAATCGATTGAGCTCAAAGTCCACTCCCTCTCTCTTTCCCAACCCTTTAGCCTAAGCCCAACCCTTCCTTCGGGCCCCTCCTTCCGCGGTCCTTGAATTGAAGCCCTTCCCTTCATTGGTTCAACCCTTCTTCAGTTCACTTCAGCTTTTCAGCTTTTCTTCGGTTCTCCTTCTCCCTCTCTATTCACGATTTCCAAACGCGAACTAGCGAACCGCCGAACCCCCAATTGACCATTCACTCTCTGCTTCCCTCTCTTCTTTCCTGTCAATCGTCTTTTCTTATCTGTTAAGAGTGTGATTGCCGTTCAGCAAGTTGCAAGTGTGTAACCGTTGAAAGAAATATGAAAGAAGTAGAACCGTTCCCTATCAATTTCTTTCTCTCTCTCGATCTATTGTGTCTGTGTTGAGTGTGGTTGTCAAATGGTGACCATGCATTTCTATTTCTTTTGATATGCAGTTTAAATTTTAGAGTAATATAAGATTTTCATAATTATACATTTATATACATCTGCAATGACTAAATTTCGAGCGAATTTTATATTTGATATTGTAGTTTTTAGATTGTGAGATTCTTTGCCAATATTCGGTTTGTGTTTTCTTGTATGTGTGGACATATGGATCTCTTATCCTTCCTGTACTAAAATTCTTAGACAATAGGATGAACAACTTCCCATTGGTTTGGATTGATCATTTAAAAATAGAAGTGATTGTTGATATAAACTAAAAATAATTACATATTTCAGTTTAAAGTAATTGAATTGAATTGAATGGATTTTTATGGATTTAATTTAATTTAATTATTTTTTATAATTAATTTTTTTAAATTTTAATATTTTTATAATTCAATTTTTAATTTTTTGGATTGAATTCAATTCAGAATCAAACTAATCGATTCCTCGGCCCTAGTTCCATGTTTGATTACTACTTTGCAAACGTAATTTAATTTTTGAATTTTTTTACAATATAGTACTATTAACTAATACGAAATGTTTTAAATGTAATTACTGATCTGATTAATACGCTGTATTAATTACGAAATAAAAGCGGTGTAAGTTTCTGCGTTCCAACAGCCAATTAGAAAGGCAAGGTGGTCAGTGATCCAATAAGAAACTTCCACGTGGTAAAACCACGTTGCTTCGCGCTTGTCTCACTTTCTCCCTCCCTCACAGTAACACGAAGTAAATCGTAACTTGGCCGTTAAAACTTTAAAACACCGTGTCTTTCCAAGTTTCCAATTTTTCGCATTTTGCCCTTTGCTGTGTGTCATTTCAGTCCGTTGCATTTTCTGTTATTGTTGTGTCTGTAACTGAAAAAACAAAGAAATCGAGAAAACCCCGCCAAAAATTTGCGATCGGGAATTCCGGCTCTAAATGGAAGCTCATGGCGCCGGCCTCCGGCGACTGTTAGTGCTGGCCTTCTGCGTCGTCGGAATCTGGTCGGCTTACATTTACCAAGGCGTTCTCCAAGAAATTCTGTATGTATCTCTCTCTCTCTCTCTCTCTCTCTCTCTCTCTCTCTCTTTTGTCATTATATTTTCCGATGATGCAATTTTTTCTTTAAAAAAGAATGATATTGTTCGGTTTGCTTTTTAGAAATAAAGGTGCATTTTGTGAATGTATGGATCTGAGAATCAGGTTTTAGACGAGAATTTGATTTCGGTGAAAAATTTAGGGATGGAATGAGCAATATAGTTATATTAGGAGTTAGGGTTCAAGATTGAAATTGATAGTTTATTAGCCCTCTAATTTTAGCATTCCCGTTTTGCATTTTTATTGCAAATGGACACGTGGTTTTCAATTTTAATCGAGTGCCTGGAGGAATGAGGTTTGTAACTGAAATGAAGATTATGGACATCATATGCATTTGATTCAACTCGGACCTCAATTGTCTTTGAGTAATCACTTCTCTTTAAACTAGTGCACTTGTTGAGGTTGGACATTGGTATAATAGATAGCCATTTTTCTCTTTAGATCAACAAAGCGATTTGGTGCAGATGGGAAGAGGTTTGAGCATCTGGCATTCCTAAATCTGGCACAAAATGTAGTCTGCTTAATCTGGTCTTACATAAGTGAGTTTCTTTGTACCTTCTCTTAGACATTCCTTACTGTAAGTAAAAATAAAAATATGAGTAATTTATGCGAAAATTGCTTGTTATTCTACAGTGATAAAGATTTGGTCCAGAAGCATTGCTGGCGGTGCTCCCTGGTGGACATACTGGAGTGCGGGCATTACGAATACCATTGGCCCTGCCATGGGGATTGAAGCATTAAAGTACATTAGTTACCCTGCCCAGGCATGTTGAACTTTTTTGTACATCATGAACATTTTTTGTTTCCATGACCAATTTAAATTTGTGATATTAAATACAATAATGAAGAGTATATGATGATATTATTTAAAAAATGCATTATTATTGGAGTTGAGTTGCATTGATGAGTCTATAGCTTGATAACTATGGCTTAGATGATACTCTCCCAATCCCACTGTTGCAGCCATTTCTTTTATAGGTTATGCAACTCATTTATGTTGACGTCTGCATGCATATCCTAAATGTGCTTTAATTCCAGGTAGCTTCGGGCTGGTCATTATGAGGCTGAATGTTTCTTACCGATTTTATCATTGTTGTCCTTCAGCTATGCTGTGTACTGATATTTTTTTATAGTAATGATGTTCTTGGTGCTTGCAGGTCTTGGCAAAATCCTCAAAAATGATTCCAGGTATAATATAATGATTTTGTAGTTTCTTACTTTCTACCCACAAGATTGATTAATCTTCTCCAAGATGGTCAGCATTGTTGTTAAATCAGTACTCATTCTTGCACATTACGAGATGGACAACTTATCTATCCTTAATTGTTTTGTTTGGACTATCTTTTGCTGGTCACACTCTGGCTGTGCTTGCTGATGGAAGAAGTTTCTTTAATTAATATTCTAGTGCTGTTGCTTTGATAACTTTGCTTGCTGTTTTCTTGATGACATTTTGTATGTTTGTGTTGGGGGGAGGGTGGTTGATATCCTTACACGGTGATTGCCTTTCCTGATGTAGTCATTGAATGCAACATCTTTTATAGCCCTGGAAATGTCCAAAATGTTTTGTTCCGTCTATGGCCTTAGTACATTGTTAGTATTATTATTATTATTATTATTATTATGAACTCCAATGCTTAATTAGGACAATGCCCTTTCAGCTGTATCTACAAACTTACTAGTTTGAAGTTTGTCATTGTCATTTCCCTCTTTATATATATATATATATATATATATATATTATATATATAAAATAATTGTAGTGAAATACTTGTTGAGAAAATTCTTGCTGGTTGTCAATTACTAACTGTTCAAACTGTGTTGCAAGTCATAGAGAGCCTCTGCAGGTTATGGTATTTTGTGTTAGAGGACTTCATGCTTTCTTGCTGCAATAAGACAACTGGAATAACCTATAAATTGGAAATTTAAATGTTTCATAGGTAAGAAATAATATTTCATAAAGTCCATAAAAATTTGGGGATTCGAGTATCTTATGATGGCTGGTAACTTAATAATGACCATGCATGAGATCATGTAGGGTAATGGTGGATTTCTTGCAGGGAGATATGTATGCTCATTTGAAAAAAATACAGAAAATTGATTATGGTTGGATGTATTTACAAATGTAGATTAAATGTCTGTTTGTTTGTGGAAAATAACTTGTATTTGAAAAATATTTTCTATGAAAATATTTTATTTTTTATCTTTTAGTTTTAATTTTAAAAATAAAAGAGGTTAAGAAATTTATATATAGTTGTATTAATAAAATTCTCAGAGTGTAGAAAGTGACTTCTTTTTTAAAAAGAGGAAGCCATTTTTCTTGAACATTATTTAAATTTTTTTTTAACAAGAAAATATTATTCTGTTGATTAATTTTCATGAGTGTTCCAAATATCAAAAAACGTGAAAAACATTTTCTTGTGAAATATTTTCCGTTAAACAAATGGAGCCTAGGCATCTATCTATCTAATGGATTTTATTAATAACTAATGGACTGTGTTACCTTCTGCAGTCATGTTGATGGGCACTTTAGTTTATGGTATCAGATACACCTTTCCGGAGTATGTATGTACTTTCCTTGTTGCTGGAGGGGTATCTACTTTCGCACTATTAAAGGTCAGGAATGCATTCAGAGAATTTCTCAAATTACTTATTTTGAATCAATGAAATTTCAATTCTGATTCTTAGTTTTATGTCAACATGCTGTGACTGATTTCAGACTAGCTCAAAGACTATCAGCAAGCTGGCACATCCAAATGCACCCCTTGGATATGGCCTTTGCTTTCTGAACCTTGCATTTGATGGATTTACAAATGCAACTCAGGATTCACTGACTGCAAGGTATGATCATCTGAAAATATTTTTTCTTTTTGCATTTATTTCAGTTTTGATTCAAAGCTGACCGTATGACATCATGATACAGTAGCATTTTCTTTTTCTTGGTTTTATAGTGAAAATTAATTGAATTTGTCAGCTATTTTCATTTGGAGGTGAATGATATATTCAGTAGCTTTATAATAATAATAATAATAATATTATTATTATTTTGTTGGAGACAAATGCACTTATTCCGTCTTCCATCTTCGTCCTCATTTCTCATTCATATCCGTTTGTCTTTTTCAGGTATCCAAAGACAACTGCCTGGGATATAATGCTGGGAATGAATTTATGGGGTACCATATATAACATACTCTACATGTTTGGATGGCCACAGGGCATTGGATTTGAGGCAATTCGATTCTGTAAGCAGCATCCTGAGGCAGCTTGGGACATTTTTCTCTATTGTCTCTGTGGTGCAGTTGGGCAGAATTTCATATTTTTAACCATAAGCCGATTTGGCTCTCTTGCTAACACCACCATCACCACAACCCGCAAGTTTGTTAGCATTGTGGTGTCTTCAGTGTTGAGCGGCAATCCCTTGTCAACAAAGCAATGGGGCTGCGTAGTCATGGTCTTCTCAGGTTTGTCATGTCAAATCTACATCAAGTGGAAGAAGTTGCAGAAACTGCAGAAGAAGAGAAAGGCTGCATGAAAAGGAATTCTAACAATTTTGAACTTCATATTCATCCTTCCTCTCCACCCTCCCTCCCCACTCTGTTTTTTTCTTCTTTTATATGATCATTGTAGCCAAAAAGTGCAATGATTTCAAATTTAGACAACAGCTAGGAATCGGTAAATGTAAGCGAAATAGATCCTGTAATGAAATAGCAAGTCAAGATCCTTGTGAGAAGGCCCGGCCGTTCCTAATAATTTTCACCCTGTGTCCAGTGAGTGCACTTTATTTGCATGAGGTTCCCTCTCCTTTTACCCTTAACTTTCCATTTCTAACTCTTATTTCCTTACAGCAAAAGAAGCAGAATTCTGGTTCTTGAAAGCAATGAGCTTTGATACAAGGGGAGAAAATGCAGCAATATGGTCACAATGGGTTTCTTGATTCCCATCACAACCATTCTTTGCGTCATTTTCTTTTCGCTTTCTCTCTGGTTTCCATGAACACAGAGCAAGTAAAAAAGGAAGAAATTCATTAAAAGCTTTTTTTTCTCTGCAGCTCCATTGTTGAACTTCTGCTGCAGAATTCTCATACTTTGTTTAGTAGTACAAATGCAGATAGATACAGAAGGAGTACTTGCACACCAAGACCAAAACACATTTTCATTCCAACAACATGTTTCTATTACATTAGAAATCTAAAAGAAAAGGGGAGAAACTTATTCTATATCCTATGCACACTCAAAAACAACGAAAAGGAATCCAATCAGCTGGTTAATCCTCCTTTAACCTTTGCTTTTTTTTCCTTTTCCCCTCTGCTTCTTTAATTATATATGGGCGAGTTGCCAATGTATAATTACACTCTGACTAATAACTTATACATTAGGTTCTGTACAGATATGAATCAAAGGCCCAAAACTGGATCGGAAGATGGAACACCCTAAACTGAATCACAACAGGACAAAAGAATGAGACACTAAAAAGCACACTGAATTTTAAATGTGAGTATTGGGGCCTTGCTGTTCTAGTAAGGGAAAAGAAGAATGAACTCAGATCACATTGTTAGATGTGTCTGAGATGCTAGAATGCACCGTTGCATCCTAGACATGGAATCTTGGAATGCAGATCTGATATGCCTCCCAATAAAACTTTGGGCCATGATGGCTGCAATCCTATGAGACTGATACTTTTTTTAAAAAAAAAAAAAAGAAAAAAGAAGAAAAGAACTCAACAGTGGAGTCCAAGGGGCTACACCTTTTTCTTTGTGTGAGATGGTTAAGAGAGGTTTGTTATAGACTTTGGAGGAGGGCTCTTCTACAAGGGGGTGGTTGAGAAGGATTTGTGCTTGGATTGAGACAAGGAGATTCCACTCCAAGTGTTTTTAGTAGGAAGTTCCTTTCCTGAAAAAAGGCCAAAAAAGAGAGATAGACGTTAGTAAGGCTGAGTTTCAGAAATACTCAGTTACATATACATACAAGTTAGTTTGAATATAAGATGATAACAAAAAAGCTAATGCTAGAGACTCATGAAAGACAACCATAATTGGAGCCGACCTTTAGCTCCATATGCTCTGTATTTTAATTGCAGGAACTTTATCCACGCCTAAATGAGAGACTGTATCAAAAAGGGTGGTACTTTAACATGAGTTCAGACGAGATATTATGTTTATCTTTTAATGAATTTCGTTCAATCTAGATTCACTAGCAACTAGCAATAGGAACTAGGAGTGCACAATCATGTAACTTTAGTGTCCATTAACAATTTGATAGGGAACATGTAGAACTATACTTGATTTTACGTATTCTCATTTAATTAAAAATAATTAGTTTAAACTTATTATTTTTAAAGCGATACTCAATAGGGTTGTAAATGAATCAAGCTGCTCATGAACTATTCAAGACGTAACTTACTAAAAGCTTGGGTCCACTTAGCTTGAGTTTAAGTGAGTAACTCGAACTCGAATAAATTTAATGAACCAAACTTGAGCTCTTTAAGATGCAGCTTGCGCAGTTCATTCACACTTCTATCAATGAACATTGCTGCTGACTTCGATAACCAGTGATCCCTATAGTCATACCCAGGTAGGAGCTAGTAGTATTATGATCGCGTATGATTTTTCTGCTGCTAGTGCCATGATAATTAATCAGCACTAACATTTATTTGAACCATAACTGCCACTACTGCTACTTACTTCTACCATTAAGAGTAAGAAGGTGAAAGTTCACAAGCATTGTGAACTATGGCCAATGTCAATCTGGTAAGACCAATATATGAGTTAACTTACACTTTCTGAAAATTTAGGGCTGGGAATCCCTGCAGCTAAGGATCTGAAAACTGGGGTAACTTGAAAGGGGGAGCTGAACTCTGTACTTGATGAGACAGAAACAACTACATCTGCGTTTGTGTCTTCATCAAAAGATGGAAATGTGCCCCCTGCAATGCATTTTGATTCATCAGCTAATGTAATTTTATGGGATTCTCCTTTACATAAATAAGAAAAATTTCACATCTTATGCCATTATGAGATTACGAAAATTTATTACCTTGAGTTACATTTGGTAAGGAAATAATTCCTTTCTCACATTCGTCTGTATTACTTTGCTCTTTAGTAAGAACTGACTGTAATTCATTTGGAACATCCTCATGAAGTTCACCAACCTCAACCTGATTTTGTTCAGTTTTGCCAGCAGTTGTATAAGGCGTTAGAGTTGATCCTGTACTGTACTCAGAGCTGGTTGGAGACTCATATAGATCAGGTTGCCTACATCATTTTAACCAGAGATTAGACATTCTGTGGTGTGCAAAACTTGTTTTAACCAGAATTTCATGCCAAACAGATTTTATCACCTCCAAGATGGTTGACTTCCATCATTACTACTCTTTAAATCCTCTATCAAGTCTTTAAAGTCTTCGAATTGAGAATCAATGTCAGCGAATCTATATCTGAGAGTATCATTATCTTTCTGATTGAGGAAATCCTGAAGGACCTGAAGATCAAATTTACTGAAAAATATGAGGACATGTTAAATCTGCATGCATCATATCACTTCCTCTCAAAGAAGTTTAGGGTCCTCTAGTCACTAAGTTTGCTAAAAGCAACATAATCAATTTGTTCCATTTTCTTTAAGAATAATAAACTTGAAACCCCAGTTACACTATCCATGGTGTCATGCTCACGTCTGGTCCCCATAACTTTTTAGGACCTTACCCCTCCCAACCCCCTTTGCCCCCCCCCCCCCCCCCCCCCAATAACTCTGTTTCCCGAGGTAGAGATTCTAACTTCACTACTGCATATGCTAGTAAAGACTGGTCTAGTACAAGTACACTAGACAAGCTCACCTTCCATGCATTTTCTAGACTCTTTTCTGTATTCTCTGTATTAACTTTCAATGCAAGTGAACTGAGAAGCTCCGCTTGTTGCATCAGAGCAGTTATCTTCGGGTCATCCTTTCTGAGAAAAGTTCCTTGGATCTTACCTTTTTTAGTCGCTAAACAAACAGGAAGAAAGAGACATATTAAGTTTCAAATAGGTTAGATTGAGATCAAAGCAAACTAAACTGATAAAGATGTGAATTCACAAAACTTCTGTTGTCTTCTGTGAAACTTCTACCAAGTTTTGTTCGGCAATCTAATCACGTCATAATTCAAAAATCTTTGTATTAGGTGATTACCATGAATTGAGACCTCCTTGCCACTGGTGGCATTATGCTGGCCAGCAACTTGAACATTGTTGAAATTTTGGGCCAACTCTGCTAAGGGAGGCCTAGACTGCTGCTTTGGGTGTGATCTATCTGCCAATTTGCAATGTTCTGAATGATCAGGGATGTGGGACCTCCTGAATAACAAAGAACACGAATTTTACTATATGAAGTCCATTCAGAATTGACAACTTTACACTATGCAGATATGTGAAGCTGTTATACCTTGTCCTCTTATCAGGTGCTGCATTTTCCAGTATTCCATCTGCATTGAATCCATTATGGAAGAGGATTCTTTTGTTGTTTGAGTTAATATATGTTTTTCTATTCTCTTTTGCTAAAGCCTCATATTTAGCTCTCTTTTTACATAAAGTAGAGAACCTATTCTTGACAGCATTATCCGTTCTGCATAAGCAACACATTTAAGCAAAGACAGAAGTACATAATCAAAGAGAAGTTTCTGATTATAATGGCGAAAGGTAGTTTATACCTGCCAGAAACAACTTTTGCTATTTCTGTCCATCTGTTACCAAATATTTTCTGAGCCTGCAGATCATCTCAAGTTATCAGATAACCCCAATCTAGACTGGAGGTAATAGCTGTATCTGCTCAACATTTATACTGGAAGAACAGCAAGCATTTCTCAGTCCAGCCAATTTGAAGTACTGTTTTTTTATTTTTTTTCCATTTCATTAGCTTGAGATCTAATAATACATAACTCAGAGGGAGAGGGAGAGAGAGAGGGAGAGAATGCTCAAAGGAGCAGAGTCAGGCATAGACAGGCTATACAAGTTAATAAAAGCTCAACCTCTATAGAATGAACCTTATGGCATCATTACTTGACCATTAAAGAACATAACATGAACAACCTGTACCGGTTTATGGAGTCTACAAAATGCACAAATATAGCATTGATTACCTCACACAAAAGCATGTCTTCCTCTGGCGACCATCCACCCTTCTTGAAATCAGAATTCAAATATGTGTACCATCTACAGTAACAATACCAACACACCAAATCAGATGAAGCTGGTAGTTGAAAGGAAACAAAATAGAAGTTCTTGTCTGTCTAATTCACGGGATAAATAAAGCAATTACATGAATCAATGAATGCTTTCGATTTCAACACCACCATTATCATTAACTAACCTTCTTCTACATTGTCTTGTTGTTTTGTCCTTGAATTTAGATGCAATGATCGCCCAACTGAGGTGATAAAGTCAAACGAACAAACAACTTAATTTTATTGTGTCAAACTCTTAATAAAACTAGTTAAACCCAGATAACCATAAAAGAAAATAAATAAAAAACTAAGTAATATTCTCACTTTTCAGTTCCATGTAAGCTTATTTGCTGGCGGAGAATATCATCCTCCTGCACGCACGGGATTTCAGTCGAAAAAGGGAGAAAAAAAAATCAACTTTCCCAATACAAGAAAAAACAGCACGAAAAGAGAGAAGAAAACCCAGAAGAGAAAGAGAGAGACCTGTTGAGTCCAGGTAACTATATGTCTTTCCTTCTTCTTGGAATCTTCATTGCCGCCATTGTTTTTCTTCTTCGTTTCTTGCATTTTTTATTCACTTGCTCACGTACTATTGTCCTCTCTTCTTCTCTATCTCTCCCTCTTTGCTCCCTCCTTTATGAAAACCAACTCGCATGCTATAAAGCAACCCTTTATCAAACTAGAACACCCAAAAAAATAGCGGTAAAAAATGTAGCCTTCCCCAAAAAGGACGCAACGCTTCACTCCCTCTACTTAATCTTTAAACAGATTCTGTTGGGTTCAAAACGGAGCTCTCTCAATCAATAACCTTTCCACCTTCCTTTATATACACATGGATCATCTTGGAATTTGCCTCGGATTCTATAACTTTCTGCTCTTGTAATCCAACACCTAATTGCAGCAAAATGAAATTGAAATCTTTGGTAGTGTTTTGCTTAAGTGGTGTTCTCGAGGATCGAGGATTAGGATATTGATATTATGTGTATGTATGCATTGTTAGAGCATAAAGGGTATGCAACTATAGAATTTTGGCCTTTTCTGGAAAAAAGCAAAAATGGAAACGAGGCTGAGAATGATAATGGATATGGAGAGAAAGAGCAAAAGAAGGAAAGGAAAGCAGTGAAAGGAATTGCAGAGGTTGGAACTTGTGGAGATAGTGAGTGAATAATGATCTCTCTGATAATTTTCATTCCCTTTCCCTCTCTCTCTTTCCACAACCTTTTTTTGAAATGTATTCTCTTTCTTTCTCTAACAATAGAGTGGAAACTCCAAAGGTAGATTTATTTTTTGGTTTTTAAATAGAGATTTAAAAATGGAGAGGAAATATAGTATTAATTCAGATCAACGGATTCTTGCTTGAGTGCGCGTGCATGAGTCTGAGTCTGAGTTTGAAATAAATAAATAAATACATACGCTGAAATCCACGAGATTTGGATATCTGAATGAATTTGACTATTCCCACATTTTGTTATTTCAATGCTGCTGTCAATTTCTATTTGGACTACATTCCTGAAATTCTATATAATAATAATAAAAAGATAAGCATGTTAGAAATATTTTTTCTTAAATTCATTAGACTTAACATTTTTAAAATGATTAATTTGAAGTGGAAACAAAAATATATTGGCTAATGTAATGGAGATAATATTGATAAAATGAGTTAACCCTAGAATTTGAAATGGAAGTGGCCAATCAATCAACCCACCCGTAAAATCACAACTCCATGTTTGACGCTTCCATTTCAATTAAAACCATGTTTTCTTCCATTTTCTTTATTTTTTCAATTTTTCCATTATTTTCCTCTCCATCATGGAAAAATAAGCAACTCCTTTTTTATCATTTTTCCACGCGCCTGTAAAATCATGGCTTCAACGCTGGACCCCATTGGATGGAATCGCTGGCTACTGTTTTATCTCATTTGGATCGTGTAGTGTACGCGTGATTTCAAGGTACTTATGGGTACAGGGATTCCTTTTTTTTATTTTTTTCTTTGTTTTGGTACAGAAAGGATAATGCACGTTGGTGGAAGTACTGTTGCTCTTTTCTCTTTTTTTTTTTTAACAGAGAGGGAGAAATTTATTTTCAAAATTGGAATTTTTTTTTAAATTTTATATTATTTGTTTTGAAATGGTTGGACTCTCACTTAGGTGTGGTATCTGAATCATGTCTCATACTTTGTCTTCAAGTAACCCAAACCAAACTCCTTAAAAAGACCAAAACCTAACCCACCAATATGTATTTAGCTCAATATGAACTATAGTTGAATTCAATTTATAAATTAATGTGGGCCTCAATTAGCAGGCCACACAATATTATATAGTTTTAAAATTGAAACCAGTCGGTATAATTAATTAAAATAGAATCACGAAATCTATTAGTCAATATTTTTTTTTATCAAAGTAGAAAAGTGCATTAAAAATGGCATAAAGCCAAGTACATCATGATCAGTCATATGGGAAGGCCAAATACAGTGGTGTCAGACTCAAAAAAAAAAAAAAAGAAACAACTTCAAGCCTAAGACTCAATTTATCACGGGGTGCAAAAAGTTTAAGGTCCAATTTAACCTTAAACTAACCGAGTAGACCTAATCCGTATGAGAATTCGAATGAATAAATAATGAATTTTCTTACTCGCCGCCTCAAATTTGCCAAACTATGGGGACAACTTCAATCGAGAAAATTTAAAAATTTTACTAAGTAAAAAAAATAAAGATATCATTACCGTTAATTCAGATGGAGAAGAAAAAATTAAAATGCAAGCTCAAGAATAATGAAACTACGAGGAAAAATTCAAAAGATAAAATTAATGCTGACATAGAGCAATAAGGAGAAAAATCTCACTCACAAACACTAGAAAAGACTCGACAAAGACTAGATAGAAAATTAAAGTTAAGACTAAAAAAAAGCCTATAAATAGTATGAGCAATTCAAAACAGAGATGAATATCATGAACGTCCTTTGAGATGATTTAACTAAAATCGTCAGCGACAGAGAACCATCTATAAAAAAAATAAAATCACTGGGAGAATAAGAAAAATAACATCAACGAACACAAGCATCTAAACAAAAACCCTCCAAAATCATCGTCATTACAAGTGAATTCAAAAATAAAAATATTTATATTTTAATCCAAACGCAGATAGGAAGATCCACGCCTGAATTGGGAAAGGAGTGGCCTTTCTCTCTCCAATTGATCTATGAATCTAAAGTGACTAGTCCTAGCAAGATAAAAAAAGGAAGGAACATGGTAAAGTCTCTCTCCAGATACTAGAGAGATTGCCCAAGGATTTGTTTTAGTTGATTAGCCAATATTAATTTACTAGTTTCACGACCTGTGATATATTAGCCAAACGGTTTTACCTACCAAAGTGCAATTCCACATGGACAAGGCAGTCATTTGCCACGTGGATGAGGATAATGGGCTATACTAAATTTAAAAGGCCAAAGGTATAATTTGTTACTTAAATCTTTTCAGGAAAAGTTTACTCACCAATTTTATTTTTATTTTATTTATTATTTTAATTTTTAAATTTTAAATAATTTAATTTCTATAAAACTAGAAAATATATTTATAATCTTTTAATTTTTAATTATTGAATAGCACATATTAATTATAAAAAATAAATTATTTCGCTATTTGAAAGTTAAATGAATAAATGTGATAAAATTAAAATTGACGGAATAAAATGATTTTTTTATAAAAAGTGAGGTAAATTATATATTTTGTTACATTAAAATTAGCAATCGTGGAGACGTATAAAAGATAGAAAACTACAAAGGGGGCATCTCATGCATTGGTCTCTTTCTTGACAACGAAATATCTCGCCAAGGAAAAAGGACTACAACTGTAGAAGTTGAATCTTGATTGATTGATTGATGGTGATGAAACGGAGAAATCACAATACAGATGAAAGCGTCCAGCAAATTTAAAATGATCATAAATGGAAGAAGGGAATCTTGAAAGTAGAATGTTAATGTGAAGGAGGAAATGGCAGACACACTAGAGATAGTAGCTGGTCGATATTCGTCCTACAAAGAACACCGAACCAGTGGAACCCTATGTAAAAGCTCCAATATCTAGCATATCCACTCTTATTAAACATAACCCTACAGAAATTAAAACCGTAGTTTTTCAAAATAAATAAATAAAACTCTTCCTATTTGTCATGTTTCGGCTTTTGGTTGATGGTAAACATTATGATTAACCTAGATATATGGGGTCATTTTCTCTTTGTCTTGGCCTGATTCCAGCTATAGGCAGGCACTAGTTTATCAACTTTTCATTTTAGGGGGGTAATATTTTATAGTACAAAAAGGATATCATATCGCTGATCTTTAAGATCTATTCTTTTTCTCATAATCTTTGACAAAAGAGCAAACATGACACTCGGCTAGCTTAGGCTCCCACTCTGAAAATGGGTAAGACTTTTACCTGGATAAAGAATGCCCTAATGATGAACTTGAAGATAGATCATGGATATGGCCCTATATACACAGCGTCCCTAAGATTTTGTACGATAGCTTATAATTTTTGTTCATGGGAACATACGGGTTTTTATAGAGAGGTGAATGATGATATGCATGGTTATGTTTTGGTACTTATAAGTGATCAAAGCTGGTTGCACTAACTGTGACTTAAAAGGAAACCTTGAGAGGGTTTCATAATATGAAGCACGTTGATTTGACTAGAATGATAGAGAGAGAAACTTAGCCAGGGGGAAACAATTATGTCACCTTTCAAGATATTGCCCTTCCAAATCAACACAAGGGGTCCCTAAAAATTTAAGGTCAGATTGCCTGGTAATAAACCATGCAATAATATTAGGTCCATGCACCAGTTGCAATAATGAAAAATAACCTAAAAACTAAGATGCAAGGTATTATTATGTTATACAGAGGTTTGGTAGAGAGCCAGATAGGCCCAAGTTCCCAAAGAGATTGATATTTGATTAGATGGGGTGGGGGCTTATTGTTATGCATCAAACTTTTCTGTGAACTCCTCATCATAACAGGCGGAGCGGCCAATTCTCCAATCACATCATACCAAGCGAGGTGTGTCCTCTCTCTCAGGCTTTATTTCCTGTCAAACGAAAAATTGCTGGGATAAAATAAAATGGAATTAAAGAGAATAAAACGTGGGACTTTTCAGGCTCCAATTGCCTTTCTCACATAAAAAAGGAAAATAGGAATGATTAAGCTGTAAACTTTCAATGAGCATATCATAACTTTGGTGATAGATTGGATGGCTTAGTACGGGGCTCTAGGCTATTTTAATCCAAGCTTAATAAGCTTTTCCTGTAATTTGGCTCCTCAAACTGTTGGCTCTTTGTTTCTAAATCATCTTTAAATGATTTGTGTCTGGTCTTTATCATGTACGATCCTAATTGTACTCCTATGAATATGCCAAAAGATTGAAGAAAGGACATGTTTGTTGAATAGCTTAATTTGTAAACAATGCCAACAAAAAAAGAACCCTTAATTTATTCAATTTGAATTCTGTTTTAATTAGTTGTTCTTTTATTGGGTGAAAATTTTTATTTTTCATGGGAATTTCCATTGCCTTGTTATTGTAAAGGACCCATGATGGATCCCTTAGTCGTCTCTGACTACTGAAGAGCCAAAGGAGAGAAGTAACGTGAAGACAAGAAAAGTATAAGCTAAAATTTTCAAGAAAAGAAAGGAAAAGATTGTCTAGAAAGAGAATTAAATTAAATTTCTCGAAAGTAATATTTTTTGAATGGAAAAGGAAAAGAAACTATGCGACACACGTTTCATTCCACATTCAAATATATTTTGTTGATTAAAACCATAGGCAAATTAAAGTATATATATTCAAACTTTCTATCTATGTGTGTTTCTCGCTATTTCTGGGAAAGGAAAAACAATTTGGTCTGGGACAACTTTATCTGGTGAACAGCCTTTTGAATAGAATACAATGCAAATTCCTTTTTCTTTTAATTCAAAAGGCCTAAGTATGTGTTAATTTGTGTCGTTGTTTGTGCTTTGTCCTATAATATTCCAATTGATAAGAGTTGTTTAGCGAAGATTACACCTACTTTTCTCTCTAAGGGCCCCAATTTGGGATCTGTTTCTTTTTCCACTTGGATTTATCATAGAAAAGAAAAGAAAAGAAAAACAAGAAAGTCTGAAAAAGAAAATAGTGTGTGCTTAATTGTTTTATAATGAAAGTCCAAGGATGCCCATGCCACGCGTCCTGGCAATTTGTTATGATAATGAGGTAATAAGAGGGGTTAATGGTGACAAAAATCAACAAAACTTAATCCAAAAGTAGAAATTTACTTTAAATTGTTTTACGTGTTGGTCCACATATGATCCTTAATTATTATTTATGTTAATCCATATATTAGCTTTGTGTATGAATTTATGTTGTGGTTGAATTGGATGGGGATTCCTACACTATCACTATGTGGGCACCGTCTTTTGATATTAGAGCCACCTTTTCAAGGGCTGGCTGGGGTTTGGATGACCTTCCTCTTGCCCTATATTTTATACACAGCACGCTCTTGTTCAAGACAGAACTTTGGGAATCCTATGTCCCTCTTCATACACATTCCAATAACTAGGCTCTTGGTTAGAGGACATTTTTACAGTTTCAAAATCTTAGTTGTTTGAATGGGTTTAATTATAAAGTATAGAAGCTTCTATTTGGCTAAGTAATGGGACAGTATTGGTGCCATTTTTCCTTAAACTAAGGGTGGTCAAACATCCCCTAGTTGACTTCATTATGAAAAAATACATTAAATGAATATAAATTTCTGACTTTTTTACACTATCAAAAAAATAAAAAATTTTGACCTAGTTTAATCAGCATTATTTAAACTATAAATAAATGTAACTGTACCTAAATGATCTATATATGATTATTTTCAGTGTTCAATATTTAGATTATTATATATTTCTATTACTTAATTTTCATTAATTTAAATAAATAATAGTTGAAAAATTAAATTCATATAGCAAAATTATTTCAAAAGATATTATAGATAAAAATGATTATTTTATTGTTAGAATAAAATCTTGAAAATTAAATTAATTTTTATGCAAAATATAAAGATTGGCTTATAATTTTTATAAATTTCAGAAAATAAATTAATATTTCACCCTTTCTTTTCACACGGTGGCCGAGTCCGTGGAGATGATGACGTTTGATTAAGCAAGGCACGGGACACACAGAATGTCTTAGCTCCTCTGTAGACTGTTCCCTCTACTCTTCCACTTCCTACAAATCATTTTCTCCTTTTTTCTTTAAAAAAAAAAAAAAAAATTCCTAATTTGTGTCATCGTCACACCAGCTACCGTTGAATTTGCAGTTCATACTCCTAGGAAAATGGCCATTGGAGTTTTTTTTTTTTTTGAATCAAAAGTGACAATTTGAATAATAAATAATCAAAAACTTACATTTTCTTGAAAAAATCAATATATATGACAACACTTATAAATCATTATCTCAAATTTAAATCGCAAATAAATGAAATCGTTTCTCATATTCATTTGAATTGCAAATTTGATTTAGTTTGAGAATTCATGGTGTTTTTTTGGTACAAAAACACCGTGTATTTCTGTAGTAATTAAGAACAAACAACTATCCGACAGTATCAATTTTCACGTCATTATCATGTCCCAAACTCCTGAACAAAGTTACAAAATAAATACAAAGTATAGAAGGGTATTAGGGAACCTTGTCTGAAGGTCACTCCAAGCACAAAGTAATGAAAATCGAGTGTCCCCACTGCAAGTAAATACAGACATCATATGTATACTCCTAGAGTGCAAAAACAAACATGTCAGCCTTGTAGGAGGATATGATCATCAGCGGGAATGTGAATATATAATAATAATTTGAATTGAATTGAATCATGGAGCCGTGCAGGCATGCTAAGGAAATTGATGAAACTTCACTAACAAGAGAAACTTAGCTGTGTTAAAATGATTGCTGACCTTTTTGGTTTTAACTTTTATTCACCATTTTTTATTTTTTCAAGATTCAATCCCCAATTTCCACACAACATGTATATTGAAGCAGCAAGCTGGTTTTGATTGGCCTTGTCTTTTCAGAGGTGGTCTTTTTCTCCTGCCAAGTAAATTATTCCATTTCAAAGTTTCATGGGACCCTATAAATGTAGTAATCAGGGGCAGGACCAAGCTGGGATGGGAGCTTATGTTGCTGCGCTTTTTGGGTTTCTGCAAAATAAATTGGAAGCTTTCAATATAAAAAATTTGTCATTTGGCTTTCTAGGCTATAACTGCAATGGAGTCAAGCAAAACTCATGGATCGTGAGTCATGACAGACTAATATCAAACAACCGAGAAGGATAGAGAAAATGACTTTTTGTTTGAAATAACAAGGGATTAGCAAAGTATATAAATCATAAAGAAGGGAATGCTGTCCACGTAAAACGAGGTGTCGTGTCATGGAGATGCCAGGTGGATAGTCTCTGGATTTGGGTGGGCAACAAGATGGCCCTGGCATTGGTTGTTGCCTTTTCTACCTTCTGGTGAGATGTGGGGTCAAATTTCAGAAATCGGTTAGAGTGAGGTGAGCTTTGTTAATTGGGCCACTTCTGAAAGGAAAAGCCCTTTAAATAAAGACTCCGCTGCTTCATCCTTTGTTATCTTATTTGACCCACGACCACGTCCATCATCGCTGGAAACAGGGATATTATTTATATTTACATAGCCCATACTTCTGTGAGTTGTATAAGTATGGATTGTCCTGCAGCAAAAATGAAGTTCAGAACAATTGTTCTGTCCCCTTCTCTTCTAGATGTGGTATTGTTTATGTCACAAGGCAAAAGGAAATAGCCCCAATTCTACAAGGCCATGAGAAGAGTTTTGAGTTCAAACCATGACCCTACATAATAAAGATTAGCAAGCAATTGATTTGTTTCTTCTTCATGTGGTTAATCTTTCTTGCCCAGGCTCATTTGTTGATGTTTCCATCTCTGACGTTGAGGTTCCACTTACTGTCGCTAGCTTTGACAGTAACCTAATTTACTGGCTACTGCAAAATTCTCCTTGGATTGTCGGTCGCAGGTTGGGTTACCAGTATATGGGTTTAGCTATTTGGGCTAATGGGTTGTTTTATTAGGCTCTCTGTGTGAACCTCTTCCTGATTCTGCTGTGAATGTTTTGGAGTGCACAGGCCCATGACTGAACTTCATTATATATATATATATCTATTTTTTAAAAGGAGATTTTGGGAGTATTTTGTGTTTTTATTTGATGAAGGGAATCAACGGCCAAAAATGATTCAACGTGGCATATCATAGATCTCTATTCTGTTTCTGTGGGTTCCAATACCACAACCAGAATGCTTAGACCAATCAGCCATATTTGGTCCACAAAATGTGTCCCACTAATTTAACAACCACATTCTTTCACACGCCAAAAAAAACTCCAATAAACATTTATTTTATTTTGTATATATAATTTTTTGTATATATTTAATTATATATACCACTTATTTCGTATATACTTTAATCAATAGAGAAATAAATTTCTATAATTAATTATTATATATACATTTTTGTATATATATAATAATTTCTCAATCAAGATCTATATAATACTTTTCACCAGTGGTATATATAGAGAAAGAAATTTCTATAATTAATTATTACATTTTCTTAAAAAATGAAATTTAATTTTCAGTAAATAAATACCAACTTAGCCAAAATATTCTAGATAATATAAATTATCTAATAATATTATATTAAATTTACAATTTTCAAAGAATCAGTATATATATTGTTTTAATTTCTGTGACTGTCATCTAAATATAATCAACTTTGATTTTATTTATTTTGAAAAAACACGTACGAGCGCTTTAACAAGTTAAACGAGTTACATAGCCCTGGCCATGAGTTTCCTCCAAAAGGGTCAAAGAAAAGGGTGACCCAATGCTTTACATGAATTAAAAAAGCAATATCATATTTAAATATCCATTTTCTTATTCTAAAAAAAGTGAGATGCAATAGTAGTAATATTAAATTTAATTTTAGATGCGAAATACATTTAAAATTTGAAATAATTAACTCATTAAATTTCATTTATATATATATATATATGTCCTAGCTTGATTGGGTGATTTTGAAATACTTCCAACGGATAAGAGCTAGCTATATACCAGCTTCGCTTTAAACATGGAACAAATTGGATTAGTGACATGTATATAAAAGTGGTTTATTATCCACATCAACCTCGAAGTTAGATCAAAGCCTTTTTTTATTTTTTATTTTTTAAAAAAGAAAAGTTATATGGTAAGGCACCTTTTCTCAATCTTAGTATATGCCAACTGAAACTCAAAAGCGAGCTTCATCAAATTTAAATAATAAGTTAGCCGTTGACGGAATCTGCAATAAATTTTTCTTTCTTTTTTTTTTTAAAAAAAAGAAAAAAAAAAAAGAAAAGCCAAAACCCAATAATGCAAGCATAATTAGTTGTATATAAAGGGTTATTGCTGGTCACATGTTGTCTTAATATTTTTTGGTTGTAATAACAGCAAACATGCTGGTGGGATATCTCTGATTTTTTAGTATTATCATAATCTAAATCGTACTATGCTAATTAAGTACTGAATAAAGGAATTAATTAAACCCCACTATTCACGTGGCCACTTAAACCTGCTCTTCTTAATTAACTAATTTTTAATTTGATTTGGCTGCTACAAATCTGCAATCAAATGCCAAATTTCCAGCCATGTTTCTATACATTTATCTCAACTCCATCACATGATCCCATAAAGATTTTCTTTTTCCATTATTTTTTAAAAATTTTCTCATCAACTTGTGTGCTTGATCAAGATTTTGTAGATTTTGTGATGTGCTTAAATTTGTTTTATCTAATTGGGGTAATAGAATCTAGTCAATTCTGTTATGACAGTTGGCTCCAAGCACCCTCCAAATCTACAGAAGAAGCTAATTACACACGCTCTTTAATAAAATCATGGAAATTTTACCCAATCATTCTCTATGGTATTACAAAATTAAGAAATAAAAGATAAAAGACAGAAATTGATTGAAGCAGAGGGTAAATTAAAGGAATCCATGCATGTAGATTCATGATTAAATTTAAATAAACATAGAGACTATATATAAAAATTGGGCAGGCATAGCAGCAGCAGAAGCAGCAGTGACAATACTGGCATGAGATAAGCATCTAAATCAAAAGGGCTGGGGACCTACAAACACCTGACTAACATGCATACCAGCTGTGTATGTGTAGATAACTTTTGAACTGAAATATATCTTTCAAGGAGTTTTGTTTGTGTCTCTCACAGTGTTGAAGAAGCAGCAGCTACAGTGTGTGAAAAAGAAGTTCACATTCAAATAAAGCAGAGAGATTGTGAAAAGAGGAGATGTATTAGAAAAGAGGAGTGTGTTGGATGCTAGAGAGTGGGTGACAGTCAGTCACATGATGGATGAATCCTTCCATCAAAGAATCATCGAGAATTGCGTACATTTTTATTTTTTTAATTATTTTTTTCATGAATGAATAGGGAGACTACTATTATATGGTCAGTGCCAAAAGTTGGGTCTTTTTTTTTTACACTAGCTTTTTAGTGCCATTCCCCTTCTTTGTCAGCCTAACATTGCTAACGTCCCCTTCACGAGAATGACCATTTCCAACTTTCCTTGTTTTCTTCCCCTCGTCCATCTGTTTGTCCTCTTTCTTCCTTGGAATGTGTGCTTGATACTCTCCTCTCTCCTCTCTCCTCTCTCTACATATGTCTTTCGATATTGCATTGAGAAACTGGTTAAAACGTTAGAATTACGACTTAATTTTTACAAAGTTAGTTTGCGCCACTTTTGAATTACATGGAGTTCACAATCATTCAGTTGCCTATACAATGATGAAACGAAAGCACCTGCAAGCTTTTTTTTTTTTTTTTTTTGTTTCCTCCTTCAGTATTACAAATACATGATTCCAAAGCAAGAAAAACTAAAACATGCAAGGAAGAGAGAATCCCTTTTTTATTTCATGGCCCATGCTAGTGCTATAGCTCACTAGCAAATATAATTTCATCTCTCGGATTCCATGATCCAAACTAGCAAACATCTCTCTAACTCTCCAGGAAAAACATGGTATATAACCCAAAGACACAAACTCCTTTATTTCTCATAAAACGATGATGTTCAGTCCCCTCGCCCCTCCCCCCCTCCCACCTGAAATTTCAACCTACTTTATACACCATCCTAAGTTCCAAAACATGCATGGAGTTATAAAATAAGGTAGTTGCCGTCTCGATGACTTGAAAAACATTGCCAAACTGCATATAGTGGTGTGTATTAATTTCAATACAGCAGTAGTAGATGTATCAATTCTGGTATCTCAATTGAAATGTTGTTGCTCAAGCCACGGCCAAAACCCAGATTGATCATCAATGCCACAGAACATGTTGCTAAGGCTTTCTTCCTTCACCATTTGATCAATATTCTTCTGGCAATGAATGTGATCAGGCCTTGAAGAACTGTTCTGGAAGAGCTGCGCCACACCTGTTGGCCTCATAGTAGATGAAGATGGAAAAAGGGTCCTGCTTGTTGGGCGATTAGATAGGGGGCTATCAATAGCTGGAGTCCTTGAGATATCCAGTTTGATATCGGAGCTGTTTTCACTTCTATTACTGCAAGAACCCTCAGTTTCTTTATTAAGGTTAATAGACTCGGTTGGTTCCCTGCTTTTCAGTGCCAATATCTGCAAACAGCAACTAACCGATCAATATCATTGCTCATGTTTGCAGACACAATAAGTTCCAATCTGGTAATTCCAACAACTTAAATAAAATATATATGTATAGAAAAGAAAGGAGAGGCTGCTTATAAAGGAAGAATAAATAGATATATATTGCAAGAGAGATCTATCTTTCAGGGTCATGATTACCTTTAGTTTCAGAACGTCAAGAATTAAACAATCAATTAAAAAGTTTCCCTTTTCTTTTGTTTATTTATTATTATTTTGTATTTTTGGGTTCAAGCAACCTCTCAAAAAGTTCGCACTAATGATAAGAAAAGAACCTTTGCTAAAACATCCATGATTGGTTCGAGAAGTTACCAGAAATAAAGTTGATAAAAATCATTACAGAAGAAAAAGTCAAAAAGGAAAAATCACAGAAAAAATTATCAAGATCTTCAACTCTGAATGTATTCTTCAAAATTATTGTAGTTCCATGCAAAATCTATTCTACACTCCTAAAAGCAATAATTCCCTTGAAGAACAATAGAGGAAAAAGAGAGTAGAAAGAAAGAGGGAAAACATTATGCAAATTTCAATCAGATCATGTAACAGTGGTATATATCCAGTTGAAAGTTGGAACTAACCTCTGCGTGAAGCTTCTGGTTCTGAGCTTGGAGTGCATCATTGTCAGCTTTGATGGCTTCAAACTGTCTCTTGAGGAGATCATAGTCTTTCTCAAGCTGTTTAGTCTTCCATCTGGCCCTCCTGTTTTGGAACCATATAGCAATCTGTCTTGGTTGCAGACCAAGAGCCCTAGCCAGCTGCATTTTTCTCTCAGGTTCGAGCTTGTTACCCAATTCAAAGTTCTTTTCAAGTGTCTTCACTTGTTCCATATTAAGTCTTCTCTTTTTCTCTCCTGCTTGTGAGCCATCATCGGACAACTCGTCCTCTCCATTAGCTTCTTCATGACATGAAGCATCGATCCCTGAAAACGACATTGACCTCTTCCCTAGAAATGATGCCACCCCTGCACCCAAAACAACAAAAAGGAGAAAACGAAACTTAAACATTAAGAACCCAGAAGTTTTCCCAGTCAGAGAGAAGGAAATATAGAGAGAGAGGTACCATGGAAGTCTTGGGCTGTGCATGAGGGTAGAATTGGATTGAGAGAAGTGGGAGGTTGATGATGATCTTCTTCGTGGGGAGTTTGGAGCATGAAATTAGCTGGGAAGAAAGCCATCCCATTGCAAGTCATGACCTATGCTTGGGAAACCAATCTTAAAAACACCGGTGATAATCTGGCTGTCATGTTGGAAGACAGAAGAAAAGAAAGAAAGATGCGCAGATGCAGATGCTCAGAGTGGGCAGAGCTTAATCAGTGTGGAAGAAGGAAAAGGAAGACTTGATCTAATATCACAGCACAAGAGAAAGAGAGAAAAAGAAAAAGCCTTTCCAAAATAATTAAAGAACATCAGAAAAAAAAAAAAATTCAAACTGAAGGATATGCAAAATTTGGTTTGATGAATAGTATATATACCTTATCAGTTGCTAGGAAGAAATATTTCTCTTTTATAGTTTATATTTTCAGAGGAAGAGAATAGGATGAGGAAGAAAGAGAGGAGAGAGAGAGAGAGAGAGGAGTATGATGATGAGTCTATAGCTGTGCTTCTCTTTATATGAAGAGGAAATTCTCATTTTTATTATTGTCTATGTGAATTTTCACTGCCAAAAGAAAAGAAAAGGAAATTTATCCAGTCTTTGGCAATAAAAAAATATGGGGTAATTCTCATAGGAATAGATTAATTAATTTCTGATAAAAAGAAAAAGAAAAACATGAAAGTGATATCTTCTCTATAAAAAGGTAAAGAAAGTGATGATGTGAGATATGAAAGGAAACTTTCTGAGCTATGTTCTGTAATTCTCATAAAAATTTTCATGGAAGAGTATGATCAACTAGTTTGATAATCATGAGTCATTTTCAGTTATTAATCTTTTTCCATACTTAAGGAGAAAATAATTTAATAGCTACTCATAACATAGACAGTTGTCTTCAAATATAAATAAAAAAAAAATATACATAAGCAAACCAATTTCATCTGCTTCAAGTAGCTGGCTAGCTTTTTAATTCCACAGTGAAATTAGCAAGAGAGAGGAAATGGGTTTCAATTTCATTTCATTTATTAGTAACCTGCATAAAAGTTAAGAAGTGGGTGACTTGTGAAGGAAAAAGAAGAAGAGGGGTCTCCTGATGATCCCTTTAAACTAGACCCTTCAAATGGGGGTGGGTGTTTTTTTCCTTTTTTTTTTTTTTTTAAATAAAAAGAAAAATGAGAGAGAGAGTGTTTCTTAAAGAAAGAGGGTTTGCAAAGGAGTGATATTTTATGTTGTATGTTGTATTAAGTGAAGTGAAAAAGAAAGGGAGATTACTTGAGAGAAAAGAGAGAGAGAGAGGGGCAGGAATCTAGGGATGGGTCCAAGAAGGGGGCAGGGGTTGCTACCTAACCCACCAACAGGGATCGTGCATTAGGACGAAGCTCTTTTCCATCCATTATCCTTTTGTGTGTGAGCAATGGCTTTGTGTGTATGCGAGTGAAAGAGAGAGATGTGGGTTTCAAAACCCCAACCAAAAATCCCTGTGCTTGTAACCCTACAAGGCCTGCTCTTTTTTTGTCTTAGTGCCCCCACTTCTGTCCATCTCTATCCCACTACTCTTCTCTTCTCTTCTCTCTTCCTCACACTTCAAATTCCTTTTCTTTTTTCAAAAAACAAAAAAAAAAAAAAACAAATTGAATTGATTAGCTTTGTCCTTCCAAAATTCATATCTTCCACTACAGCAATTTTGTGCCTCAATTTCAGTGCAAAAAAAAAATATCAGAATATTACAGAGAGGTTACAATGATTTTTAATATGATCTGTTTTACGAATTTCCTTCGGTCTGCATAAAAATGCATTTGCATTTATGAAATATGATGCATATAAATTATCATAAGCATTTCATTATATGCAAATAAAAAGAAAACGAATTTGTACTGGCAGATTTAATCTGATAGTAAATATATTTGAATAAATATAAGAGATTTCAAATTTTACTCTCCTAATTTTATTTTAAAAAAAAGAATTTATAATCAAAATTTATAATTATGAAAATAAAATTTTATGAATTAATTTACTTTTAATGAAATAAATTAAATTGACTTTAAAACATTAACAATAAAATAAAATATAATTTCTAAAATTTTATTTTATTAGTAAAGTGGTTCATTAACTAAATTTTTATAAAAATAATAATTTTTTATATATTCTGTCTAATAAATACAATAATATAAATATTTATTATAATGATTTTCTATTACATTAAATTTATTTTATTTTATTATTTAATTCTTATAATTATAAAAAATATATTAAAATATTTTTAAAGAGTACATTAAAATATTTATTAATTAATTTTTTAATTTTAAAAAATAAATTAAAATATTTTAAAAATCCACTGATTAATTTCTCCGTTAATTTTATTATTAAATATTTTATTATTTAGTTTTTATAATTATAATTTTTTTAAAAAAAATAATAATTAATCCCTTTATATCAGAAGATATTTTAAACTTCTTTTAACGCTATTTAACAATTAAAATTAATAGAGTAACTAATTAATATATTTTTAAAATATCAGATAATTTTAATATAATTTTAAAATTTAAAAATAAGTAATATGAGAATTAAATAATAATTTTCCATATGATTTTTTGATGGTTCTGGAGTGATAATAACACATTTCCTTTTAAAATGTGAATCATCACAATCATCATAGTAAAACTTTTAATTTATACTTATACAGGGAGAAGATTAAAAAAAAAATAGTACTCTTTAAAATATTATATTATCTAATGATCAGTGGTAGCTTTTTTTTATATAAATACAAATGATTTTTCATTTACTGCAGCTAATAAATAAATAAATAAATTTAACTAATATTAAGATTTATTAAATATATTTATTAGTGCTAATTTTGCATTGAAATTTTACTATTGTACATAAAAATATATAATAATATTTTGAAAATGATGTAATACTATATTAAAAATACAATTTATTAAAATTAATAACAATTGAATGCTACCACATGTGTTAAAGTGAATGGTTGGACTCACTGGAAGAGTAATTTAAGTAATGAAGCAGCTAATTTGGATGGTATCTGTAAAATAGGTTTGGATCAAAGGGCAAACAAGATATGCCATGCAATACCACTTCAATTATTAAATTAGAAGATAGTACCTTAGAAATAAATGAGATTTAGGATACAATGAAAATATTAAATAAATTTTATTTTTTTTTTAACCGGTAAATAAACCGTCAAAATATAATAAAAATTACTTTACATAAAAAATCGTAAAAATTCATTATATACCCATCATATTTAATCATTATTTAGGTCTAATTGTCATCGATGAATATAAAAGAGTGCACTTTACAGTTTGTTTGAATTAAGCTAGTCGAACTAGCTGATACATCCTTTAATTCGAGTTATATTCTTAAAATAAATCGATTTTGGTTTAACATCTCTTTCAATCAACTCAAAACGGGTTGCGATTTTACATGTATCAGAATTTAAGGAGTAGATGGTATTTGAGTTTTATGAAGTCCTATGGAGATCAAGTTTCTTTTTAAGCATATTAATGTGAGTGCATGCTTGTGTTTGTAGGAAAGAGACACAAACAAAGAAAGAAATGTAGTCACATGGCGCATGAAGTTAATTGTTTCTTCTAGCAGGCAGAAAATGGTCTTTGTAACGGGGCCCGGAGGGGTAAATTAGGCTACAATTTTATTTTTATTTTTTTCACTTGGAAATCTATTGAAAGAGGTGAAGATCTTTCACCAATCAACTAGAGGACTTGTACAATCTTGCTAGGTAGGCTACAGTAAAATTTCATGACTTTATATAATAATAATAATAATTAAATCTTTTTTTTTTTTCATTCTTCTACAAGTCTCCCTTTTTCCCATTTATCATATGTCGAAGCATGCAAAGTGATTGGACCCATGACAAAAAAAAATTAAGAATCGAACATATGGACCCAAAATTGTTAGCCGTAAACATACATTACCCACAAATTTACAGATGGTGTAATCGGAGGATTTCCCATTTTTTTTTCCAATTGGTCTTTTAAGTGATTAAATGCTACTATATTTTTGACATTAAACATCATTTAATTCAATTTTTACATGAATTTAATTTTTTCAAAAATCTCGTGTGCACAACCTTTCACATCATATCTTATCCATAATCGGATTAAAAGTTTAAATGATTTCAAACAATGGTCGATTGCATTCATGCACATAACAATTCTTTTTTTAATTTTCTTTTGAAAAAAAATACATATTTCTCCTCAATAAATGGTAGGAACCCATACTTGTAATACAGAGCATCTCTTAGGCAGCAGATACGTCATATTCCTGCATACAAAATGGCTGGGCAGCTAAAGAAATAGATGGGGTTTTTTTTTTTTTTTTAAAGGGGTGATTTTATATAAAATATAATTGTTAAAAGAAAGTATATTTATTATCATAATTGTGTTTTGATTGGAAAAATCATTAGCTAATTAAAGGGTTATTATTTCTAGGGCATGAAATCTAAAAGGAATGTGGAGGACCCACAAATTCTGGATATTTGGGTTAGGAACGAATGGACCCACAAAGTACTATTTTAAAAAAATTGGGGAAGAAGACAAGCTACTCTCACAGCACCACCACATGACTTTCTTAGTTGGAAGCTCAAGGATACCCTATTGGAATGGGGTGGATCCATGTTCTTAGCCACCCCTATTTCATTTTCCCCCTTTTTTATTTTTTAAATATTATAAATTCTTTTAAAATTAAAATAATTTAAAGGAAGTTTACTAAAAATAATATTACACCCTATTTTTTTTTTTATAAAATAAAAGAGAAGAGACCTGCCATGAATCTTCTTCTCCACATGCCCTTGTGCCTCCCATGTGCTCTCTTTGCTTGACGTCACCTTCTTTTTCGCTTAATATTTTATTTATTTATTTAAAAAGAAATAAAATTAGAGAAATGAAATTGAAATTGAAAGTGATTTGTCAACCACTGAATCTGTTATATTTTATATTGTTTAAAATTTTGCTAGTGGCTACGTTTAACTTTTCCCAAAGAAAGCTCACCCATAAATCAAGACCGTTGGTTCAGCATCACATTTCTTGGATTTCCTACAGCTGGAAATTTCATTAATTTTTTAAAAAAATTAAAAAATAAGGGCACACCCTACATTATATTAAAATTTGGTTGCCAAAATTATTGCAATTTACATCATATGTACATACCATTTGCACTAATTGTTGTTTGGATTTATATATACTGATGATGGGATTCATCAGTCACTGCAGTTATGTATGATGCTCAAATTTTTGTTTTTTTCTTTTAATTTTTATTATATTTTTTTTATGAATCAGAAGGCTTGCATAAAATTTAAGGAAAATAAGTTTTTTTAGTGCATTTATATGTTGCCTAAAATAATTATCTAACATTGTGTGCACATAACTGTTCAAATTATTCCAGGTGATCAAAGCATATACTAAAAAATTGTAAAAATAATTAGAAAAAATAATAATATTTTTTGATATTTTTAAAGTAACAAATATAATTTTAGACAAATGAATTTTTTAAAAGTGACATAAATATTAAAATAGACAGGAAATTAATTATAGCCTTCCAAGTTCTAACCTACTCATGTTACACAGCAAAACTCTTAGCTTTCAAAAGTATTGTGGATGCTATTCATATATTCGGGCAAAAACGGGAAGCTAAGATAGAGTAAGAGGAGAGGTGTCTATTAATAAAGGGAAAGGAATGAGGAGAGCAGTACCTTCCAAAATGGAAAATGGCTTTGCAAGGAAAGAAGGTGCTAATCGCTATACGAGTGAACAAGTATAGGCCATACGCCATAGGGTAACCTAAGACCACCACAACTCAACTAACACCTATTTAAGTCTTGATAAAGTTTTTATAAAAATATTGATGAAGATTCTCATAAAATATACAAGTATTAATTATTAAGGCTTCTTCTCCTCGTTCAACGATTAAGACATTAAACTTTGGCATAACTAAAAATAAGTTGGTGTCCCTCTCTTTACTTTTTTTTTTTTTTATAGAGATTCTCTCAATTTTTTTTATTGGTCTTCCTTTCTCTACTCTCTTTAAATTTGAGAGTTTCTTTCGATTTTCTTAATTTCTCTTTATGAGAGATAAAGACTCTGTTTTAGTGATAATGCGGCATCACTACTCCTTCTAGATAGAGATGTTTCTTTCGTCCTTATTCAGATGTGAGTTTTTCTCATTTCCCTTCCATTTATATGGGATTATATTTTAGTTTTATTTTTATTTTTTTAGTTTCTTTTGTTTTATAAGCGAATTAAATTAAGTGAAGGAATATTATGTTTCTTAGTTGTAGATGCATGTGTCTTTAGATTGCAGGATTGGAAGCTTCTTGTCTCTAACACTCCCTTTTCCCTCAACCGGAGAAAGGTAGATTGATAATGGCTTAGAAGTTTTTCCTTGCATAATGCACTGTCACTATCCTCCTTAGCAACCAGTGTGATGAAGCTTTTCTTAACCCAAAAGTAGATCATGTGCTTGATTTGGTTGCATGTGCTTGATTAGAGTTTCCTCCCTTAATGTCTTCCTCTGTAAATGTGGCGGTGGGTTATGTGTAGCATTGTACCTTGACTAACAGTGATATTAATAGAGAAGATGAAATATTAATTGGATCGGAATCCGGGTTACCTGCTCGCGGGTCTAGAGTTTTCACTTTGAACTTCTTTTTTCCCTATTTGTTTTTTTAGTGGACCTAAATCTCTAGTGGTGGATTTTATCTATATCAGACTTTTGCCTTATTAAATCAAAGAATATATTATCTTAAAAAAAAACTCTAACAAAACTAGATTTCGAGTATAGTCTTTATAACCCTATAAAAAAGTACTTTTTTTTTCACTGTTGATATGGAAACCAACATCACAATTGCTTCTTGATTTGAACCTTACTGACTAATATGCCCTCTTCAATCTTCAGCTCCTTTTCTTCATGACTTATGATTTTACTCACACGTACATATCTATTACATTGTATAAACAATTAATCCAAACACATATTCAATTCTCTGTCAAAATTAGGTATATTATTTTGATAATTTAAATCTAATTATTAATTTTATCCAATTCATTGGTGATAACATAAAAAAATATAAAACTCTATATGATCATGATATATATCTACAATATATATCTACAGTTCAATCAAATCCATATAATTAAAGAAAATCGAATAGATAGCATGATCCGATCCGACTAGAAAACAAATATGAACCTTATATGTGATGGTCAACTCCAATGATTTCACCAAAATCATAAATACAGTGCTTCCAGTCCACCAGTCCAGTCATACCGATGTGAGGAGAACAAATAGACATAATATAAATTAACCGACTCTGTATTTATTAGGCCACTGCACACCATTAATGATTCGGCTAATGGAACGTGTAACTGACAGAGATTGTCAAAACGACCAGGGTATATACACCCCTTAACCAACCGAATTCGACATTCCTAACTCTTTAAGAAAACCTCAAACTTTCTCTGCTACTAAAACATTAACCTATCTAGATCAAAGCACACAAATTTATTAACTCCCCAACCATCAACTCCAGTCCATTAATTTTTCCGCTCGATCGAACTCTTGCTTTGATCTACTTGTTGTATCTCAGTTCATCAATAGGACTCCTAAATAGAGACCTTCTCGCTTCCGTGCATGGAAGCTGATTCGGCTTGAATTCAAGTAACTTAGAATTCAAAATCTAATCTAGCCTCGAACGATGATGTGAAAGGAGAATGTGCAACAGTATTTCCAAACAGAAGAAAACATAGATGGAGAACTTCTTTCACATTATTTTCCAATTGTCGATTGTATCAGACTGAACCTCAACCATGTAACCTCACACCTAAGCTCCACTTGCAACAAACGGTTTGCAGAATGAGGTAACAGAAGTTACAGAACAATATTATTTGTCATAATTATTTATAGTGGAGGGGGATGTGAGCTTACGGGCATTGGACTGGACAAGCATGGAAATGGAAAGTTGTTGTGAGCAATTATGGCATCAGAAAAAGGAAATTACAAGTACCAGCTAGGTGTCTTAAATTAACATCTCCACGTTACTTTTCTACGGTTAACTACATGAACTAAAGGATTACATCTCTAGCATTGAATTCGTAAACAACAAGGAGCAGAACTCATACACGATTGATTGGACTTCTAAACTACGATGGCATGATAAAGCACTCATCTTTCTATGCATCTATAGGCTTTTCAACTCAAATTACATTTTACACTACGTAAAATACAGAGACCCTCAATGGTGGGGGAAAAATGAATGAATATATGCATTTCATAGTCCTTTTAAAATGGGAAATATACATACGCATGATGGAAGAACCAATTCTCTGAGGTGCTTGAGTGTCATATGGAGCTTCAATGTCAACTTAATTAGGAGGGTTTTGGTTGTTGGCCAAAGTGAAAACCAGAAGACTTGAAAGAACTGCTCGAAAGATTTGGCAGCTTAAGAGTTGCAATGACGCAAGCTGCAAGAGCACATGAAGAAGCCAGGGCGAAGGCGGGAATATTTCCTCCACCAAACAGAGCATCCCATGGACCCGCGCCAAGGGATATGATTATCTGAACAGAGCAAGAATAAACATGAAATCAACTCTCATTGAATTATCTAAAGGGAAAGGGAAAAAGACAAAATAGTAAGAAGTGAGTTTAACTGACTACACCAAGAATTTAAGATTTACAAGAGCCCTAAACTGTATAAGAAGCAGCGTGAAAATTTCCCACAAAAATGACCCAGACAAGCTACCTCAAAACAAAATAATATTTATAAAGGGGAAGCCTCCCTTACATATATGAATCAAATGCAACAAAAAAAAAAGAAGCCAAAAAACAAACAGAAGGATCGCAAAGTAATCACATACCTGTGGAAAACTATTGCAAGATTCAGAACTCCTATGGCCAATCCTGTACAGTAGTAAAACAAATATCAAGATTAATCTGCTTAACTCAATGCCCATATGAATTGAAAGGTATCCTAAATAGGTATAATGCCATACAAACCTTGGCCACCACCAGAATCAGCAGTCAGCTCTGCTATGACAGAAAATGGAACACTGAATGTTATCTGCAATGCACAACCATTAATGCATGCTTTCAAGGGAAGAAATTGTAAAATATTGCAGTCGTTTAGATAAAACTTGTACATACAGCAAGAGGAAAGCCAAGAAGAGCAAATACAATCAAGGCAGCTTATTATAGTATAAAAAGAGAAAGTGGATAATAATTTTGGAATAGCCAAAAAAGAAAAGATGGACAAAAATTATGTGATGGAGGGAGTATCATCTTTATGTGGTCTTGAGGAAAACATAGACCTTGGCAACTTATACAGGAGGAAGTTGCATTTATACCACAAAGACAAGAGCTAGTAGTGAACTTAAAAGCTTATGCAACAAGAAAAGCTGCTTTCAGATTTCCACAAGCTTCACAACACGCTCTACTCATCAGGGAAGGAAACCACCTGCTTAGAAATAGTAACATCCGCTGAACCAATCAACCAATTATCTTCGCATAGAAATATAAATAGTGACAACATTAGAACAGTGGCACATGTTAACCAAAAAAGCAAGCAGTCAAGATACAATATTTCTTCCGATTTAGATAGATAAAGATGTGAAGCAGTTCAAAGCCAGTAAAGGACATAAAAAGTTGCACCCAAGCACATATCAGGAAACATTCATTGCCATAAAACTGTTTCAAAAATTTCACCTGTTCCAACTCCCACTAGCGCCAGCAGAAAATTCTAAAATGTTGCCAACAGCCATCCACGAGCAAAATATAGCATTGGCGGAATAGCGTTGATCAGGACCTAAAAACTCATAACTAAGAGATAATATCCAAAATTCCAGATATCAAAATGTTGCTAATTCTGATATAAGTTGGATAAAAACAATGGAAAAAAAACAAAAATGCACCTGATAAATCAGCCAGAAGGGCACGTGCCGGTCCCTACAATATTAAAAGCCTTATTATTTGCTGAAATATACAGGTGATGTCATTGCAATTACTATTACTACTTTCCATACAACATATGAAAAGAAAAAAAAAAGTAGCCATTACAACACACTTACCTGCACTGTGTTGTTAGCAAGATCTAGCAACCAGAACCCAATGACAAAAACAAAAGCTGCCCTTGTTCAAGTGCCTTTGAATGTACTGCATTTCCATAGACCAGACAGTGAGTAAACCCATGTTTGTGGAATGAAAAAAATTGAAATCAGAGAGGGAACACCAACCTACAATGCTCCTTTGTGTCCCCTAATATGTATCCAATGTCTGCAGAAAATCCGATTATTATCCCCTAAATTACAACACTTGGTTTAGCTTATATAAAACACAGAATGTAAAGATAGATGCTAAAGTCAACTTTGAGGTTCATCAATACTTACAGCAACTGAGATCATTAGAGATCCAGCAAGGATAAATGTCGTCTTCTTCCAAATTTTGAAGAGCACTTATCACTCCAAATACCAACACAATGTTGAAGCTAAAAGTTCATTTTTAACTAATAAGCAATGCAATTCCAACTTTAAATCAACATATAGTAAAGAAGGATGAAGAAACTAGTTCAATGAATTGGTGTTAAAGCTTTAAAACTATTTTGAATAATCACATTTGACACCAGCCAAAAACTCATTAGAAGAATAACTTGTTTCCTCATGAGTAGGGGACAACTAATATTATTTACATCAATATGAAATGCAAGAAAACTTCAATCAGATTACAGCAGAAAAAGTATGATTATTTTAGTTCTCTTAAAATTCCAAGCATGCCTGCCAGATTACTGCAGCTAGAGGCCAAAAGTGCATTAGCAGCACAGCTTTACAATCATTAGAGTAACCATTTGATTTTTCATTGAGTGATGTAGTTTAATTCTGAAAATGAAGGACCAAACAACTAATCAAATTGGCATTTTGTTTTACAATAGTCATGAAGGACTATTATCTAGTACAGTATATTAATAAATGTCTTGGACTCAAAAGCAAAATGCTGCATTGCAAGTTCAATGTTGAAGCGATCACTTCACACGTATGTGAAAGGGTTCCTTCCCAAGAGCTTGTTTCTACCATAACTGGTAATAGCTTCTTTATTTTATGATAATGATGACAAAATGAAAATGATGTTCTTGTGTATCTTCTCCTGATCCAAATTTTTGTTGGCATCTCTTGACCCAATTTACAACTTAAATTCAGTAAAGGCACATAACAGTAGCCCAGCAATAAAGTTCATCCAATTAAAGCAACCAACAAACATATTGTGTTCTAACAACATGAAATTCCAGGATGATATAGCTTCTTACAGAGAAAGATAGGTGCTCAATGCATCATTGTATCAATTTCGTGAGGAAACTCAAAAAAAAAAATAGCAAAAAAGTAAAAGAAAAAAAAAGAGTATTTTCCATCACCTACCACAAGGCCTGTTATTGTAAAGCTAGAACTCACAATTAATTACTCCCTCCATTTCCATTTCAAGTAATGTATTAGAAAATTTTGCATGTCCCATTTCAATTGTTAATTAGAAAATTGAAGAAATTAATCATTTTTTTCAAACTTTACGCATTTATTTCTTATTTATCATCTTCCCCAATTAACATAATAAATGCAAAACAAGGGTACTTTGTCAATTATTAGTATTTTCTTTTTGTTAACAAAAATGAGATCATTCGATCATGTTCTTATTTCATATATGAAAACCTTAAACATCACTTGAAATGGAATGGATGGACTAACTTACAGTCATTAGAAAGAAATTCATTACACAGTGTCGGAACTACGATTCCTCAAGTGCATCCCAAACAATAGCATTATGACGCCTGATCAAACCAGTTCTCGCTTACATATAATTCAGCTTTTTAAGAAATCAATTCACGAAATCCATTTATGAAACCTATTTTACATAACCTGAATTATGCACGCATGTTCCTCACTTGAATACGTGTGATGTTATCAAACGACTTACAATTTATTAAAAAAAAAGGAACTCTGATACACGGCTTACATACGATTGGACGAAGAATTTGACTTGCCTGTATATAAGGAGTTAGAAGAGAGAGCTGTAAGGCCCAACCGAATTGGACACTGGCGGCGACCGTACAGCTGAGAATAAGAGTGATCAAGCTAAAATGTCCGTTCGTTTTAGATCTGACTGAGAAACTGGAGTCACCATTGGGGATATGTGACGCAGAATTCGGAGAAGAAGAAGAAGGAGAATTATCCAGTTGGATCAGATGATGATGCTGGTCTTCCACACCCACCATTTCCACCTCCACTTCCTTTTTCAGGTTCCTGTACGGAGCTCGAATGGACACGGAGTCCATCCTTCAAGCAAATGCCTAAAAACTCGGTCAATCAACGATCCCAACAATAATTGCTATTTCGCATTCAAAAGTGAAGAAGATGCCAAGTGGTGAGAGACGTTAGAGACAACTTCATCATGGAGAATGAAACCGGGTAAAATCTGGGTGGGTACGGTGGGTGGGGGTAATGAGAGATACTGAGATGGGAGTCTTAACTGTCTTGACGAAGACACGCCGGCGTAACATAATAGCAACATATTGTTCGGTGCATTTGCAGCTGCACCATGAGTCTCCGTCACGTATTTTTTGAGGGACCTACTTCGCTTTTTATTAAATCAAAAAAAAAAAAAAGTGAGTTACGAATCGGGTAATCAGGACCGTAAATGATAAGTGGATCTTAGGATCATTCAAATCGCGATTGTCAAAAGGTATCTATTTATTACTTGTCTTTTCCATCAGGGGATGGCGATGTTACGCTCACCGACACGGTATTGGATTTCAAGCGTACGTATCGTTTGGAGAACTGGAGTGGATTATACTTCTTATAGAAGTGAGACAGTCTCCCTGAACATTACCATTTGGCCGCTAGGAAGCTTACAGCAGAATGGCGCCCCCGCAGGGCAGTCAGAAGAATTGAAAGAAAGAATTACATATCTTCATTTGCAGGGGCAGCCTCATGCATATTATTTTCCCTAACAAGACCGAGAAATTAATTAAACTCTACATAAGGATGTCATCCAATGCAGCCAGGAAAGTACACAAGATGCCCTAAATGATGATAGATTAATAAAAAGGCAATTAAACGAATGTTCCGCCTGCAACAAAGAAATTAAATAGCGCAAATTACTATAAGTTCTCTGTTTATTTAAATTGATTATTAAATTTCTATGGACAACTCACTTAATTAAAATATTAGATATTTTGTTAAATTAAATTATTTCATCTTTTTATCATAGAAAATTGTAAGTGTGTTTAATTGAGTGATATAGAATAGAACTAAATAGTCAGAAACATGATAAAGATGTATCCAATTAGAAATCACCCATGCACATAAATCAATTCTATATTGTCAATATATATATATATATATACATACACGAAATGAAGTTTACCAGTGAATCCATTCTGCACATAGCTAGGCTTATAAAACAGGCCCACAGCCTCTGATGCTCCGTGTAATTGCCAGAACTTCAACACAAAATAAAAATGGACAACACAGTGTACAAAACCTTAGAGAGAAGTTCAAAAGGGCTAACAACCCGAGGCTTCAAGGTCATAATTTTTTTATTGATGCAATGCGAAAGCCTAAAAGCAACTCCAGAATTGCCATTCAGACATTGAGAGCAGAGGACACGGGCACAAGAACAACACGCTACACTGACATAGGAAGGATCACATTACCACAGGGTTGTCAAAGCACACAGACAAAATTACGGCGTGAACTATTTTTTATTTCCCCCTTCTCTTAACCAGCAAGTACTGTACAAAAGTTATTAAAAAAAAACAACTAGCTACACAAACTATATACTGTATCAAAAGCTGTATCTGCGTTGGACACAAACTCCTTACTGCTGTACACCCCGAGTACCCAAATCAGCAGCAACTTTGGCTGCCCGATTCAAAGCATCCGACATCCAAAGAGCTCCCCTAGAGAAGTAGCTACTGTTAACGACAGTCTTTGCTGCTGCTGCAGCTGTTCTTCCTGTTGCTGATACAGCTGACTTGGTCACATCAGAGACATGATACTTCTCATCCACAGCTTTAACAGCTTCCATGCCCGCAAATATTTTATCAGCAAGGCCAATTCTCTCAGTCAGCTCAGCAACCTTAGCTGCTGCAGTTGCAGTAACTTGATGAGATTCATCATAAGCTTTTGCCTTGCTTAATGCGTCTTTTCCCAACACGTATCCCTTGGCCAGCATAGTTTTTACCACTTCCTGAGCTGCTGTTACTGCTTCTCCAGCACTGGGAACATATTGACTTCTTTGTGGGGGCTGCTTCAGAAGGAAAGATTAATTTACATAAGAATCATATAGAACAACAAATCTAATTGTTCGTGTGGATCATTGTATAATAACAACATATAGATGTAAAGGGCATACAGTTGATTCAGTATCATCTTCTACCCTTGATGAAGGCCCGTTCCAAAGATCAAATTCATCTACATACTGCCCCCACCGGATTATGCATACTCGTTGATCCATGATTGTAGCACCCTAAGATAATAGAAATAAAAGAGAACACATAGGCAAACAAAACTTTAGTTAGTCACAATAAAAATAATGAGTGCTTGGTTATCCAATGCAGTCATCACAATGCTAATAGGACAAATGAAAGTCAAGCCAGAATTCAACCTAAACATTTTGACGGAAAAAAAATCTAGAAAAACAATTATAATAGTAAATCATATTAGGTGACAGCATATACAAAGGAAAAATTCAAGAAATTCTGATGCTTTAACAAAATGACATATTAGGAAGTCAACAAGTGATGAGAACAAGTGTCAAATAGAAATATCCTCACATGGAATAGCAACTGCACTTTATTAGTTAAGTTGCTTAAATTTAATTGATAGCACTAAATTTTGAAAAATTGGAGATGACAATAATGCTAAAGATGTTTACACCACAATATCATTCATGAAAAGATATTTTTGGCATTACCAACATCATTAGAACCTAAATATTATTTGCTATACTGCAGAACTTCTGCAGATCAAATTCTCGGAACTCTATTTTCTAGAGCTTTTCGCCAAATTAAGATAAGCCAAAGAAAATTAGGGTTAACTTCAAATCATGTTGAAGTAAACAAGAAAAATCCTTCCCAAAAGATGATCTCCACTCCATTCCATCTTTTTCTAATCATTCTTTCATGGCTGAAACATATTTGCAAAGCGAGATAGACAGTATGAACACATGTATTTATTCTTCTGGGCAATTCATCAAACATTTAACCAAACCAGACTTGCTGGAAATGCCGATAATACTAATCTGGTAACCAGCATTTATTATTGGGCCAACACTTACACTCAGTAAGACAGCAGTCTCTTGACCATATGCATCTTTGAATGTCACGTATCCAGTACAGGCAAATTCACCAGATCTGTTTCAACCGAATTTTCCCATATCAGCCAATGCAAGCTACTAATTGATTGATTAAAAGAAAAATTAGCATACCTGACAATCTCAACATGTTCAATGGCACCTGAGAAGGAGAAAAAATCATGAAGATCCTTCTCAGTAGCTTTGGGAGAGAGGCCTGTAACTTCTACAGTATACCCACCTGCACTCATGATCCTAAAACCTGAAGACGTTAAAATTAAAAATCACAGCTTCAATTATAGCTACAGAGATTACCTACACTAATACTGTTTATCTACACAATTCATGCCAAGCTGATAAACAGAATAATGATACATGAAGTTCAAAAATCTGTTAGTTTACCAGGAAAATAAAAGAGAAAAGGGTCGAATACAGATAGAGAAGAGGAAAGAAGATATGAATTGAGAGATAATCGAGAAAAGGACGTTCTATTTCACATTCGCATGAAGTATCTTTCTTTTCATCTGCCTCAGATCTCAATTTATCCTCAATAGATTTGCATTCGTAAGGGCAATTCACTTCAGTTCTCTTAGTTCTATTATGAGGTCATCAAAATTATGATCACAAACATAATCATCCCACATGATTACATCATTTCAGGTTCTCATTTCTATGAATATCGTATGCCATTGCAAAGCTTTTTCTTCCAAATGCACTGAAGCAGCATTGACTGTAGCATCATCAGGTGTACCTTCTTCTTCAAGGAATTGATCTGCCTTATACAGCTAGTTCTTAAGACTGTCAGCAGAGAACATGGACTCATAGTTTGTGGAATCCTTACTGACATTTGAAGGATGAAATTCATCAAAATCATTAAGACTCTCTTCAGTTTCTAGTTTCTCATCATTGAACACATGATCTTCAACATCTTCTTCATGATATTGTGAATTGGTAGCAACTCATATCCTGTTTATCCTCTTCATCATTAACAATGGTGACAAATAATTAATTACTTGTCACATGTGCAGCTCAGTGAATGGATCTCTTTACACCATAGACACAGACAGTTGCAATTTTTATCATTCAATTTTTACAAGGTTTTTCTGACAGTACGAATAATATAATCCATGGTTGCTAGGGATTTAATGTATGGAAGGATGAGATCAAGAAAGATCAAGAATTGGGAGGAGAAGGAAGAACTCGATAATCAAGAATGCAAACTTCTAAATCTTGGTCGTGAAGAATTCATGAAAATGGGGTTAGATTAAAAAGAGGATCTTGAATTTGAGGGTTTGTAAAAGAATTAGCGTAGAGATGGATCAGAACCGCTGTTCGTTTACCAAGAAAACAACAGACGAAGGGTTAGAAAACACTGAGAGAAATAAGAGATTATTTGAGAGAGATGAAGAAGAAGTCTCCTACATCACAACCGTGGATTCACTTACCAACAGCTAGAATAAGACTACAATGCTCCAATTTCCCATAAATCACAAACCGAAACAAAAACACAATTAACAGATCTGCATACATTAACAGTAATAAATGAAAACTGCTAGTTCTTGTGAACCAGTGATGAAAATTCAATACACCTTAATAACATCTAATAATTAACCCTAAACTCACCCCAGGTACTATATCAGTTAATTCAAGTGATTAGAGGATAAAAGATTAAGCAACAGGAAATTAGAAGAATTGAATCACCTTTTTGGATCAGACGAAAGACAAGTTGAAGATGATCTGAGCACTCTGAATCGAGAGAAACGGAAAATTTGAAAAGCTTCAAGATGAAATCATTATACAGTACAGAACATATTACCTTCTCGACTTTGTCCTCAGGCACGTGCAAATGGTATGACACGGCTGACTCATGAATCGTGTGACTGGCTAATGAGTAAACAATAAAAAAAAAAAAAAAAAAAAAATCGGTATTAATTGGTATCGTAACAAAACTAACACTCAAGAAAAGCACGTGACAAAGTTAAAAGGAAAGTCCAAATTAAAGTTCTAATATCAACTCTAACAGCGCACTCACGAGTTTAAGCAATTTTAGTAAATTTAAAAAGTTTTAAATTTTATTTTTTTAATTTTTAATTTCTATTTAAAAAAAATCTAACAGTATAATAAAAATAGTAGAGGTTAACTTTTGATCCACATACTAAAAGCCACATGCATAGAAATTGCTGTAAAAAATGAGAAATATCATCCTTTTAGATCAAAACAACCTTCAATCACAGAGTCAAGAGAGACTTCAAAAAATCCATTAAGGTGAGAGTGATGAGCTTAATGACCAACCAAAGCATCTTTTGAGCCCACAAATCATCGCATCTTCATCATCACTAGACATTGTAACCATGCTCCATAGTTGAAGACCTCCAATAATCTGTAAAAGACTAGAAAATACAAACATACAAAGAATAAAAACACAACGACCCACAACAAATATCCCCTGCCAAAATTTTGCTAATAAACTATAAAAGAACTATATTCACCCCACCTAAATGCGAAGAGAAAAAACCAAATAGCCAGGCAGGATGGAGTCTCAATTTGAACGGTAATAGAGTAGATAACACCAACAATTGCAATGATTGTTTTCTTCCCCCGTACCATTTGGGCTCATTGGACTCAATTTGGAAAATGGAGCCCATTGTTGGATAGGACTTGAAAATGCATTGCTTTTTGGGAAAATTATTACCTACCTACACTTACAAACTCGCCTCATTAAACTAACGTGGTCCACTCAGGAAATAATTATATAATAAATTATCATATTATTTAAAATTAATCAAAGCCTCAACTTAATAAGATAATATATTAAATATATCTAATAAATTACTTGCTCTTCATTATATTAATAATTTACATTCATAGCATTAAAAAATAGTAAAATTCTATTAGAATGAATGGTTAAATTGCTCAAATATTTGTTTGGAATACTTATTTTTTAATGAGTTAATATGGTGTAAACATAATTTCAGTACAGTAGTTTAGGGATACAAATAATTTTTATTTTATATATTTTTTTTCTAGAGTTATATATATTATTCTTTACTGCAATAAAAAGTAATGATAGGTTGCCAGAGCTTTGTTCGCCTTAGAAGTCTTTGATTTTTTATTTTTATCGATGCTTCCCCTTGCCGCTGGTCATGATACTAGTGGAAATTTTGAAATACCTTTGGCAAAATTCACCCCTTTTTGACAATTCTTTTTCTCTTATCTCTGATTGTCAAAATTTATTTTCAATCCCTTTTTATAAAAAATATTGAGAATGTTTAGAAATCAAATTCTAAACTTTCTAGTCGTAGAGGCTTGATCTATCTTATATGAAAAAAAAAAAAAAAAACTCAACTTAAACGTGTAAAATTCATAAATGATACCTCAAAAATAGTCTTATATCACCAATATACCTACATGCATAAGCAAAAGACATAAAGAAAAATCTAAGTTGTTATACATAGTGATTAGCCCGAATGCTAGCTTTTAGTAGTTTTATTGATGTCAAATTTTCAGGTGTTGTTTTTTGATCTGCAGCTCTAAATCAACTTTAGGCTCTTGATACATTATATTTGTGTTTTGATCTTTGATCGTGCTTTTGTTAAAATTTTAATCTGCTGCAATTTTGGGACGCACTCTTGGCTTGTTTCTCCTGTGGGTTGTTTGAACTCTCTTATCTGCAATAGTAGCTTGAAGCAAAAAGAAGTGTTTAGTTTAAGAGTTGAGTTTCTTTCATGGATGAGAGAATTAGTTAGTTGAGACCTGATAAGCTTCTAAGGAAGTAGTGTTCTTGGGTGAAATCAAGGGTCTGAGTTTGTTTGTAAATATGTAGTTTTTATATTTCGTCTTTATGTCATGAGTAGCTATTTTCTCATATATTCAAAATGGTTAATTAAAGTTATATATTAATTCGAATTAGCTACATATAATTTTTTTATATTTTCCGTAACTAATCGGTATAGGATTCCCACATTAATTCAACTAGATTGTCTAATGTTCATGAAAAAATGCAGCCTAAGCTAAGAACCAAGGAAATTGTTGTTTCCGTCAATCCTACGCAGTATGATCTAAAAGAAGACGGGGGAAAAAGGGAAGTTGGAGTCGCCAGACATTGGCATTTTGATATATATTGGATGCATCAAGAAACGAAAAAGAATAAATTTGTAGTTTCCTATCTTGACATTCATTGACAAATTAGCAAAATATGACCCCATTTTCGTATTTTTTATAATTAATAACAACATATCGATTTAGGATTTTTTTTTTTAAAGGAGGGAAAGAAAAAGAATGGTATCTGACAAAGTCTAGTAAATTAATTAGTTGAATATATTATATCCGTGTTTATGGAAGTCTTCATCTCATTTTACAAATGCATGCATGTACAAGAATGAGGTCCTCTCTTCGTTTCCTCTTCCTCATGCAAACTCTTATTAAAAAAATAAAAATGAAAACTAACCCATCACATGCAATGTCAAATACACAGTGGCATTTGGCACGTTATCCACTTGCATTATATATATATATATATATATATATATACACACACACATATATGTGGAGAGAGAGAGAGATCGGCCGATCACTGGATCCATCGATAGAACGTTAAACATGAAGAGCAATGAAAACATGGAAACGAAATTTAGCAAGTCCCTGAAAATCACCTTTCATTTGGTGAAAGAAATGGAGAAAATGGTTCTATATTGGAATTACATTTAATTAATATATATTCACGGGTTCATGTTCATTGTTCAAGTTGCTCATGAATTGCAGACTTATTAATTACACTATATATAAATATATATATTTTATAAGTGTGGGGTAAAGTCACGTGTCATCGACTGTCAACTTCAAGGATAGACCATTTCTGGGTCCATGTCTCATATCTTGGGAGGTTCCGGCTCTAACTGAGATTTATTAAAGAATATCGATCTGGAGTTAACATGTAATTGAATATTAATGGCAGCTGCTACTCTCCTTTGTAGGTAGCTACGTAACTTGTAGCTCAGCTTATTATTAATTTTTTTCCAAAGATAAAGAAGATGCATTGCTTATTTTATTTGTATGTGTGAGGAACTGGGGCATTAATTGTCAAATAAGGTAATAAATACGTACTAATCCTCTTATTAAAGTGCTAATAATACTAACATTACCACAAAGTCTTCTCATAAGAGCGGAGCTAGCTATATGAAGCCCATACCAAGCCTTATCCTGGACTATTGATCAAACCCTAGACATACATTTATATCTATAGTAGATAGAAGTGGAAGAACAAATGGGAAACAAAGCTGCTTAATTATCGTCTACTACTCCATAAGCAAACTCCTAATTATGGCCGCCTGTGCACTATCGGAGTCAGTTGAAGCCAAAAGCTGAGATAAACGGTCGCTAAGATCATCCACTTCTTTGTGTAACCTTCTTATATAGTTGCATGTCTCCTGCAACACCTTTGAAGCCGAGACCTGCAGTGTTCAAGAAATATTTCAGTAACAAGTGGCATTTTAATTAAATGATTATAAAAGATAAATCAATGAATTAAGTACAATTCAAAGAATGTGTGTAGAAGGGAAATTAAAGCTTAATAGCTATAGCTAGGGAACAACCGAGTCCCACACCTCCAAGTTGTTGTTGCTAGAAGCAGCCACATGAAAAATAAATGAGGCTGTGAGTTTATGTATGACATTATCTACTTAAATGAACGAAGACCACACAAATTTTTGAATCCATGTACAGAGAGAGAAAAAATAAATTAATTAAGAGACGACCAAACTAGCCGGCTTGCTTAATACCTTGTCGGAGCGGCTACTGCGAATCTCAGGGATAAGTTGTTGCAATTTAGAAACAAGATCGACGATCTGGTCATCACTAATCCTAGAAACACCTGGTGTCTGTCTCGAACGAGATCTTCTGCTAGACATTGTTAATTAATGCAACACTACATATGGGACTAGCTAACTGTCAGAGGTTAAGTAGCCAAGTTATGGAGACGAATCTTGAGAGCTAGACAAATGGCGAAGAGCTAGAAAACTTGTCAGAGGAAAAAAAAAAAAAAACTAAGTTTATGAAGTTATGGCACAGAAGAGGCATGCATGAAACCAGAAGAGAAAATAGCGTGGGTATATATAGGAAGAAATGGATGTGACGATTGACGAAGAAGACAAAGTGCATGGGAAAAAGCAGTGGGCTATAGAGTTGGTTAAAAAATAGGTCATTTGAAGGGAGAAGAGGAGAAGATTTGAAAGAGAGAGAGAGAAATGGCATTAGTAGAGAAGGGACGCCACGCCATATTGTCGTTCTGTGTGTCACCAAACAGAGGTGGAGTTCAAGTGGGTTTAGGGAAATATGCTTCTTAATCAGCCAAGAAGCGGGCCTCTCTGTGTCAGTCTCAGCACGCAAGTCCACGTTATCTTATTGTTTCTTGTCATTTCAATTATAATAATTATAATAATATTAATATTTTTATTTTTTTAAAAAAATTAATTTATCAAGAACCACTGCATTCCCCCAAAAATTCACATTTTATGTGAAAACTATTCATAACATTGTTAAAAATTGAAAGATAAATGATTGGAGAGGGTAAGATAAAGAGGAGGGGGAGGTGCGTGCATGATATTGTTGACCAAATGGATAAAAACACCCATGATACTTGTACATTTTGGATGACGACATGGACACACCACGAGTCATCTCGTGGTCTCTACGATTGCCGAAGCCAATTTGGAGACGGCGAAGATAAAATTTTGTTACCGTGCCATACACCAGATACTAGAAAACACAAATGAGTAAATAAAATCCGTATTTTAAATAATGAACTGAATTCATTCAAAACTTGACCATTACAGTGATGAGAAGATTTTATTATTAATTTAATTTTTTTTATCACATATTAATTATCATTAATTATTATATATTAATTAAATTTCTAAAATGTAATAAAAATTTTAAAAAATAATTAATTAATATATTTTTTATATTTCATAATTTTTATTCATTTTATTTTTTTACATATATTAAGAAATATAATTTTTTATTAATTTTTTAATTATACATATTTTAAATATATTAAAATTTATTAAATATTATGAGATATTTGAAAAAAAATTAAAAATAAAATAAAATTATAATAATCAATTTATATATTATTATAATCTAAAAAATAATAATAATAATTTTAAAATAATTTTAAAATAAATAGAATATAAATTATATATTGTTATAATGAATACTAAATTTTAAATTATTTTTAATAATAAAATATTTTTCCAATATTAAAATTAACACTTACATAAACTTTCTCATTTATCACCGCAGAATTTTTCTTTTTTTTTTTTTTTTTAAATCGAAACACAGAATTTCTCATTTCTCCATGATTGTGTCATTGGTAGTTGTCTAAGGCAGGGCACATGAAAAAACACACCTATTTTGGAGCATATATAGAATCTCCTTTCCGTCAAAATTAAAGTCGGTACTTTTTCTTTGGCCGATTGTAAACATTTATCAACTTTTACATTTATATGTTTAAAATTTTAAATAATAAAATTAATTTTTTCATATTTATCTTAATATTATTTATTTACTTTAATTAATTTTAATTAAAAAATTTTTAATTTACATATTATATCACACAAAATTGTTTCTTAAAAAATTTTATTAAATAAAAAAATTAAAATATTTATATTAATTCATATGTATATTTTAAATTTTAAGTAATAAAATTAAAAATTTTATTTTTGTCTTAATTATAACTAAAAAATAATTTAAATATAAAAAATTATAATACAATTCCTAAAATTTTATTTGACTTATAAAATAATCGTTAAAGTATATATTTTTATTTTAACAATATCTTTTTTATTAATCCCATTATTTACTTTTTATTTTCATTTTTATTTATATTATAGTTTAATAAAAATTTAAAATATAAAAAAATTATAATATAAAATATATAATATTTTATTTTATTTAATATTATTGATATAGAATATAGTATTTTATCATAACGATCATCACAATAATTATTATATAAATGAGAAAAATAAAAATATTAAATATCTAAAATAACTAAAAAAACATAGTTAATCTATTTAAATTTTTATAAAAATTATAAAATCATAAAAATATGATTTTATATAGTAAAATATATATATATTTAATATTATTAATGTAAAATATATTTTTTTATATTAAAAATATCGAATGAGTATAAATCTACAATAAAATATTTTAATATATAATATTTATATGTGATATTTTATGTAGTAAATATTTATTTAATATTACATATGATAAATATAAAGTAAATTTATTTTTAATATAAAACTTTATAGAATATATTATAATTAATTTTTTAAAATTTACTTTAGTTCTTTTAATGACAAATCAAATAAAATTCAATTTTATTAAATAAAATTTAAAATTTTAGATATAAATATAAATTAATGTTCTCCGATATTTATCATATCCCCTGAACTGCTTCACATGGTTTAGAGGGGAAAAGGAGGTTTTGTTTTACTTGCAAAGATACTGTTAAGCAATTAATTAATTAGGGCTTTATAATTAAAAAAAAATGAAAATTAAGCATGATAATATAAGGTATACATGTGAATGGGGGACATTTTTAAATAAAGTTTGTCATAATTTTGCAGATTTTAAGGGCGAGATTCGAGGTGTAGGAGTCAGATAAATTGTCGCCGTAAGAAGAAAGTTAGAAATAGGATAGTAATAACACAAGCAAAAGTTAAGCCCTCGCTGATCCAAGGCCACCACTCATGGAGATTATGCGAGACGTGAATATGAAAGGGAAGTCACTCAGAATCCTTTTCTTCCAATTCTTTGATTTGCTAATTGCTATTGCTGCTGTTGAGAATTGTTTTTATATTTCAATTTACTCATAATCGTTCTGTAAAAAAAAAAACAAATTAAAATCATCACATTCTTGTAAAATTATAATAATAATTAAATATAAATTAATTGATAAATTTTATCATTGCACGTTGCAGAAAGCTCTACCATTCCAAAACCTGCGGTTGTGGTAGTACTGATCCTCATGCATTTGCATATTATATGTGTGTTTAGGTTACTTCCTCGCTGTCGCTGGAGCAATATGGGAAATGGTTTCTAGATGCATGCACGCATATGTTTCAAAAGAACACGTACGTCCACTATATGGATTTTTTCATTTCTTGTCCTTACTAATCTCAAATTTATTAAAAATGTAGTCATATTCAACTGATGAGCAGTTCTGCAGAAAAAGATCTGATATTTTTTCCTTTTTCTTTATTGGGTCATATGTAACTTATTAAAAAACTTTTAAGTTGTTTTCCCATATGTAAAGGCTAAAGACAATGACCTTATCGATCTGAGTTGGGTTTATCAGATATGTGTGTTTATTTTACTCTCTGTCTAATAACTTGGTGAGTGTCAGAGGACAAGAACCGTAAAAAACGCAATTTTTATATGGAATCCTAAGGTTCCGATATATTTTTATTTGTTTCCTGTCAAAAAAAAAAAATTAATCTTTTTTTATAACCCAAGCATTATCCTATTTACATGGAAGGGATCTATTAAGGAATAAAGTTTATTTAATTAAAATATGAATAAAAATCAGAGAGATAAAGAAGATTACAGGAAAATCCAAGTTTTCTTGCCCTAGCAAATTTGGAATTTCCATAATAAGCAAGCTTGTAGGCAGGAAACGATACATGGATTGGATTTGATGAATGCAGAAGGTATGTAAAAAATTTGTGATACAAGAGTCCAAAATTGATCATTGGATACCCTAAAACAAACTGATATTTAGTTGCAACAATAAAGCCAAAACAAGTCACATGACAATATTAAGATGGGGAATTAATGATTCAGATTTCACTCCAAGAAAATTAGTGTAATTTTCTGAAAAAAAAAAATCTTTCTTAGAAAATTAGAATATGAATTTTTGTGAAAAATGAAAAAAAAAAACTAATTTTTCAAAATTTATCTAATATTTTAAAAACAGTTATTTCACAATTTTTTATAGTAAAAATTACATTTTTTAATTGCTTTTAAATAGAAAATAATAACTATTCTATAAAATATCTTATAATATTTCCATAAGTAATATTAATAATGATGTTTTAAAAAATTATATTATTGTAAAATAAATGGATAATACATAGTAAAAATTTATAAATAAAAATAATTAAGTTAGTAAACATTATTTTAATGATTTTTATTGTTTAGTTATAAAGGTTTTTTATTATTTTGAATTAAAAAATAATTTTTTTCATAAAGCAAATAGAGCCTGAATCGCAACATTTGAGGAGACAACTACAAGGGCATGATACACAAGAAGAGGGTCCAGAATGAAAACAAAGACTTGTGCTTAATTCATAAAGTGGGGTCGTATTCACAATTTGCTCATTTTACACAATTTAGAGCCGCAAGAGATGCATCCTTATTCTGCAACACTTCAAAGCTCACCCATTTGCACCAATAAATACCATATGCCTTTTCTTTTTCTAAAAACAAAGTTTATTGTCTAAGCTTTTTTAGCCATGTGGTATGTTCCCCTCTAACCAGTAAAGAAAACGGTTATGATAGTCTTGAATTTGATGCATCTTAAAACTGAAACAGACCCAGAAGTCAGGCAACAGCATTATAAGATGGGAGCCACACTGAACATTTTCTGGGTAAAATTTGCGAGTGAATGTCCTTGCTCAGGGTGAAAATCCCTGGCAAAGCCCATGCACCATGCAAATTGCTCCCTCATTTCTTAATATATTACTTGAATCAGGGGAGACTAAAGGATTCAATATCACATATCTTTTTTTATTAAAAAAATAAAATAAAAGGAGTGAATCAGCGTAGAGTAAGCAGCATCAGGGACAAGAAAATCCAAAATCAGTTGAAGAAATTGAGATTGGTTACAGCTGAGGGAGGCAGGCAGCACATTTTATGAAGCGTAGTCATAGTCATTGTCTCTAAAGCAAAGCTCTCTTCACCTGAATCATCCATGTGATTATTCAACCTCAATCATTCATATTAAACAAACTTTAACTCAAATTTTTCTAAATGTCAACTCTGCCTTCTAATGCCATCAACTCATGTGCCTCAATTCGGCTTTGTCCATGTCCAGTTAGATTAGAAGTTTCTCGAGCACTTTTATCACTGATTATTTTTTTTCCCAGTTAATTAAAATTAGATATATTAATTAGGTTTAGTTACTGTAAAATAAAGCAAATAATCAGAATGTGGAAAACTAATCGAGCAGAACTGAGCTCGGGAGGCACTATCGAGAAATCTTACGGTGAATTTTGGCCCGATAAAGTTAGGGGCGTTATTTATTGATAAGCCCAACCTTAGTAGACCTTCGTCTTTGTTCGTCTATAGTAGGCCCAACCCACAGCCCACTTATTTTTAAAATTGATTTTCATCTTTTGCATTTTTAACCAAATGTTTCTTTTTTTTTTTTTTCAGATAATCAAATAGCTTCCTGAACCTGAATTGTCTTTTAACGTTCCATATACCTTTGAAAAAAATTATGGTAAGGATATATAATGCAATATTCCCTAAAATGGTATTTATAGAATAATATTTTATAAAAAATCTCTTTTTTAATTTTTATTTTTTAAAATGGGGTAGACTATTGGGGAATAAACAATTGAAGTTGTAGACCGGCAAAGATATAATTTCATGATAATAAAATGATGACTGTTCAAAAGTTAGTTTGGTTTAGACTCTGCAAGCACCTGAATCATAAGAATCCATTGAAAGAGCAGTGTTATTCATTCCATCCAAGTGGACTGCCAAACACTTATCTCCATTTCTTATCAATATTCTTTTTCTTTTACCCTTTTAATTTGTAAAGAACCCAATTCATGCTAGACATTGGAATGTCTGATACCACTGAAAACTGTAAAAATACCCTCTTTAAATTGAAACTATCAATATCAAATTTCATCTTTTCTTTAATGGGTTATTGGATTCATATTCTAATTCTATTTTATAATTGTTACTAAATGTATTTAGCCCCACCCATGAGTACATATTGCTTGTCAAGTAAAGTATATAAAAAAGAATAACCATTGCATACAAAGCAAGATTTGTGATCAAGTATTACCCAGCAAATATTATAGTATTTATTCTAATTCCTTAATTTCACAATTTGTCATCTATCAAAATCAATGAGGTTTTATATATATAAAGTGTATACATATATATTCCTTATTGCAAAATTAGATGCTATGCTAGTTTGTTTTCTTTGAATCTAGTAGTGTGATCATCTAAATAAAATTTAAGTTTAATTCGAAAAATTATTATTTGGGTCTAATTTTAAATAGTTTAAAAATTAGACTTGAAAGTAAATAACAGTATTAATTTTTTAAATTTGTGGCTTAGATTGATCTTGCTTCATAATGTTTCAAGTTGTTGGCCAATCAGCATCTAAAATCAAGTGTGATTTTCCATGATTTTCAATCAAAAAATTCAAAAGCTTTAGCCTTTAGCAATGGAAAATTTTTCAAACTCTCTACATGATCAAGTGGATGGGAGAGAGCGAGAAAAAAAAAACAAAATTTGAACATTTGTTTGGCTGAATAAACAAGCTTTGTCTGTCTAATCAACCGACCAAGCAAAGATTAAACATCCACAGTAATGAGCTTTTGAGCCCCCACCCTCCAATCCATTCCTCTTTTCTTCATTTTGCTTATTGATGAATGCTTATGTAAACCCTAACTATTTGAGTCTATTGACACTAATACATTACGGCGCATTACACAACTCTTTTTTTTTTTTTTTGTCTCTTTAATTATTTAATTTCTTAAAAATCTTGTAATAATCCCCCAAATCAGTATGATTAGACAAGGCTTCAGATGAACAGATCAAAAAGACCAAGAAAGTGATGTGGCGTAATTTGATTGGTGATACCATAAAATATTTTTTAAAAATTGCTAGAACATGGCCTGTTAATCAAATAAATATTTGATCTTACGTATAAATGGAATTTAAAAAAAAAAAAAGAAAAAAGATTTGTAGTCAGCATGATGGGCCTTGCTCAGTGATTAATGTTCTGTAATGATGGTTATGTGATACATAGAAATCTTTTGTGTTATGTATATATATTATAAAATAAGGAAAGAATGAGATGGGCCCACAAGCCCAACTAATCCTCCACGTCCATTGTCTCTCCACGTGTCCACAGACTTTTATTATGTTTGACAATTTGCACTGATGAACATGCAATATTATTCTCAATAATACAAATCATGGATTCATCATATATCCAACTTATCCTACACTTGAACCATCTGATAAATTCCCTCATTATGATACGTGTGTGATTTGGGGCCGTACGATCCGATACTAAAACATTGCCATTTAATTATAATTTTTATCACTAATTTACATAATGTTGATATGATTTTCTTTTAATTTTTGTACTTAGATTATATAATAATTGAAAATTAAATTAAAAACAATTGAATAATTGAGAGACTAGGATTTTTCAAAAAAAAAAATTGTACTTTTTTATTATTTTGAAGGAAAAACGTGGATATAAGCTAGCGTTGAAGTCTTTGGTAAACCTGGTCGAATTGGTGGCTAAGGAAGCAAAAAACGTAATGAACAAGCAATTTAAAGACTTACTTTCAAAGCATGAAAACCTGATGAGGAGCACGACATCGTTTCTCGGTCTTTATCCTTTCCTCCATGTCATTGTAATGGCCATGATTATTTTAAATTTCAATTCAATGCGGGAAAACAAAAATATATGGTCATAAAGGGGCTTTAGAATTAGGGTTACTGTATATGGTCTTTTTTTTTAAAGTCAAGTTTTTTTAATACTTTGAAAGTTTTCTTAAATAAATTTTAAACTAATTTATGCATATTAATAAAATCAATAGTTTAAATTATTTTCTTCTTATTATTATTATAGACTAATTTTATGGGAATACCCATTACACAATCTAATTTATCAGGGACACAAATTATAAGTGAGGAAAACAGGTATTCATTCCCAATTTTATTAAGGCTGATTATAATATACACAGAAACTATTGGAACAGTAGTTTTTTTTTTTTTTAATTTATAGAGGATAAGGCTCATATGTTAATTTACTCTAAAGAATGAGCACTGTATAATGCCTCACTGAGTTGTTATTGTTATTATTATTATTTTAAGGATATTAACAAAAAAAAAAAAAATGAATGAGACATTTGCCTAACAATGATCGACTTTTTTTTTAAAAAAAAAAAAAAGTCGATTATAAGGGAATACACAAAGGATACGTCTCCTGTGCGGAGAGTGCTGACCTTTTCCACTTGGCTTTTTATGCTTGTTGACTTAATTGCTCCGATCACAGTATCCCCTCCTTTCTTTTATAATTTTGTGACATTAAATAATGACTTTGGACGATTCCGTTTCTTCTTAAACAAACATACATTTGCATATTGAATAATCTTCTTTTTTTTTCTAAATAATAAAAAAAAAGGACAGTGATCATAAAATTTGAATGAGAAAGGGTTAGCTCGGAGGGCATGGCCTCTCTAGTCCCTAAGAAGCTTATTAATAATAATAAAAAAATAAAAATTAGGTGTATATGAAAAGCACTTTAATGAAGGTGGGGATGGGGCCTTGCCAGATAAAACCCAAACTAACATGCCATATATGTCATGTAAACAACCATACATCTCACATGTGGTAGCCCCTCCATTTTCACTTCTCTTCATCTTCACCCTCTTACCATTTACATTAATTTTTATTTTAATTCTTTGCTCTCAATTATTGCCGTTTGAGTCTCTTTAACTAATTCACCATCATCATCTTCTTCTTCTTCTAGCTTATGACAAATAACTAACCTCTTTATGTCGTGTCCCTATTTATATGCCTACTTTTAGATAAATTCATGCACACTCACAGCTTTCCTCCGCCCTTCTTATTTTCCCTACATTTAGATTGCGTGTTATGTACTGCTACCCCTTCTTTTCATCTCTTTGTTATTTATTAGCTTATTTTTTTATAATTCAAGTCAATGCACTTTGCCCATAGTGGGTTCTTTTTATTCATTAAATTTATTTATATTTCATGCAAATTGAAATTAAACAACAAAATACAAATTAATGCAGTGTTAATGCGTAGGTGTAGGTAATTAAGTGTGTGTAGAGAAGGATTTATTGAAAAGAAATGAGATGTAGTTTGCAATTTGTCATTAAGAGCTTTCTCACCGTCCAATAATGGTTCACATGACCACACGTCTTTACATAAGTGATTAAAACGTGTCAAAAAAGGATTGGATGAGAGGTGCCTCGTTTCATGAAGAGGGATTATTATAAGTGGTTAGTGCACGCCAGAATCTTTTTGTGGGTTGGAGATTGCGGAGGAGGAGTTGCTTGGTTTTGAAGTTTGTTTTATTATTCTGTATTTATTCCCTCTCTCTCTCTTCTTTTTTTTTTTTAATTATTTTTCTTTTTCTCTGAGTCCATAAAGATGATGCATGCACGTGGCAGTGTTGTAGTTTTATTATATTTCTAGATCTACTTTAATCCAATTACAAAAAGGGCTTATTTCCTACAATACCCTTCTTTTATCCCCCATTTGCATTTCTTTCTCTGCTAACGTTTCACCATTTTTTTTTTCTGATTTAACATTTTAAGATAATAATTTTGATACGTTAGTAACTTTATTTTCTCTGTTTTTTTTTTCTTTTGAAATTAAAAAAGTAAATTCCCTTCCCTTCCATCCAATCCCTCAAATGCTTCATTTCGTGTACAATTTTTGGTAATTCTTTGGATAGTGACTTAGAATATCAAAGAAACAAGAGTCCTTTTCATACAGTGAAAGAACAAATGAATCAACGGTTGAGATTATATATACCTCCTCATACAATAAAATGCCAATTCCCAAGTTTTCATCACTTCTAAATGTTCCCAATTTCAGAATTATTCTTATTCCACATAGTGAAAATCATGATATTTTTTGAAGTTAACATAAAAACCACCCACTCATCAATCTCAAAAACAGAATCCAAAAAATAATAATTAAAATAAATTAATACCCTTGGAAATTCAGTAACCTAATTCGATTTTTCTTTTTACCCATTTAGCTGCTTTTTTTTCTAACGTCATGGGTGGTGCAATTTCAAATAGTACATAAAAAATAATCATTGTAATTATAAATTTGATAGCCATATGAATAGTCATCATTATTATCACATTAAACTAAGTCTTCAATGGAAGCAAAAGCCGGCACAGACGGACATTCCCCCATGTGTACTGCTCCTATCTCTAGCTTCCTCCATAAAATACACAAAATTTTTATGGAGGCGGCCGTATAAATATAATAATTAATTACTAAGATTTACTATCTAAATTATTATTATTAATATAAATCACCCCACATAGAAAAACAAAAAAAAAAAAAAGAAAAGCATTGAGGCTTTTTCAACACTAACATCCACTAAGAGCTTCCCACGTGCAACGACACATGGCTCGTCTACCTAGATCGGTGTCTTTTGCCCCCTCAATGGTCGCGCGCTTACTCGAATATTTAGAGCTGACACGTGCGAGTGCGTGCAACTTTAGCAGTGCAATCGATGCTCCACAAAAAGCTTAAGCAAGTCTATTTTTTAAAGTTTAAGGTCTTATTTGATTTAAATTAATTATTTTTATTAATTAAATAAAAGAAAATAATTTATTTTTTTATTAAATTTTTTTAATTTTTTAAAAAGTCAAATAAATATATTAATTAAATAAATATAATTTTTGTAATTTTTAAAAATCTAAAATTTTTTAATTAAATTACTTCAAATCAAATAAATTTTAAAATTTTTTATTATTAAATAAAATCATCAACTTCATTGTTAAATTTAAATAAATCTTAATTTAATAATATATTCTTTTTAATTATTAAATATTATTATTTTTTATATTTGTAAAAAATTAAGGATATGTATATTTTAATAAAGTTAAATAGTAAAAAAAATTTAACATATTTATTATTAAAAATAATATTTGTACTAGATCATGACTTCTGTAGAATCTAAAGTCATGATTATATTTAAAAATAAAATAAAATATCTATATACATTTTGTGGATGCTCAATATCACGTGCGCCGCACGAGTCTGCATCTATGCTTTTTTTTTTTTTGGCTTTTTTGTCTGGGTCCCACTTATAATTCGGTCCTCGACGACGCCGTCATATAAGAAGACACGCAAAATCGCAAAGAAAGCGAACAACCATCCAAAAATTGCAAACTGTTAAACGCACAACATGCGTTACCAAATCTCGAAATTACCCTTTTAGAATAATAATAAAACAAAATTATCCAGCTCGAAATTCTGCAATGACGGTCAAAACCGCGCGATAATAGTAATTGACTTCGATTTTGGCCGCGCGATGACGCGAGTATACAGAGACGTACGTACACAGACAAAAGTCGGTGGGACCAGCGCCCTAGTTGACGGTTTGGATCCACATCCACCAAAGAGCTGATTCACAATTTTCAAATAAATAATAAATGTTTATGGTGTTTGGTTATTTGCCTATTGATGTATCGGTGGTGGGATTAGGATTAGATTGGAAGAGGACAATAATCACTGTCATTATCATTACATTAGGATAAAACCCCCTCCAATTCAAAATCTCAAATCACATGGGATTAATAAAATTAACCAAACATTTCTGCTGCGCTTAACGTTGACCTTTGACCAATCCCATCCCATTCCAGCTAGACGGTTCTGAAACCGCGACGCTCGCCATTTTAAAATGACACTGCTACCCCTGTCCCGAGTTTGCTTATAATATGGTTTTAAAAGGGCTTTTTTGGAATAGAAATATATTGCTTTATAATATATGTCGATAATATTCATCAAATATTATTTTTGACGTTTTAACTTTTGTTGTTTGACTCTTCTTTTGATTTATTGACCAAATCAGAATTCAAATCATTTTGTCGTTTTCTTCTTTTAAATTTTATATATTTTTAATTAAAAAATTTAGCTTTTTCCCGCTATTTTACAATAAATTATAGCAATTAGAAACGATTACATGCAAATTTTCTTAACATATTTTTTGTAAAAAATAGATTAGATAATTAATAAAATAAAGAAATTAATTTCAGAAAACCCCGATTATTATTATTATTATTATTATTATTATTATTATTATTATTATTATTATTATTATTTGAGGGGGGGGAGGAGGAGGTCAAAGTTGATGGGTAAAGAAAATGTGTTGGGAGGAAAAAGCATTACTTAAAAAGATTGAAATGATTAAAGAGAATCTAAATGTTGGGAGAGAGAGGAAGGAGGTTTGCTAATTTAAGAATTTGATTGCTTTCTAAAATTGGGTAACGCTAACCAACTTCAACCAAGAACAACGTATATCCAACGTAAGTGCATGCTCATGACTCATCAACCCCATTTCCAATTTTGGCTTTTTGAATTTTCTTCTTTTAATTCCTGCACTTCACCTCTATTCTATTTATGTATCCATTTTTCATTTATTTATTGAATTATATTCCCAAGTGCGAAATTTATTAATTTATAATTATTATTTGAAATACACCAATTAAATTTTGGTTTACATTTCTTAATTTATATTGATATCATCGGGTGTTGCGGTAAATGAGATACTCCCCTATATATAACTCAATATTCCTTTGATTGTTTGTATGTATGTGTAAAGTGATAAATCGAAGAAAATTGTAAATATAATAACCTATTTATTTTGCTGGAAATATTTTTTTATAAAAATACTTCTGCATGTTTTATTTTCTCGGCCCTGTTCATCAGCTCGGCCAGTGAGGTCAGAGGCTTCCTGCTCAACGAGCCAAAGAACTCGGCAGAGGTCGTCCCCTTCTGCATGGCCTCTACCGCCCTTCCTTCATCGAGCTCTGGAATCTGCAGGGCCTCCGTATTGAAACGAGCGACGTACTCCCTGAGCGATTCGTCTTTCCTCTGCCTGATTGTCTCCAGGTAGCTCGTCTTCCTATCCGCAAATGAAATTAAAATATAATTTCGAATAAATTTAAATGAAAAAAATGTATTATTTTTTTAATAAATTTATAAATATTACTGATAATATATAAAATATAAATCTTTTTACAATCATGACATGATGTGTATTTGTAGTTCGATCAAATTTTAATAATCGAAATAAATAATTCAACTAGAAAATAAATACAAACTTTTTATGTGATGATATTAATTTTGATTGAAATTATAGATGCGAGTGTTGTTAATCAAATTGATATGACTCAAATAAATAAACATAATATATATTAATGACTTTATGTTTATTAATTAACTGACTACCATTAGACACACTTATTACAAGACGTGTCTGTTCAATTTACGAGACGTTTCTGTTCTATTTAATAGGACGTAGCACATTGACTGTCATAAACTAAAGTACATAGAAAATCTAATACTTTCTCTAAAATCTTAATTTATTTGAATTAAATTATGCAGATTTATTAACCTTTCAACCATCAATTTTTATTTATCAATTTTTTTTATCAATTAAATTTTGTCCAAATATACACACTTATTGCAATACATTTTTATTCAATTTGATAGGATATAGCACATAGACTCTCAAAAATTAAAGTACGGAAAACATCTCATACTTTTTCTAAAATCTTAACCTATTTGAATTAAAGTACGTAGATATATTAACCCTCCAATCACCAATTTTCATTTATCCATTTTCTTTATCAATTAAACTTTGTCCAAATATTCTCATCTAATATATTCTTCGAATCTCCATTCATTTGTCATTCTATATTTAAAAAAATACATAATTGCAGTTTATAATTTTACAAATCAATTAGAACTATTGTTATAATTATAATTTTTAATAATAATTTGATATTATCATATAATGTTTATACATAAATAATATTAATTTACATATTATGAAATGAAGAGGTGAGTGCGTCTGCACAATTTTGATATATTATTGTTTTATATGCAAGTATTTTTAATTTACATATTTTTCATTATGTTAATTTTAATTTTAACCTATTTTAATATACTCTTCTAACACAAATTTTCAATGTTTATTTATATTCAAAAGAAAATAAATTTAAACCCAAAAAAAATAATTAAAATAAAAAAGTCAACCTCATAGTCAAACCTTTTAAAACCATTGAAACTCAACAAGATTATAATTGGAAGTGATATCAACTACCCTTTGGTTTGTTGAAATTGTTTTTTATTTGACATAATTTGTTTATTTTGATGATTTACCTATATATAACAACAAAGAAGAATATTAATAAAAAATATATTCAAAATATAATTATTTATCACACCTTTTTCTATTTAATTTGATTGTTGTTTTATTAGAAAAAATTGTATTACATAATTATTTTAATCTTAATATTTTACTTTTTTGTATGCACTATAAAAAATTTTTTTTGTCATTTAAAAGTAAATTAGCAATAAAGGCATATTTTATCGACCATGAAAAAAATTAACAAAAATGTGAAATTAAAGCTAGTAATTTATCATCATTACATTTTTGTTGGTTAAAATTATTTAATTATTTAAATTAAGCTCCTTTTGAATTAAGTGTTAAAAATTTTAGGCTTCTGCTAATCTCAGTTACTGGATAACAATTATTAATAATATGATTTCACAAGAGGAAGAAGAAGGAATAAAATCATGATTATAAAGGGATAATGCTTGTTTGACTAGTCAAATTTAGAGGTTAACACATGCTTAATCATCCTATCCGACTACCACAGAGAGAATCGAATTTGACACTCCATATTTTCTCCGCAACGCATCGAAACGCAACAAAGAGACGACGAAGAAACTGATCAATGCGAGAAATTAAATTGACTTGAGATACGATAAATTCGCAAAATGTTATTTTACACGGACAAAGCAGCCGTCGGGGTAACAGAGTCCTCCTCCTCCTCGTCCTCATTATCTTCCTGTCTCGAGAAAAACACGAGGACAATGTTCATGGTCCGTCAGTGTACTCTCATCATCCCGGTCAACACGTGTCAGAACCGGTATTAACCAGTTTCGGTTTTTTAAACCGCTTTACTTCGTTTGTCCTCTTTGAAAGTTCACGCTCTTACAGCTTCATCAGTCAACACGTGTATCCACCGCTGTACACCAGTTACCGGTATGAGTTTCTGCGGGGCCCACTTCCACCTCCCACCACCACGCCACACCTTCACCATCCCCCCCCTCTCTCTCTCTCTCTCTCTCTCTCTCTCTCTCTCTCTCTCTCTACACTTTAAAATTAAGGAAAAATAAAAAGCAGAATCAGTGGCATATGGTAAAAACATTGTTTATTAAGATTATTTAAATTTTGGTTATAAAATAAAGAGGGAGGATTAAGAGAGAGAGAGAAGGGGGAAAAAGGGGACCTCTAAAAGATTTAGCTCTCAAAGCCAATACCAAAGCTTCCTCTGATTTGCAGAGAGAATCCAAAGGACGACTAATAGACAGAGAGAGAGAGAGAGGGAGAGAGAAGCATACAACTAAGAACGCGAAGAACAGACACAGAGATAGATAGATAGAGAGAGAGAGAGAGAGTTAAGATTTTGAAAATACCTACCAAGTCCTTTCTCTTCTTATCCAATTCGTAAGTCCCTTCCCTTGTGTTAGTGTTCGCTTCTCTTGTTCTTTCTCTGTTTTACCTTTTTTATTTTTTCTTGCTTTATTTTTATTTCTTTCTCTCTTCGTTTCCTATCTTGTATTTGTCACTAATGAACCATGAGCAGATCTAATTCAATACTCTTATGTTCTCTTAAGAAATGTTCACTTGTTTGATATTTTAACATTTTTTTTTTGCTGCGTTTCATTTGCTTTGCAATGGAGCTTTTGAGATCTGGGCGCTTTTGTATGGAAGTAGTTCAATCCCAATTGTCTTTTTTCAAGTGGGGATGTTCTTTTTTAGATTCTTAATTACAGTGAAATTTGACCATTTCCAAATTCAAAATTTGATTTGGAAGCTTTGTTTCTTACGCTTTTACTGGATCGTTAATTCATTGGATTGAGATCATTTTAACGTTTCTAATTTTTAGCTAAAGAAAGCATAGGCTCTTTCTATGTGCGTATTCTCCATTTGGCGTTTCTGGGTTTCATTTCTGTCATTGAAACCAAACACCGGCACATAATATTTCTACATTTCATTTCTATTTCTGCAGAGAAATAACCTTTTTCTTTACCCTCTTGATTGATACATCCATAACTTCACAATTTGTTTTGCTCTTCCTGGGTATCATTTGGTCCGTGGAATCAGTCATAAACACACCAGAATTTTAGAGTCCTTTGCTTTTTCTTGTTGGGGGATGGGGGTCGAGGGAAGAGCACATAACAATTAATCCTATTTGAGTACAACTCTCTTTTAATTCTCTCGGAATATGTCTGATTCTGTATATTGACTGCTACTTTTGGGGCTTCAGTTGCTTGGATTTCTCCATTTTGATTCTTTTACTGTGAATGCTAAAGAAGTTTGTGGATTGATTAATTTTATTGCTTCAACTGGCCGAATTACAGAGACATGTTGGAGGGTCGGTCCTGTCTGGTATCGAGGTTGTTTGGTAGCTCCTGCCAGCCAGAATCCCAGTGGCCTTTCATGTCTTTACGGCCCAGCGGCAAGCACCCTGTAGATGGCTCTGAGGACGATTATCGACCAATTAAGTACCCAAGGTTATCATATTGTCGCGAAACCGCAGAGGAGCAATCTGATGATGATCGAGCAGGGCAGTCTTCTGATTCCGATCCTCTTATTGATGCCATTGGCCGTGACATGTCTATCAATTGTCTCATTCGCTGCTCTAGGTCGGATTATGGGTCGTTAGCTTCTCTGAATAGAAGTTTCCGGTCTTTAATTAGGAGCGGTGAGATATATAAACTGAGGCGGCAACGTGGTGTTACTGAACATTGGGTGTATTTCTCTTGTCACTTGCTTGAGTGGGAGGCCTTTGATCCCATTTCCCGCCGGTGGATGCATTTGCCTAGGATGCCGTCCAACGACTGTTTCATGTGTTCCGATAAAGAGTCCTTGGCTGTGGGTACTGAGCTTCTTGTATTTGGTAAGGAGGTGATGTCCCATGTTATATATAGGTATAGCATTTTAACTAATTCCTGGTCTTCTGGGATGACTATGAATGCTCCCAGATGCTTATTTGGGTCTGCCAGTCGTGGTGAAATTGCAATTTTAGCTGGTGGTTGTGACTCTCAGGGAAAAATCCTGAGCTCAGCAGAGATGTATAATTCTGAGAATCAAAAATGGGAGACACTGCCGAGCATGAATAAACCAAGGAAGATGTGTTCAGCAGTGTTTATGGATGGAAAGTTCTATGTCATTGGTGGAATTGGGGGAAGTGAAATGAAGCTTCTTACATGTGGAGAGGAGTATGATCTAGAAACAAAGAAGTGGACTGAAATTCCTAATATGTCTCCTGGACGGGGTGGTGCCGCCAGAGATAATGAAATGCCTGCAGCTGCTGAGGCTCCACCTTTGGTGGCGGTAGTAAATAATGAACTATATGCTGCTGTTGATATGGAGGTCAGGAAATATGACAAGGAGAAAAGGTCATGGTTCAAGGTGGGTGCATTGCCTGAGCGTGCCGTCTCAATGAATGGTTGGGGCCTTGCATTTAGGGCATGTGGAGATCGGCTTATCGTTATCGGGGGACCTAGGACTCACGGTGAAGGTTTTATAGAGCTCAATTCGTGGGTTCCAAGTGAAGGTTCTCCGCAATGGAACACGCTTGCCCAAAAGCACTCGGTTAACTTTGTGTATAATTGTGCTGTGATGGGATGCTGAGGAATTGGATTATGAGGGTACCATGTTAACTACTATGATGCCTCATTCTAGTGGGATGTACAAGATTTTTTTGTCCTCCAACACAACTGTCTTGCTAATGGTAATTCCCCCTTATTTCTTTTTTCATATCTTTTCCCTTTTGGTGGGGAGATGGGGAAGAAGTTCAGATTTTACTCGAGATTCAATAGAATGTTTTCTTGAAAGGAAGTCTTGATTTTTTTTTACTTTTACAAAAACTTCAGTTACATTTTCTTTCATTGGATTCGTGTCTTCCCCATTTTTAGTGACATGAGAAAATTCAAAGGTTGATGTCATGTAGCAGAGAAATAGGTTTAATAATGTGAAGCACCAACACATTTAGTAGGTTGTCGTTAGTGTTTGCAGAGGCAATTTCTTTTTTCCTTTTCTAGAAACACAGAACTGGTTATATGGGTTTAATGATCCTTAATTTTCTTGGCATTACGTTCAAGGCAGGAAATAAATTCTGAGAGGTTGTTATCTGGGATGGGGGTTTATGTACTGATTACATTTATCATTGCAAATGATAGGGCTATATATTATGAGATTCACTTTTGTAATTTATTGTGTATTCTTATGGTGCCTAGTTATGAATTCTGCTATCATGTAGTAGCTGTACTCATTTTTTTCATATGTGGCCTTGCTCAATTTGGCTGAAAAATTTATCACAATAAGTGCAGAAAAATTTTCATTTGAATTGTGATGCTCTTAAAATATTCGTTTCAGCATTAAGATTTATCTTTGGCTTCATGGGACGCGACTTTTGCTCTTTTCTAGTTTATTCGCATATAGTATTTCATAAATAGAAGTTAAAAGTTCAAGCAGACATAGTTCCAATTTTGAGTCTCTTCCCATTGATATTATTCAGTATTGAAGCTCATGGAGTGTAACAAGAGTTTCTTCTGTTAAAGAAGATGCTGGATTCATCTCTAATGGTAATCAATAAATTGTCACTTGTGCACACTTGCACAAAGACTATCTGTATTTTATCCAAGTATACTGAGATGCATGGTGAGGCCATTACAAACTATATTTAGGAATTAAGAATCTCTTTCAGGAGAGAAGAATGATGGAGATTCCTATGCAAATTTCCAACTAGAGTTATAGCCGAATTGGTACGTGGGCAATTGCAGGCGGTGATGTAGGTTTAGCTGTTAACTATACCAAGCCTTCCTGACCCCTCCCCCCCCCCCAAAAAAAAAGAAAAAAAGAAAAAACAGATATATAAGCAAGCTAGCAAAAGTGCCATCAAACAATCTTGCCTAGAAAAATCTCGCAATCACCTGGAGCATGGCTTCCTCTTCTTTCCCCTGTTTTTTTCACTATTATCGGGGGGAAGGTTATTGTGTATTTTTTGTATTCCTGTAAAACCCTTGTTTGATGTCCATCTTTTTACTGTTTTGTTTTTCGATGTATAGTAATCCATATACGTGCATTTGAAAGAATTGCATCTTCTATTTCATATCCTCCATGATCTAAGTTAAGATTGCATTACAGTTCTAATAGTTCTTTCCTGAATAGTCTGAAACTTTGAAGGAAGCCTATTGCTTGATGGCATTGTTGCTAGCCTGCTCATATATCTGGTCGTGGATGGGATTCTCATGTTCTTTTATTGTATTTGCCATTTAACGATTGCTGCAGCACAAGTATTTTGAATAAGCTAAACAAGAAAGACTTGAGCTACAACTTTTTCTGTATTCATCGTTCTCGTGATGGCATGATACACTCTGTTAATTGTAACTTTAATTTCTTTCACATATCATATCTAGCCCATTTTATTGACCGGACATGCTTTAATAAAAAAAAAATGCGTTTCAGTTTCTTTCAGGCTTAAACAAGACTGGAGATTCATCTATGGACAATGAGAATTGTCAATTGATGTAGTCGTAATGATCCAATTTTCGAAAGAATTTTATCAATAGTGGGTTTAATATGCCTCAGTTATTCCAAAATCAAGTATTTTAATCCTTCGTTTTAAAAGGCTATGCTCATCTAATAGCTAAACATATGTATATAGAAATTATACAAATTTTTTTTTATATAATTATTTTCTGACTGGAGTTTAATTTTGAGACTTATCAGTAAGTGCATTGGTAGAAATAATACAATAATAATTAAGAATGTATAACATTTTGATGTTAGAATAAAAGGAAAAACTATAAAACATTGTGAGGAATTCAAATTTGGAAATTAAAATGTGTAAATTTGTAAAATGATAAACAAAATGTTTTCAAGTTCAGGTTAAATCCTTTTTATTCTTCAGAATGGATTTGACTAAGAACTGTAATTTTGTTGAATCACATATAAATTAGTGTTTTTATAAGATTATTAGAAATTTTTCTTTGAACTAATTTTGGAGTAACTTAAATCTAATTCAAATTTATCTTTTAATTGAAAAAAAAATATGAATTTAACTTGATGATATTAAATTTTTTTTTAAAGTATCATATTAAAATTTGAATAAAAACTAACAAATGAAAATATAAAAGTCCAAGTAACTCAATGATCACATATCTTATTCTGATAAAAATTCAGTGTCTGATGTTGAAGTGTATTTATTAAATTCAGAAGAGGAAGATGTGTGAATGAAACAAGTAGATAATAGTAGAAAAGTGTAAAGTACAGGTACAGCTATACAGATGTTGATTGCTGTTCAAACATTTAATAGTATCATACAAAAATTTACCAATAATTTTTAAAAGGGTGTCTCTATGGAATTAGAGAAGGTAATCAAATATATTGGGCGTAGTTTTAAGAAATTTTAGAATATAATTGCTAAACAATTCGCATAAACTTTATGCGAATCTTATTATTATTTGTGATATGCGATACATATGATAGGTGATAAATTCTCACATTTTGAGATATTATTCAACAGTCTGGATGTGCAGTATGTTGTGGTCCTCTCTTCTCTTCTTGCAGAATGTATGTTGTTCATGAGGCATCTTGTCTATTCACCCCACCCACAACTTCTTTTTTTTTTTTTTAAATGTGTATTAATATTCTTTACTGAAAAAGGAGGAGGAGAAAGAAGAATGGCAATATCTGGGGACAGTGCAGAGTTGTTTTTCAGGCATCATCAGTGGGTAGATTCTTGGATTTATTTCCAAGGTAACTTTTATGCATAAACTACTGAGGGTACATGGAATCAATATATTAAAAATTTGAGATGAGGAATTTTATCTTGAAGCAGTTGGGTCCATTCTTTATTATACGTATAAATCTAAAACAATTGAAGGTATAGCAATTGGTTCAGAAAGGCTTATCTAAAGGTCATCTTTTCGAATAAATGGGCGACGAGTGTGCTCCAGAATCCTTTCCCCAGATCCTTTGAAAGCTAATTTAGATTTGTCAAGTTCCAAGTCCCTTTCTCCTTCTCCTCTTCTCTAAATAATATAAACAACTTCTCATTTAATTACAATCTATTTTATAATGAAACACTGATTTTATATAAAAATATTTTTTAATATTACACAAAGTTCATCTTCAAAAACTATAACCCTTTTTTTTAATAAAATTGGTTTTTTAGTAACTTGTCATATGATATTGTACACTTTTCCCTAAGAAAAAAAAAAAGAAGTTAACATGTTCATCTAATTTATTACTCAACCAAGATATCAAGAAACCAAAGTTCAGTAATATTCAGCTATGTTAGCGCAAACCTAGACCAATTCCTGAGATTGGAAAAGGGTAAAAATTTATATATATATTTTTTGAATAAAAGTTTTGTTGTAATATCTCTGACCTGGCTCAGTCTGCTCAAATATGGGCTGGGCCTATGAGTTTTAAGTTTATAAACGCCATTTTAAAAATTAATCATAGGATTACTAGGTAATTTGAATTTTAGTGGAGATCTAATATGGGAGATCTTGCTTCAATATTCTTAATTATAAAAAATTATATAATAAAACGCTAATACATAGTATAAATAAGTCAACAGTAAATAAATAAATACTAATTAATTATTATATTTTTAAAATTATTCACCCATATTATTAGATTTTATTTATTTAGTTATTTATATTTTATTAATTTATTCTTCGACCACGTAATTGATTGCATGTGATATGACCGCTTCAGTGCATAATTGCTTCTTAATTATCCTGTTTCCTTTGTCGGTTCTTCCTGCCCACTGTGGGCGTCATCCACTCAGATTCTGGGCTCGTGGGTTTTAATTGTAGTTGGAGGGAAAGAGTTCTTTTTCTTGGTGTCTCAACCGTGCGTGGATCCTCCCTCGGTCCTATTTCTCCTGATAATTGCTGGGGGTAATCATAAAGATTAGGCGACAAATAAGCCTAGTCGTGCGACTCTGGGTTTATAGCTGCAAAGGACGCGGCAGTGAGAAATGATATCTCAACTCTGAGATGGTACTCAATACATTAAGGCTATGAAGCTGATCTTTACATATTTGTCTTTTGATTCTTTTTTATAACACAGAGGTTGGGTTTGCTGTTTAATCTTGAGATCCAGCTTGTTGCTTAGTTATATTTTATTTTAGTTTGAAAGAGTTATTTTTCTATTTCTGAGATGATGGTTGGAAGCTGCGAAATGATGAGCAGGAGCACTGCTGCTGGGCTTCCTCTTTCAGTTGTTTTATCTTTTTTCCTTTTCTTAAAACAATTATACGATAATAGATTAGTTTTTTTTCCCCTTTAATAATCCTTAGTAATAAATATGTATATTCAACATATGGAAAGAAATAAGTTAGATGATGAGATGACTGGATTGGGACCAAACACTAAGTAAGTTGGTTGCGTGGTCTCCACTACTACATGTGTATTAAAAACACATGAGATAAAAGCTTTTATATATTGGAGATGATATCTCATAAGAATCTTCATCTACCCAATTGGTGTAAAGTCTTTTTGCCTCTTTTGGATTTTTGTTAGCAATGCAATTTATCATGTCTCAACTGACCTTAAGCTAAACACATCCATCTTTTCTTTTTTTTTTTAAAAAAAAAGATATAAGTGTTTAATTAGTGCACATAGAAAAAGCAGGTGACCCCATCATTATAAGTAGTCATCCAACAAAGTGAAAAGCCAGCTACAACTTTTAGTGGTGCCAACTGCCTAGTGGGTTTCATTGAAATCCTCCCCTTTCCCCTTTTCCTTTTGTTGCCCAGCTTAATGGCCTCTTTGTAATCCCATTCTTCCACTAATTGCATACCCAAAAACATGGAGTATTCCATTTCTTGTGTTCTTGTCTCCCCCCATCTAATCTAATCAAATCAAATATAGATTATGACAAGTGTATATACATATATAGTAGTGAAGAGAAGAGTATAGAGTTTAGAGGCCTTTTCTGTTTTGCTTTTTGATGGTGTAGCTTTTTCAAAGATCTTCTCAAGATATGATAACTTCATACTTAGCAGTCTTCACCATTAAATCAATCCCATATGAAAACCCTTCACCACTAATCATAGAAAAAAAATAATAATAAGAAAATGTATTCGAATAAATAAAGCTTGATGTGAACGGCATAGAACAATGAATGGAAACCAAATAACATATTATATTACCTAGATTTAATCTTTGATTTTGACAAACGACATGTTTTATTATTATTTTTCTCTATGATGTGTATCTTATAAAATCAAAGCTATAGTTCCCTACGGTGCAAGTATCTTTTAAAATGGTCAATAATAATAAGCTTAAACATCCCTTAATCAGGCTTTGTGGCATATGGTGATCCAACGGTCAACTCATAAGGGCACTTGTTCCTATCCTGGTTCTTTGTTCTTGTTGAGTGGCGAATCTCAAGGGCGAAGGATTTGGGAATTGGATTTATTCTACATATAAACTACATTAAAACATAAGCAGATGGTCACATCAATTTTTAATTAATTAATTTATTTATTTTTATATGTGTATAGTAAGCTGTTATTATCAAAATTAGTGATGTCATATCAATTTCTGAGGATGGGCCTATCCTAGTGGGATTTTAGGATTGATGTTAGCTAGGCCTCTTTTATTTAATAATCAATTAGGGTTAGGGTTTGTCATTGATTGATTATGCACCCCCTTTTCTATATGCTAATCATATACTTGTTTTTTTTTCCAAGTAATGTCCCAAGGATATTTCATGTTTGATTATATATCTCCTCAATTATTTTTCATTGACATCTCCCTTAAAAAATATAATTATATATAATTTTTATTTGAAAATAAAAGTATTCCTTATCAGAATATTGCATTAGCTGAAACAGATAAGTTTGCTTCTTGAATGTAAAGGCTGGATCTCACAACATTAAAAAGCAATTGGAAGTGGATATTTAATTATTTCTTAATCTTTAATTATATTGTAAGATAGTGTATTTTGAATTGCAAATCCCAAAATTACAGCAACAAATTTAATTGACGTTGATAAAATAAATTTGAAAATTTTCTTATAATCAAAATTTAATTTTCTTTTTAATTGAGCGAAGAGATTAATGAAGGAAAATGGGTGAAATACCTAAGCAATCATCATAGTTGAACCCTTTTTAAACTACTGAGAATGGTCCATTTGCCAAGTGGTTGAGGCACCATCCATCATAATAGAAACTTACAACTAAAATTTCATATACATGCCTTTGGCATCACTTCTATAATAATAATAATAATAATAAAATTGTAGCCAGCTAACATGAACAAAGCAACAATGAGCCACCATTGGGTATTAATTTGTAATAGTTGGAAACCCTAAAGATCCTCAAAATTAAAATTAGGTACACTTACCACGTGCAAGGCACTATCACGTACTTTCCTTCCCCACCTCCAACTCTTCACATGGGATACCTTCCTGCCTTATTAGCTAAGATGAGATCTTTTTGTTAAAAGGCACATGGGATCTCTCTACCAATCTGCCTTAGAAATTAAAATGTGGTCTCCCTCCTAATGACGTTTTAGTCTTAATTTATTTATAACTTGTATTTTTGGGCACACCTCATTTACAAATGAAGACTCTGCCAGTTGTAGATCAATTAAATGCTCTTTTATGTATTAATGAATTAAAGAAAACAGTGTATCCATCCAGTCAAACTAAAACTTTACAATTAAAAAAGCATAATTATGGCGTGATCCAGCAATGCCTAGACCGTCTCCAGACACCACCATTTCAAACAACCAACTTTGCTCTCTTTCTCTCTCTCTCCATTTTTTTAATCTTCACTGTTACTTGAGAGAGATTATGTCAATTTGCACGACATTATTATTATTATTTGTAATCTAATCTTTTGGTGGATTTATTTTTTAATTTTTGAATCTTCTAGAGCAGACCATTTTATATATTTAAATTACTATTGTTTAGTTTTTAGTATTTTATAATCCTTGCTTCAGATACGACATTATTATTATTCGCAAACGTTGAAGACATTTTTAAAAACTCAAAAATAATATTCTTCTTAAATATAATGATGTTTAAGTATTATAAAATTGTTTAATTATTTTAAGTAAACATGTTTTGTAAATTCCGTTGATCCCAGTTTATAATACTATTTTGTCGGGGATATATAATTGCATTTATATTTAATTATTGTAGAAAAAAAAAGAATATGAAACATTTTAACAAATTAAATTTTTTGATAATTAAACAAAACATATTAAATTAACAATTCAAAATAATTAACAAATATTTTTAAATTATTATTTTAAAAGATTAAAACAAAATTTTTAAATTATATAGTAAATAGGTTCTGAGTGACCGGTTGCATGTGAAAATAGAAAAACTAGCATGGGGTTATCTTTAGATCTCACTTTGAATCATAAATTTTACAAAAGCAGTTTTCAAAACTAAGCTTGTATTATAGTTGCACACTTGAAACTTGTGAATTAACAGCCAAAAAAAAAAGGTGAAAATGAAATCTGGGAATACATCCTTGAAAATTTTTAGATTTTTAAAAAATTAATAAGAAAATGGGGATTTTTCTGAGGACTTGAAGTCAGAATCAGGGAAACAAAAAAGTACCGGAATTAATTTTTTAATAATAATAATAATAACAAAAGTATTTCTTTTTTTCTTTTTTTTTGGTTATATCGGAAAGAAAAAGCAATTCCTCCTCCGCAGCCTGCAGTCTGCACCCTCAGCAGCCTTCCGAGATTCTCTTCCCATTTACATTTATGCCCCTCCTTTTGTCACTTTCCCGTCGAAATCTCTGCATAAATAAGGTTATCTTTGGTCAAAAGAACTTTCTTTTTAAATCTATTTTTTAAAAATTAATTTTCAACAAATTAACTTCATGAAATTTATGACGATATATATGTACTTTTTATATAATCTTTTAATAAATATTTTAAAATTATATAAAATAATTGTTTTCATAGTATAATTTAAAGTATGTTAAATTTAAAAAAAGAAATTAATAAATTCTTATATATAACTTACCAATACTTCTCAAAAAGTTTCTTTTTTTGATAAACTAAAAAAAGGAGAGTTTTTGCACTTTCTTCATATGAGATCTAAAAATAAAATTGATATAAATTTGTTAATATTTATACAATTATTAAATTACATATTTCTATATGATTAATTAAAATATTTAAGGAATATATTTTAAATAGAAATATAAGGTTCAATTATTATAATTTTATTAATTAATTAATTATTAGGTATCTTCCCCTTACACGCTCATCCCGTGCTTTAAAACCATGTCCACTGTTCCTTTTTCTGGTGCATTAAAATAGGAAGTTGTCAACATGTAATTATAATTCTAAGTTACTTTTTAATTTAAAAAAACTGCAAATGTCAAGTTGATTCAAAATAAAATAATAATTTTCATATCTCAATCAAATGTGTAATTTTTTTTTTTCAACTTTCTTTTACTTTTTATATAATAAACATCTCAGCTGGAATATTTAAAAAGAAAAAAAGAAAAAAAGAAAAAAGAAATTTTGTACTTATGCAGTTTTATCTGATAAAGGAAGGGGAGGACCACTGCTGTAAAACAAAACAAAATACTTTTTAAAGAGATCCGTCACTTGTACGACCCGCCCCGCCCATGACTCTTCTCCCTCTTCGCCTCGGTTTTCGTTTTCTTCGCTTTTCTCCCGCCTCTGATATCCACCACTCATTCTCCTTTTCTATCACCAATCTTTATGCAATCTCATATCCAACGGTCATGATTTCATGCGCACCATCTCCCTATGAGGCTTATTTTTTTAAAAAAAGCATCTCTCTCTCAACATTAAAAGAAATCGCATTAAATATTTTTAGGTTTGTTTGTTATTTATTTATTTTATTTTTTTTCTCATTTGACCCAAATCTCCACTTTGCTCCTCCTCTCTATATAACCCTTTCCAACCCCCTTCTCTCTCATCATCTGACCCTTTCGCTTCCGTCTCTCATCCTTTCTCTCTTATTTCTGTTTCCAAAGTAAATCTAACTCCATCTAATGGCGGAGACACCATCCAAGCGCCTCAGAGATGAAGCTCAAATAGAAGATGTTGTTGTTGATGAAACTAATAAGCGCCATAAATCATATAACCACATACTCTCTCTTCTTGAAGAAGAAGAAGATGAGCCAACCCAAGACCTGTCTTCTCTCATCACTACCCTTCAGCAAGAACTCTCCTCTGAGTCTACCTTCGACGACCCTTTTTCTTGTCCCACCACAGCAACTGTTCAAGAAAACCCTACTACTGCTGTAACAACCAGCGTAGAAGACTGCCCATCATCCTCTTCTTCTTCTTCGTCTTCTTCTACCTTGTTCAAGGAGGATGAGGAAGATGATAAGGAAAGAGTTATAAGGCATCTTCTTGAAGCATCTGATGACGAGCTTGGGATTCCAAATAGAGAAGCTGTTTGTAGTGTTGAAGATGTCTACGGAGAAGCTCTTTTTAGTAGTGGCAATGAGTTCAATGAAGTGGATGGGTTCTCCCTCTGCAATGGGTTGTGGGAATTTGAAGATGCTAACGCCAACTACTATGCCTTGTTGCAATCTGAACTATTCCTGTAGCTAGCCAGCGTTTTTTTTATCTAATTTGGGGGAGAGGGGGGGGGGGGGGTTGGAACGAAAAGTAAAGAAATAGTGTGGGGTTGAAAAGATGAAAAAGTAAGTGGGAGGAAAATATAAAATTGGAAACTATTTTTAGGTTTCCTTTTTTGCCCCCTCTTTTTTTTTCTTTGTAAAGAATGTCAACTAGCCCTTACCCTCCTTTAATTTCAAATCTGAAAATGATTAAAATGTAGACCAACAAAATATATTCCTCACTATATATTCAAATTTCTTATTTTTCCACCTTATGGTGTTGATAATTTGACATGGTCTGTAGAGACAGATACCTGCATGTACAAGTAAAATGACAATATTGCCCTCATTTAGTAAAGAAAATATCAAACTTCGTAGGTTTCAGATTAAGAAAATATGTTTCGTTTAAATTTTTATTGAAAAAAAAAAACCATTTGAGTTCAGACAAAATTTTCCTTTGGTTTAAAGTCAATTGAAGTTAATACATTAAAAAATGATATTTCTATTCCTCCAATTTTCCTAATTTCTTTTAATTTCTTTTTTTTTTTAAATGTTGGTCCTTTCATTTTGTGATATTTAATATTGGTTCTTCTAGAATATTAGATTTTCCATAATGGAGTCTAACGGTGTGTTTTGTTCTTCCGTTGACATCTTCTTACATATTATGAATTAAGTTCCTAAAAGATCGTCTAAATATAAAAAATTCAAAGAAATTATTTGATTTGCTACTCGGAAATCTTTAACAAAATCATCATCAAATCTTCAATCAGAAAAATATCATCTGAGTTTAATATTATTATTCAAAATAATTTTGATAATTCCTATTTTTGCTTAAGTTTAATTTTATATTATTTTTAAACAAAGAAGAAAAGTTTATAAGTTTTAAAGTCTTAGAAATTTAAAATTTTAATTTAATTTTTAACAAAAATTTAAACCAGAAATTGAAATCTTGAAAAGAATATTGATTACTTTCAAACAAATTTAGTATTTGTCGCTGTCCGCTCAGCGTGAGGAACACGCAGCTGGATTTCTCCAATGAAACCCAACGGTAACTGCTAAAGAGAATCTTTCCATGTAGGCCACTCGCGTTATTTATTTTTGAAGGGAGAAAAACCCCTCTTGTGTTTATCAAATCTTGGATCTTTCTCCCAAAAAATCTTGAATTTTGAATACTTTCTTTTAAATTATTTAATTTAAAATCAGTTTCACAGCTAAAATTGAATAAATGCTATTTACAGTTTAATAATTTTCCAAATAATAATGGTGGATGGCATATACGTCCTACTGATCAATTAACTAATTATCAATAGATTTGGCTTTAATGTAAAATGAAAATGAATTTATGCACTAATTTGAAGTTTACCTCAAAAGGACTATTTTTATTCGGGTTGTTGATGAATGGCGCGTGTAGGATACATTCCGACCAGACGAGGTGGTGCCCCGGCTGTCTGTATTGTTTTTCATGAGCCTCTGTTTTCCGATGGAAATAATAATACCAAAGATGAATAATAGGAAAAAAGGTAGTGGTTAACAATGGGAGTGATGGTGAGAATGCATGAGACAGGATATGATGGTGCAGTACGGGAACAAAGCCAAACCTAAACTAATAATGGAGGTGGAGGAAGGCTGCAACTAGCCTAAAACAAAATTATTTAAAAATAAAAAGGAAATAGGGTCCACGTGATAATAGTGAACTGATGACAAGGCAATGCGCTGTCCGCCATGCTCTTCTTCTCCATACATGCAGTTTTCGACATGATCAATCATGCCATTTTCTCATAATATGTGGGCCCATTTCACTCCCTTATTTTCATTAATTAATTAATTTTTTATTTATAAATATTATTTAAATAAAAATAGTTTTGTAGATAGGATTGATGGTTGAAATTAGTAGCATGCCAAAGAAAATATAACACCTGGAAGATTAAGATCGATGGTTGAAATTGTCAGAATATCAATTTCTGATTTAATCAGAAGAATCGTGACGTTTTTGTTTTGGGTAGGGAGGCTGTTTCTAAAATTTCAAATAATTCTAATTAATTAATTTTAAAAAATTTCAAAACTTGAAAACAAAAGGGCTGTGCCGTATCTGGTTTATCTCTCTTTTGGAATCTCTATTAGTTGCGAAATGTGTATGCTTAGTTTTATATAAAACTCAAAATATTATTTTATATCTAAAAAGAAAGAATTTAAAAGCAGACAATGGGCATCTTGGTAAAAATGAAATGGGCATTTCAATTTTAAACAATTAAAAAAGAAAGAATATTCATATTCATTTTTAGACCTAAGAATTTTGGTAAAAGTTGAAGTAAAATACATCTAAGATAATGAATATTGGAATAGAAGCAAGCTGGTAGACTATTGAAGCAGACAATGGGCATCTCATCCTCTTCTTCTATGGCATTGGCAGACACACTAATCACCATTCTCTCCCTCTCTCTTAATTTTTTTTTTTTTTTTTGTTGTATGCCATTAGTGATTTGATCAGTTTAAGGTTGTCCAACTTACTCTGCAATTTAATTGATTTTCCTTTTTTTTTTTTTTTTTTTTTATAGCTGGAAAACAATACCTTTTCCACATAGTGGTCTCCAATCTCCATTGAAGGATCTATCAAATTGGGACTATAATCTCCTAGAGCCAGCTGATGTACATAAATATTTCTTAAAATGTATGAGTTGGATAATTGAATATGAAAAACAATGAAAATATAAGGGTTTTAGAAAAATGAGGATTTTTTTTGCAAATCCCAAACAATGGAGGGTGGGTATTATTATTAATAAGATATTAGGTATGATGGAGACTTGGAGAAAGAGAAAGAGAAAGGTACAGCTGAGTTGGGGAAATGCTCCACAAGGCAAGGCAATCAAGCACCATCATCGTATACTTGTTAAATTGTGTTTTTTAATTCTTATATTAAATTTATTATATATGTTCCCTCCTTTTTCAGTTGTCACTTTTTTTTAATCATCTGTCAATTTCGAAAATAATAATTATTTTTTTGCAATTATACACTTAACTTTACTAAATACAATAACTCTTTTTTAAATTTATCTTATTACTTTTTTTCTTCTTTTAATTTATTTCGTTTTTAGTGGTAAATTAATAGAGAAAAAATTATTAAAATTGAAGAAATTAGAAGAGAGTATTTTGTTATAATTTATGTGAATTAATAATTACTATAAAAAATAGATAAAAAGGAAAGGAAGGGAAGGGTATGAATTTACAAAAAAGCCACAAAAGGAAGAAAGATAAACATAAACGCAAATAAAGGGATGGGTTTACAAAAGGAAAGAAAGAGAGTCAATTTCAGAATGGCATAACCACAAAAACAAGTGAAAAGTAAGGTTCGTGTACGATTGTGATTTAATAGGTGGATTTTGATACGTGACACCACAGCCTGGCTTGATAGTTATGTGTTTCTGCTTTCTAATCACATCACCCCTTTTTTTTTCCCAAAAAGAAAATTAGTGTTTTATCATTCCCCAATTGTGCATTTCCAAAAAAAAAAAAAAAAAAAAAATATCCCACATAAATACAAACCCCACCACACAACTGCCTATTGGTAGTTCAACTTCCTAAACTCTCCAGCATTTTCTTGTGCGTTTTATTTAATAGGGCAGTCGAAATTAAGATGGAAAATTTTTTATTGGGGAGTTCATCCAACTATGGAGTGATGTGAAATTGAAATAGACAGCCAAAGGTTAGGTTGCTTAGAATTGAGAATAGATATAAGGTGTGAGAGATAGATGGTTTTTGCTTTCTGGGTTTTGGTTATCATCCATTGCTTGCACCAGTGTGGTTGAGGAATTACTTCTCAGATTTGGATCCCAAATCAAACCATTAATAATATGATAAGAGTTAGGTTTAGGAAATTGGAGATGAAGGAAAAGCTATTACTGTTTGTTAAGTTATAAAACTACCATTGAAATAGTAGCCTATGAGTTGATGAAATTATAATTAAATGTAAACTACTAATTCATGGCTAGTATAATTTTATAATTTAAAATTCCACTCTTACTTGAGATTTTGAATATCTAATAAATGAATGTCCTTAAAAATCAATATAAAAAAATAAAAACGAAAAAGTAACTCTCTCATTACTACCTTAGTTCATTCCAATAAGCAAAGTAAGAACAATATTTCACTAGGACTTGGGGGGAGAAGGGGGATAAAGTTGGCCAGAGCCGATCTTACTTTCTAACAAAGTTATATTTCTATTGCATACTTGCATTGCCCTCGTAGACAACAATCCCACATCTGAGGAGGGAGAAATTATGCAGTACCAGAGGAATATTATTCCTCGTAGAAATTATACTTTTAAAATGTTCAAAAATAACTTTAAAAAAAAAATATTGACGGGCCAAACTGGGCTTGGACAAAATCTGTCAAGCTGAGCCCGCATCCAGTCCCGCCTGGCCAGTAATGGGTCTATGAATCACCAGCGAACGTACGAACACAAGAAAAGACACCATACCCAGTCAAACCATCTTGCCCTAGTTCAACAAGCAAATATGAAGTCCACCAATGATAAAAAAGAGCAACTATTTTGGCAAAAAGAAAGATGAAATATCATAAGACAAAATCTTAGGCACATCCGTAACAAGACCATTACTCTTTATCTCTGGACATGACAGCTTAGTCTTCATCTTCTTCATCCCCGTCACCTCCAGAACTCTTCTTGTTAGCGGCCCTTTGATTCTTTCTCTTCACTCTACCAGGGCGTCCACCCCCAAATGGACTTGTCAATGAGAAATCATTGTGCTTTTGTGAGTCCACCCTCACCATAAATGAGGGAATATTAACCACCTGTCTCCCAACCCTAACAGACCCAAAAAAATAAAAAATAAAAAATTATGGAGGAAATAACCAACAACCAATCCAAGAGCAGAATCATATAAAAGATTATGAAAGATAAAATAATGATTAGTTTTCATGCAAAGAAGTGTCGCCTCCACTTTTGGTGCAGAGAGATGCGTATGGACTCCATGTACGGCAGAAAGTTAGATATGTACCAAATGGAACTAGTAATTCTCAAAAGTCAAGTAGTTAATTACTTTATGAAAAGAAGTTATAATTAAAGCCAGGGTTAATAAGCAAAAGTGCCTATATCTGAAGCAAATGCAGGTCATAACAAATCTCTTCAAGAATCACAGACAACCCAGCAAGTTAGGAAAAAAGTTCTTTAAGGGCACACAGATCAAAAGATCAAAATGTAAAAGATGCAAGAATAACCGAGACTGGTGAATAAAAGGCAATGCTGAACATTGAGCATATAAAAATGTGGGCAAGCAAACTTAAAGAAAGATCAGTGATAACTTCATCTAGAGAAAAATTGTTTATCAAATATAAAAGAATGCGAAGCAAACCCATGGCCACAAGCTTAACCATGATATGACCTCATCAATCAAGATCTTGAGCAGAACTAGTATAAACATGCCTGAAGACAAAGAACTACAAATAGCTAACACATGATCAGACACTTCCCATATGCCACCCACCAAAACTATTTTTTCAACAGCCAACCATTAGAATACAAGATTAGCTTAATTAACTCATTGGTGAGACAGCACTAAGATAATGAATGAATAAATAAATAAAAGTGGGCTATGATTATCAAGGACAGAGACATTAAGGTTTTGGTTGGTGTTTTTTGAAAAGTTATGATCATAAAAATTGCAAGAGAGAAATTGAAATTTTCAAACTGCATTTTTCCACAGCAGACGATGCATCTAGCAACCCACCTTACTAGCTCAAAAACAATAATTGCATTCTAATGTCCCAAGAACCTCCTTAAGAACTAAAGTCTAAGATCAAGAAGTTACCAAGCCAAAATAATCCCCATATTATTAACAATAAGTTTGTTACATCTAATCAACTTACATGACAAATACAACCAGATTCCTTTCGTACCAAAAAAGCAAGAAACAATATTACTTCAGCGATGTATTTAACAAGGAGAGAGTGTTTGTGAAAAGCAATATTAACCACAATCCAAACAATAAAAGAAACCTTTTAAGTACTGCAAATCATTCTGTGTTTTTGAAACCAAATTAGCAAACACAATGAATGCTGTATGGTACACTAACAGAAGCTAAATCTATTAGTGATAAAATCATGAAACAAATGCAAGATGAGTCAAAGACAATCACATACCTAATGTGCCTTTGCCTGATGAGAACTCTGGCAAGGTGGATTGACTTGGCCATACCCGACTTGAACACTAGAGTTTGAAGATGGCGCTCAAGGAAGTTCTCTACAGTGAGTGCCAACACATAATCAAGCTTGTTTTGGCTCTCATCCAAAAGTCCATACCTATTCATCCTCCTTAGAAGTGCTTCACCCTAAAAAATACGACGTGGGTTTTTCTCATCAAGTGTGAGAAGCATTCTTGCTGCATTCGAATGCGGCTCAATGCATACTGAACCCTCCAAAGCTCTCTCTTACATCAAAGCCCATACTCTCCAACGAGCTTCAGCTCAGCATCCAAACGCTTCTTCTCATAAGGACGTCTTGGTTTCTTGAAGGTTTTCCCATCTATTGAGAAACAAGGAGTCGTTCAATTGATACAATCAACTCAAAAGTACCAGCATATAAACTACAATGATTTTATCACTAATAGAGGATAATCTTTCTTTTCTTTTTTCACCATTCACACACCTATTAGATTTTTTTTTTCTGTTAAAATGTATTACCAAATCACTGAAAATAACTTAACGACCTCAAACTTGGTTGTGCACTGCAGCATATATGGTCGATTACTGGGAGTATGAGCTAATATTGATCTCTCTCTCTCTCTCTCTCTCTCTCCAATGGGTTTCCTTTCCTTCATTTTTTTTGCAACTTCAGTAATTGCTAATCGAACAAACAGATGAGTTCATAAATCAACTCCAGAAAAAAACAAAAATTACGCACAACTGATAACAATATATAACTACAACACAGCAATATGAATAAGATAAGTAATATCACAGAGTAGCCAAACAAAGCAAGCCAGAGCCAAAGCAGAACACAAAGTATGCAACCAAAACATGCTTTGGTAAATCAAGAAAAAAAACATAGTACAACTCACAGTTGCGGTAAAAAGAGACGTGAACCATATTCGTTAATTTCCAGTCTTTCCTTTTCGATCTTTTCACAAAAACAAAATGGAGAAGAAGAAGAAGCACGGAAGGAGAGAACGTTCAATTTCGTGATCGTCTATATGTGTATTATTATTATTATTATTTTTCTTGGTTTGCAATGCAAACCCCAATCTTAGGTGAAGGTTTTGGGCGGGCTCAATGATCCAACAAGATCCATTCCTTTTGATTTTTTATTTTTGAAAACAAATCTACTCAATTCTATCAAAAACAAATAGGGATATCATCCGATTATAGCTAATAAATTTTAGTCAGGTATGAATAGCATTACAACAAAACCATCTAACATAAATATTAGTTCAGTCTATTTATAATCATTCAAAATCAAACTCCTCTATAAGATAGTTTAGCCAAAATGATCCATAAATGCCTGTTTAAACCCGTGCATAAGATAATTTAACAAAGATAATCCTCCTTCTTTCTCATCTCTCGAGTATAAATTATTAAAATCTCCCGAACAATGTCATGAAAGAGAGTTTCTACGAGATAAAGTTCAAATAAAGTTCCAAGACTACGTCTTGCGATTACGGAAAACATTATATTCCGAAACAACTAAATCAATAAAAGCCAACCAGAAACTCAACTCTTACACATTAACGAAATGCCTCATACTAATAAAAAAAAATTACGAAAAAATTTCATATGAGAACTTAGAGTACTAAGAGCTTTTTGTTTTCATAAAAAATAAAATGTCTGGTTTGTAAGTAGGAACCAAATCCTTAAACATTCCCCACCGTACAGAAATCATAAGAGATGATCGAAATAGGGAAACAACATCTTTTTCTTTTTCATCGATAATCAATTGACGCAGATCATTTTCCATGAAGAAGGGGAAAAAAGAAATTAAATTGAAGGAGGAGGAAAAGACGAGAGTATCGAGTCACAAAGGGACCATACAGAAGAAAAAGACGAGAGAATCCAAAGTAATTCTAACGTGTATTTCTTAACATCTAAGAAAATTTCAATCATTTAATAGGATTAACATAGGGAAAAGAATTTCTGTTAGTACTTTTAGAAGATATATGTGAATAATCTTAATATGTATATATATAATTAAAGATATAAATAATTTTCAGTATTTAGATGAATGTTAGTGTTCCAGTCTCTAATTTCAATATAACAATGTGTGCTAGTACATCATCAATATTAGGCCAGTGTCTCGGTGATCATGTAGAAGAGGAGGGACTGGACAGCCATGATTTTTGGGAAGATGGAGAGCAAAGATAAAAAGTCTGGACAGCCATAATTTAGGTTATGGATTTTATGAGAACTGGGTAACCAAGAAATGCTGTCGATCTCTCCTACAGGATGAAGGATTTAGATTAAGATCTTTAGCCATTATGAGTTGGTGAAGGAAGCAACAAAATGTTTGGCGTGTATGGTTCAAGTATGTGGCTTTTTACCAAAGACTGAGCACTAGGGATTGTATGATGGACGTTTTCGGCTGTGTAGGGCTTGCTAGAGGAAGCGCATGACCTGACCAAGTAAGGAGTGATGCCACTGCTTGGCGTGCATCACTTGCAGGTTGCCGAGTCCATGGAAATGTCGAATAGTTGCACGTTGTTTGAAGATTGCCTGATCACAGCAGATGACAGGAAAGGAAAGAACACAGGATGAACGCAAAACACTGGAAATAGGTCAGTTGAATGAAAATAAAGGGCAGTGAAGGAAGCTGGATGCTAAAATGGAACACTTTTATAAGTTTGCTCCTTTTTTCTTTGCTGCAAGCTACAACAGTATAATCTAGGAAAATCATTTACTGCAAAGAGAGCGGTATATATTAGCTACAGAACTCATTTCAAGCTGTCCGTCTGATAATTACATAATTTACACCCCAGTACCCTAAGAAAATTAAAGGAGAAGAAAAGAAAAAGTATGCATTTTTATGCTTCCTTTGTGATTGGTACAAATGGCTCTTGTGGAAGAAACTCATTTCAAAATGAATTTTCTTTTTATATATCTGCATGCTTTACTTACAATTTCTGTTGACTAGTTTGAGAACAACTATTGTACAAAATAAGACCAATTTTTTTTTTTTTAACGAGGCTGCAAAAAATAAACAAGGACTGCCCCATTACTCAAAATGTGTTTCATTCTGTTATCTTCCTTAGATTCTTACTTCTCTTATGACTCGGTCTATCTGCCAAATTCTAAGCCTGGATCCTCAAAGAAAATTCCACTGGATGGTTAGTGGGAAAAAATGAAAAATTTACAGTTTCCACTGGATACAACGAGGATCATGGAAAATAATGTGAAACTACCACCCACGCCTTTTCGAGAAACTGATGGAAAACAGCTGCATTTTAATCTGAAATTACTATGTTGTGCCGCTCGCATACCCTGGATCCATTTTCTCCCCACCACTTCTCCGCCGCTTGTTCTGTGAAATGTTTCCGACTGTACAAGACAATTAAAACATAAGAAACGAGGACACGGCATTCAATTGCTAATGCATTGAGGCATGTCACAGAATCATCAAAAGTCTTGAACTGAATATTTGTAATATACAGAGAATATCTGCCTGTTTACTCCAGTGGTTGGTAAAACAACAATTGTTGGGAAGACCTCGCATATAACTTGTCATTTTGCAGGAAGCAGGCACTGTATTTAGCTGGTTCCGCCAGATTTGAGGAACAAGTAGTGAATGGCATTCATAGAAACTAAATTTAAATAGCGGTCTCTTGTTCCACAAGCAAGGCAATCAAAGTTTTCCATGCAAGTGAATGTCTATTTCTCTTCAAAATTGGCACCCGAAAGAATATATAATACATACCAATTATTCAGTGTCAAAGCTCAAAATGGTAACCACATTGTTGTGCATTTCAAAAGTTTGTAGTTTATTTCACATTGCAAGCATAACCTAACAACCTAGCAAAAACGGGTCTAAATAACTTTTTTATGATGTGAGATTACAATTCCTCAAGCCACTTAATAGGATGCGCTTTTCTCACTAAATTTTACAATGTCCTTGTTACAACTCTACTATGGTATATTGGGTATAATTGCTAAATTAGGACTAGATCCTTAAGTATTGTTGTTGGCTAGTGTCTCGACTCCACCTCATTCCATGAATAGCCTTTTCCTCCCGATCCCACCACTAGCTCCAAATAATTTTTTAAGAGGGTGATATCAATTGCTAAAACTAACCTTTTTCATTTAGTTCAAAATTGTTATACCTTAATAATTATAACAACAATATTATATATTCTCATTTAACCTTATAACCCCATGATGTGGGATTGCAATCCCTCAAGCAGTACCCATGCTTAGTGGGATGTCACACTAAATCACAGCAAAGAGCATAGTATTGCATCAGTAATTATTTATGGAGCCGTAGAGCTGAATTCCACATCACAAATGTATTGACTCGAGGCATATGTTCCTGATTTTGTTGGCCAATTATATGAGAGAGAAAGAAAGAGAAGCATCAACGTTAAACAACCAAGTATGACCAACCAGTTCCATCGACAACATTGCCAAAAATCTGACTCAAGTTAAAGCCAGCGTGATAATAATCAGAAACCAGACTGAAGATGTACAGGGGTCGGTCAATAGTCAATAATCTAACACAAGACTTGATCCTTGGTATTCAGTTATTAATTTTGGTGATTTTACTAATACAGTTGGATGGTATCAATACCTGAAACGAATCCTCTTGAGTTCATTACCACCACCTGGCAAGGAAGATAATGCCATGTACACGCCTGGTTCAGCTTGTACCACCCACTGTGGCTGCTCAGTTTGAGCTTTGGCTCTATATGACAACATTTGATTATCTACCGCATTGCCATTGGACTCAATTTCACGACAGAGTTCACTAGAAGAACGTCTTTCACTGGATGGTATGCTTTGAGCAATGGAAGTCTTTTTGTCAATAGAGCTTGAAATAGGGCTGGAATTCCGTTTTTCTGCCATATGCTTCAACTGTGAGAAAGTTGAAACATCAACATGTTGGAACATCATATTGCTATATCAAATGATTCAGAGATATGAACGAGTATCCAAACCCCAATCAACCCCCACCCTCCACAATATATAGAAAGAATATCAGTTAATAAGATTTCAGAAATAATTAAGTTGTCAGTTAGATTTTGTTTATTTTTTCAATTAATTCATATTGAAGGTTTCCCAGCAAACACTGCCGGTAAGCTGTTAGACTTATTCACACATTGCTGTCATCTTAGTGCTCAACACAAATTTCATGTAATATTACATTATGAAATTTCAAAATTTTCTTTCAATTTATATTAATGAAGTAATTTAATCTTTGTTTATATATATTTATTTATTGGATATTTTTTAATATAGATTTTATTACTGTTTCCTCATTGGACTGACCAAGATGTCCAATGGAGGATAAGGGACAAAAGAAGGACTAAAAAAAACAAGAATCTGCTTTTATAATATCCAATTGTTGCCCCAAATAGAAGATGAAAGGAAATTTTTTTGTTCATTCCATTCTAGTCTATTTGGACCAAAAAAACATCTGATCACGGACAAGACAGAATTCCTTCAGTGTTATCTCTTATATGTATGTGGGTTGTGTTACATATAAGAGAGAAGAAGAGTTATTATGTGGCAAAAGATTGACGAGGTGGCATTAAAAAGGCAGGAAAGGAATTAAGTAGCTAGCTGAAGAAGTTAGGTTGTTGTCAAGTAGCTGAATTAGTTACTAGCAGTTGTTAGAGTCTGCTATATAATAACTCAGATATCAACTCTTGTATTGATATTCCAACAGTTATCAATCAATCTTCCTTTCTACTCTCTCTCTCTCTCTCTAATTCTCTCTACTCTGCAATTCTCCCCTTTCTTCTATTTTTCTCCCTTTCCTCTCTTTCTGTCTTGTTAGGGATTCAATCCTTAACAGGTTGCTGCGCGTACATTTACTTGTTTAGTTTTTTATGAAGGATGAAGCTAAGGTATTACAATATTGAATATGCAATGTGACAGAAACCAAATGCAAATGTATAAGGTCCTTGAAGATACAGAAGCCTTGATCTAGAGAACAGAGATTGAGCCATTTCATGATTGAAGATTCCATGAGACTGAATTGATTGTTTCAAAGATCAAACTTGAATTTGTACTATAGAGGGTTTCTTCACAGCCAGCTGTAATGTGAAAAATCTAACACCAAATAGTAAGTGCATCAAAAGCTATAGAAAAAAGAGAGTTGAACTAAGCAACTTCATATCCAACCTGAGCAGTAAGAGACTTGATAACTTCCTTCGCAGATTTGCGTTTTTCAGCTTCATCTGCTGCTATTGCAGCAACCTCCTTAAGTTGCTTTGATTTTCTTTGAAGTTCAGCATCAAGGCGACTGGATTTGGAAGTAAGATCTTCTACCTACAATGTAGTTCCATTCGAATTTGCTAAGTACATTGTCCTTGTCTTAACCAACTAAAAACATCAAACTAGGGGATAATAGAAATACTCGGTAAATCAACGAGCAGAAAATGCAGATTGGCAACCCTACATGAAGGCCTCTCCACAGTAGCCTAAAGAATTAACTTTCTGCCAAGGTTCTATACCCAAAGCTTACCTGCTATACAGTCTTTGAGCTCGAAGCCATTGACTCTGTATATTTACGCTAGTAAGTGAAACTTTATGGTTATTGGTTGTCAAGTATACACGTGACCAAGAGAAGGGCAGGTTACATATGATAATCATTCTAAGTCGGACCAACTGGTAATACAATGTTGCGCCTGCTTAGCCAAAGCTGATACTCAGCCATAGCTTACAATGCGTGTACAAGCCAGAATAGTTCACTTTCAGAAAAGTGGCCATAATTATGAATGAGGCCAAGGATGGTGATTTTTCTTATCAACCCCATAACTATTATATGTTGCCCTTAAGGACACACATCTTACTGTGCTCAAGCATAACATTCACCCTACATCTTTTACCTAGGCTCCAAAAGCCCTGATGCTCAAGTGCACCTAGTGTTTTCAACAACACTGGAAGATTATAAATAACGTTTAGATTTAAGCTTTGATGTATTAGTCTTAGAGGGAAAAGAAAAGAAGAAAGAAAGAAGTCACCAAAGCAATAAATTGACTGGATTACCTGTGCCCTCAAACTTGTAATTTCATCAATTAAAGAGTCATTCATGTACTTTGAATTGTCAAAAGAAGATCGAGGTGGACTTATCCTCCCTGGAAGAGGAGGTGTTGCTAGAGAGGCTGTTGTGGAAACAGGAGCAGAATTTTGGAAAATTTTCTTTGGAGTGCCACCTGGGAAAGTTGACACTTTCGATGAGTAAAGCCCCCCCCATTGCCATGTTCCATTTAGAACAGGGAATATACGGCTACTATCTGATTCAGATAATCTGCCACGCCTGCAATGCCAGCTTTCGGCCTGACCAACAGACTCTGCAGATGAAAGTCTGGAGAGTTGTGCCAGTGATCTGGGACCAAAAACCTCTCTATCTGCTGAATCATTAGTTTTATGGTTCATAATTCCAACTCTTGCTTTAGGAACTTTAGCAACTGAACCAAGATCTGCAGCCCTCTTTAGTTTATTAAAACAATCGTCACAGACCCTATGTGGCTTATTCATGTTTGGAGCCAAGGAAGCTTTTAAAGATTTTCTACTACTGCATGCTTTGCAAAACACTAGACCACAGTTGTAACAATTGTGGCGTTTTCTTCTAAAACCAAATGGATTACGACAACCAGAGCATACTGAATGATCAGTACTGGAAACCCATTTATGGAGACATATAATTGCAGTAAAGTTTGAACCACACGCTATGGTCTTTACTTGCTTATCTTTTAGAAACTCAACATGTGTAGGTGTATTTCTATCTTCATTGTCCCCATGGCCTAGTTGTCCATTTGTGCCCTTTCCCCAAGTATAAACCTCTGCTTTGGAAGTCAAAACCGCAACATGATAAGAACCACAGGCAATCTCTTCTACAAAACTACCTGCTATTTTACCTTCAACAATAGTAGGAACCTTCCCAGCAGCTGTAGGATTTCCAAGTTGCCCATAAGAAGCACTTCCCATTGTATATACTCGTCCTGCTGCTGTAAGGGCAACAGTGATATTAGGCCCACAGGCTACTCGACAAATATTTTCATCACCTAGGACATCTACACATACAGGAATTAGTCTAGATTCTTTATCACCATGTCCGAGGCGGCCTTTATCTCCATCACCCCAGGTGAATAGTTTTCCCAATGAAGAGCTGCTAGTAGCTCTTGGACTAGCTGACTCGGTCATTGCTTCAACAACAGCACCAGTGTGCCAAACACCACAAGCAACCCTTGTTGTTCGTAGTCCTCTCAAGGCTTCCACTTCCCGTGGTATGCTCGTGCTACTGCGGTCTCCATGACCAAGGGAGCCAAAAGTTCCATCTCCAAATGTAAACAACTGACCACCAGATGTCACAACAGCAGTATGCCAAGGTCCGCAGGAGATATATAATACATGTAAACCCTCAATGTCACCGCATATTTTTTTAGGCAACCATTGACTGGCTTCACTTCCATGCCCAAGAAGACCACAATTATAAGCACCATCACCCCATGTATAAAGATCCCCAGAAAGAGTAACAGCACAAGTGTGGTGCTCTCCACATGCTACTAATTCAATATTAACCCCAGCCAGGGTATCTACAAGCTTTGGGTGGGGAACGTCTGTTTCTACGCCATGCCCAAGCCTGCCACCTGACTCTTCTCCCCAGCTAAAGATCTCACCTTGCTTGGTGACCAACACAGCATGCCTGCCACCACAAGCAATATTATGGACATCTAGAACAACTTTAGACTCTAATGCCTTGGGTAGAAGTAGGTCTATCTTGGAACTAGATGAATACCCAGTTCTGTCCATGCCACCACCCAGTATACCATCACCAATACCTTCTCCCCACAAGAAAACATCACCTAAGGCATCAAAGTCTTCATGGTAGGAACCCTGGCTGGATGAGCTTACAGCACTGGATAAACTTTCTCTAACTGCATCAGCTGCAGAAGTTCGACCACTTGAGTTATCTACACATGCAGCTGTTAATGAACTAAAAGGGCTAGTTAGATCTGCTTGACTTGGACTCTTGGGAACAGCAGTATATGACATTATGTCAGAGAATGCCTTTCCCAATCTATTTTGTGGTGTACTATCAACAGGAACCTGACTTCCATGACCATCTCCTTGCCCTGGATCCTATGGTAATTTGTTAAAAAAGAAAATGCAATTGTTACAGGAAAGTTAGTTAATGAACCACCAAGTCTTTAGAAAATCTGAGACAAAGACTGACACAGAGAAATGGCGAAAAAGATGGAGAATGCTTCCGTATACGAGCATGTGGACTATCTGGTGGTGTGATTTCGCTTCTTGTCTTAATTCTCCACTTACGATGACAGTTACCACGAGAAATCAGTGCTTTAAGGCCTACAAACCAAACATCAGCTTCATTCTTGTCTTTACATATCTGTCCACAATGGTGTCAGTACAACACAAGTTATCTCTTCATAGAGATGTTAATTTGATTTATTTCTACAGATAAACAAAAAACAAGAGTAAACAATTATTTCCCAAGACAAAGTAAAAATTAAAACAAAGAATTTTATTATGTATTATATTCATGGATAGGTTAACAATGCAAATTCAATCTAAAGAATCTACAAAGGAGACAAGCTCACCAAGTCCAATGACCTATCATTGTATATAAGAGAAAATGATTGATACTCCTTTTCTGGTCGAGGATACCGTTGAAATATTGCCTGAAAGATGATTGCTGCTATCATGTTTTTGTACATTTGAGCAAGGAACGAGTAAACCATAAAGAAAATAAATGCAAATAAAAAAAAAGGTGCAACATAACTAGATTTAACAAAAAAATCAATCCCAGTGAAATGTCAAGAATTAAATTAGCTGATATGAGCTTCCTTTGCAGCATTCTTTAACACTCAGGCACATTTTTAGATATGTTATGATAAATTCCTTTTGCTGGTGATTTGAGAACCCTACCTCAAATTTTTCTAACAAAAAAAATCTTAAAATACAAACTTACAGTACGCTGTCCAGGTATAATCTTTGAAACTTGACTAAGTTTAAGCTGTTTCTCTTCTTTACCGGAGTACCATATCAACACAGACTCATCCTGTATAACAAGCTCAGCACATGGTAAACAGAACAAAGGAATAAGAGAATACCATTTCAGTAACTACTTTAAACAGATAAAAACAATAGATACATTAATGGCTAAGGCATTGGTTAGTGGAAACATGAAGTTAAAAATGACTTCCAGAAAAGAAAAAAAATCTGTTTTTCCAGTGTTTGAGGTGCAAGGGAAAGTTGGTCATGAAAAATGTTTTCCATGTCAAAAAGAAAACAATTTTTAAAGAAAACAACTGATTTTTGGAGCAACAAATAAATTTCTGGACTTCTACAAACTCATGAAGGGAAATAACCTATAAAAAAAACATATACACAGATACCCTCTAGTAACAACATCGACTGCTGCCAGCCATTACTAATACTAGTCTCCACTCATAACACACAACAACCATGAATTACCTTTTTCTAGTATATTCCACCATTCAAAACTATAAATGTGAAAATATGAAATCTTTATGAGTCCAATTATTCTCATGGTCTACTTCATTGTAGAAAATTTATTTTCTCCATAAGTACTTTAAATGCCATAAAACAATTTTCAATTTGTATTCAGTGTTACAACTAAACAGCAGAAACCATTTTCTTTTCTCAGAAATTAAATTTATTTTGGCAGAACCCCAAAACTTCCTTATCTTTTCCATCCATAAAAAGATTACCATATATGGTTGTACATTTACCTTTTTTTCTTGTGTTTCAGAAAAACCCTAAAACCACATATTTTCAAAAACATTTAACTACCCACTGATCCATCAAATCAAACAATAAACCCTCCTTTAAGTGCTACAACTAGTCATTTGATTCTCAGTAGTTGTCAATCCTATCATATCAAAACAAGCCATCATAGGAAGGTCTAGTTGTCCTACGCCAAGTTCCATAATGCTCTATGGTTGTCCTACACCAAATTATTTGAAAGTACCATAACGCTCTATGATAAACTCAACCAAAATAAGCCTTACTTCCAAACTAGTTGGATTTGCTCTACGGATTTGTTTCCTCTATTCGACTCAATTTAGGAATAAATCTTCAAAAACATCTAGAGCCGCTAAATCTTTTCTCACTACTTCACCACAGTTATACTAGGTCCATCTTACACTTTCTTCTCTACTGCAACTCCATTTTACTCGCACTTTCTTCTCTAGTGCAACTCATTTTACTCACACTTTCTTCTCCACTGCAACTTCATTTTACTTGTCATGAATACTAATGAATTTATAGTGTACTATGCCCATGTTCAAACAATCTTAACCTTCCTTATCTCAACTTTTCCTCAATCTATTTCCAGCTCCCAAAACAGTTCACCTTATACTTCCACATGTGATATTATGATGAACTATACCCATGTTCAAACAATCTTAACCTTCCTTATCTCAACTTTTCCTCAATCCATTTCCAGCTCCCAAAACAGTTCACCTTATACTTCCACACGTGATATTATGATGAATTATAATTATTAAAGGAGAAATTTACAATTTTGTCCAAGTTTTACCGCTAATAATGAACCACTCTCTTGATTTTGAAAATTCAACTATTTAATCCTTCAATCTTAGCTCCATCAAGTTACTGGATCCCTTAGTCCATTTAAAAGCAAGATCCTATTAGTTGAGTAATTGTCCCTCGTTTAATTAGAGTTAATAATTAGAAAAATAAATTCATACCCCTTATTTGAGTTAGACAAAAAATGATCCATAAAATTGGAATTATTTGACAATACATGCACTACATCAGTTTGATTAATGCTAAACGAGATAGACATTGGCAAAATGCTAAGAAGATAATGATAGAAAGAAAGATTTCTTACAGCCAATATAAAATTTTAAAGTTTACATGGACGCAACTAAGCAACCAAAACCACCCGCTGAAACCTATGCTCAAGCTCAACCAAGTGCAACACTTCCCTTGATGCCATTGCCTGATCTTTGCAATAAGCTAAGTATTGCCTATACTTAGTGACATTCAATCTCCTTAAGAATCTCTAAAGAACTCCACCATGTCATACTAGTATAATCAACTGCAACCCAAAAAATTCCAACTTGTATAGAAGAACAACCCCAACAAGAAATTGCATATCCAATGAATAGAAAAACTTTATCATGCTCAGGAGTTCCCCAAGTCTGTCCAATGAATAGAACCCAAAGTTTCTCAAGCATTTCCTTGAACAACTTCAGAGCATTTTTTATGCACACACTCAACTATCATTCCATATGATAAAATGCTTAAGAAACAGGGAGAGGAGAGATGGGAACAGATATGGTTAACGTTGCATTAAACACCCATCACACACAACAACCATGCCCTTTACACATTAGCATGCTGCACACACCCTGAGTCAACAGCCCCTCCATTGGTACAGATTCAAATATCTCTACTGGCAAAGGTGGATATCATGTGGAGATGGATTAGTTGGATAGAGAGACATGGCAACAGAGGTTGAGCTGAGATGGGAGAGTAATCTAGTCATTTAAAAACTTTACCTATCCTTAGACCAATGAGAGGACCTATAATTTTGATGGAACTAAAACTTAGGGATAAATAGTAGAATTTCCAAAAGTGAGGCACCAATTCATTATTAGTGATAAAACTGAAAAATAGTAAATTTTCCTTACTAAAGGATGCAATAAATCAAACTTGTGTGGTGATACATAAATTAATGGATGCAGTAAAAAAAATGAAATGGCAATGTGTTGTTTGTAAAATAGTTTATCACTTTGGCCACTCAATGTAATATTTTGTCTGCAGCTTTTTTTTTCTATACTGCAGAAATTTTTTTAACACGTGCACGCCAAGGGAACTTACATTTGAAAGTTGAAATGGACAAAATTTTGGCTTCCCTCTACGCCCATACTTGAGTAAATATGACCCTTTCTTAAGTGCTGTAATGGCCTACAATGAACCAAAATATGTTAGAAACTAAAAAACAGTGCATGTGCTACAGGTGATTACATCAGAGATAACCATTGTCTGCATCGTAATCAAACTAACGATGCATTATGAGAGCTCCATGCTTCATTGTTTAGCCCTCTCTGTAGATAAAAGCTGTTCATATGTTGCCAAGATATCACAAATTAAATTTCAAATTGGATAATTCACTAAAGAAATTGTTAATCAGGAAGTGGATAGATAGTTGATATTTAAACAAAATTTGAAAAAAAAAAAAAAAAAAAGAGGCAAATGTTCAATACATCAAATATTGCAGTAATAGTAAAAGCATATTAACCAGGAGGTGACAAGCAACTTTTTCTCTAAAGAAGAGATAATCATTATGACAATGCAGACGACAAGTTACCTACTCTAAGGATTTTGCTGAATTTACATTTGACACAAATCTAGAAAGGAAAAGCGGGAGACACAGAGAGTGAACACATCAGTCACAAATGCAGGAAAATGACTTTGCACAATAAGCAAACAATTTCTCAATAAAATAATATGTCATCATCAAAACACAATATCTAAGAAAATTTACAAAAATAAAAGGAAGCAGATTAAACCTGGTCGATATCCCTCTCGGCAGGACCATTTCTCTGAGAATCAGCCATTCAAGTTGCTGCCTTGGTGTAGAACCAATGCCCATTTGAACACCAGCCCTTTACAAAAAATTTACCCCATAAAACAGTCTCCAACTTTGAGCAACAAATTTCTCCAACAACATTATTCCTTGTCTACCCCATAATACTAAATTCACCTCCAAAACCAAATAGCAACTTCATTTAACTCCTTCCTTAAAGCTCTAAAAATCTACAAAGCCGTCAAACCAAAACCAAACAATCTACTATGAGCCGAGAAAGAGCTGAACTGACTCTCTTCCGGATAACAAAACCCTAGAAATCAATAAACGCATTGAATCTTCCAATAAACTGATTAATTTTTGCACGTTGTAACCCAAAAACAGCATCCAAATCACAATGCGCTGGACATAAGAGGCAACGAGGATCAGAGCCACCTACTAAACGGAAGAATGCAATAAAAGAGTCGACAAGTGCCGCAAATTAACCGATTTCCAGAAAATCCGAGACGAGATTTTCGAGCTCGCGGAGAGCTGAGAGACTCCATCTTCAAACAACAATAATAATGAAAAAGGAAGTGTGCACTTCTTTTGTGAAGAACGGGAATAGGTCGGCGAGGATCGTTAACGCGCGACTCTGCAATTTTCGTGAAACCTCTGATCCTTTTCTCTCTGTCGAAATATCTCGGCTCTCGCTGGAGGCAGTTTAACTGTCTGTTCTAAATTTAATTCTCCTGAATCAACAAACACAGCGTCGTTTTCCTCTTAGAATGCCACGTCCGCAAATCCTAAAATCCCACTCCAAATGTGGACCGTTTGGATTTTGGTCCTTTTTGTCCTTCTCAAGAGTTTTTTATTAATTAGCAAGAACAAATTAATGCTAAAATTTTATTACTTTTAGAAAAAAAAAATTCTTTTAAATTTACCAAAGTAAAGTATTAGATGGCCACCCTTAATTAACTTGACAAATCTTAAAAGAAAAAAAAAAGTTATCATCCTCGCTGTCATTTTATCGAACTCACTGAAAGCCAAACAGGCATGCGCAGAACGTTCTTTCTAGCATTTCATTAAACAATAGACATGCACTGCATCATATTGGAGATAATAAAATTAATGGCACAAGCAAGACCAAGAAACAAATAAGAAAAGAATAGAGATTAGATTCAAATTGACATTTCATCAAACACTTGAAACCTTATACGAAGGCTTCTTATACACCCTCCATAAACGAGTCCTTAAAAGAATGCTTCTATATAATGATATCACCATACTCCATCACAGTACATGGCAGGCTAATCCCAGCACCTAAAAAGTTGTTGTGAACTACATAGAAGAACTCTCCTCCTGATGTAAGAACTGAAAGTGTTCTGTGGTTGAGAGTATGGTCCTGGAAGGAAAAATTGGGGTTAAGTTTCAAAAAACCATGCAGGTAATGCTTTTTCCTCCATTGTTTTCGTCTTAAAATTCAAAATAAAATAAAATAAAATTTGGAGGAAGCTCTGGCCAATGGATTCCTTACGGTAGCATTAATTCGCTGGAAGTTGCAGGAAAAAAATAAATAAATAAATGGAGCAAATTAAGCTGAGAAAATCTCCAATACACTTGCAATTTGTCCTAAAAAGTTAAAGTAGACACAGCTACATGCTTAAGTACTCATACAAGAACAAGAGTCATGATCTTTTCCAAAGATGCTGGAGTTCAATATATATAATCATCATCAAAGATCATATAATTGCCGTTCCTCCTGGCTCTATCCTCTCTGTCAGCCTGGAAATTAGACGAGCAAGCAATTGCACTGTTAATGATTTGTCCCAAGAGCAATTGTTGATTTATATATATACGTATTTACCTTAGTTATAAGCCTCTGAAAATCCTCAGTTCCATGCTCTTCCATATATTTCTCAGCAGCAGTTAAAATATCATCTTGCTTACTGAACATGTCCTTCTTCCGAGGGACATACCAGATCTTTTGAGCACTTTGTGGGTTCAGGTAGACTGGTCTGATGAAGTGCTGATAAACATGTGCCGCCCCATTGAAGTGAGGCAGAACCAACCAGCAGGTGATTATCAGCTTGGCGTAACGCCAGATTGGGATACTGTAAAGTAAATTCATTAACAGCCATTTCAGGAAATTTTCACATCAACCCCTGAAAATACTAGCTTACCATTCCAGGATTTTGGAAAATGTTAGCTCGAATAGGGTCATCATGGAATAGAGAACCCAATAGGTTAGCCATTGCTGGTCATCTGTGCGAGATTTAGTTTCTATAGCCTTGATTGAAGCATATCTGTAAAACAAATCAAGCCATTAGAGCTATATAAGAAGATCATTGCTCTCAAAGCTTTAGAAACTAGGGACAGTACTTACAAGGGATAAACAAGAGTGACAAGAGGCCTGCAAATAAGAAGCAGAGAATCTCAGTTAGACAAACCCTCAATTGAAGCTTTGATTTAAAATTTTATGGGACATTGCAGATAAGACACATACAAAACAAGAACATCAAAGTTGTTTGCCACAACTTGGATAAAATTCCCAGAGCCAGAGCCAGAGCCAGAGCCAGAGCCAGAGCCACCCATCTCTATTTCTTGCTCACTAGACTTTCTTTCTTTCTTTGATTATTCTTCCTCAGCCTGAGAGGAGCTGCATCATGTGCTCACTGAAAAGAAGGTGAAAAGGGTCAAAAAAGAGGACTTTGGTGGGGGCTGATTTTGTTTCCATAAAGGAACTCATGATGCACAATAAAAGAGGCACCCATTTTTTTGAGAATCTCAGGTGTGGGCGCGTGGCCGCACTGAGCTTGATTCCTGTGAGTCGAGCCAATCAATACTTGCCCAATCATCAACATAAATTACTATTTTCATTATTGCTTCAAGTTCTTGATGCATTTTTACAGTTTGTTGCCATAACACTGTGGTCAATCATTCTAGCATACAATAATTTTAATAATGTAAAAATGACCGGATGAAATCATTTCTGGCCCTTCCCTGTTCTCCAACGAGTAACAGCAGAACGTGACCGTTTGTTCATGCAAAGAGTCTTTTTCTTAAAAAAAAAAAGGTCGTCAAAATTTGAGCTTCACGTCCACATTTAGTGCTAAGTCCTAAACTTCCACTTTAACTACTGAACTAAGTAATCAATTCATATCTTAATTTTATTAATTGAGAATAAAAAGATTAATTAAAAAAATTAAAGTTTTAAAAATAAATTACACTATATGAAAATCACTCGTTAAATAACTGGTACATTGAATTTTAAGATATTATACTTTTAAAAAAAAAATTGAGGGTCAATCTTCATCAAGTCCTCAGTACCGTCAATATATATGGATTAATATGACGATGATATAAGAAATTATTGCATCAAATTAAAACAAAAAAAATCACAGGCCAATAAATTGGTGCAGAAAGTTATAGTTTGAATTTTGATTTATTTTTTCAAAAAAATTGATATTGTTATTATTATTATGGACCGTGGACCTTTAGGCATTGGCATGGCATGCATGCAGCCCAATTCAATTATAGAAATGGGTCGCTGGCCATTTGAAGCCCATTATGGTCCATTGGAGGATGCTACGAGAGTAGATTCTACATGCTACGGGAGGATGAAATTTGAATTTTAAGCCCTACCGCCACACCCTGCTCAATATAATGAAACCAAAGGAAAAAAATTAATTTTACATATATATATATATATATATATTAAAAATAATAGAGCCTCTGCCTTATAAGAGTATAGTTATGGAGATGCATGTAATGGCAATTTTGTACTGCAGCAGTTATAATGTAAATATGGAAGATGAATTGCAAAATGGGCAGCTTAATGAAACTACCCATCAGAATATACGAACGAATTAATGCATGGGTAGTAGTAGATGACGCTATAAATCTCCAGCACCAGCACAGCTAGGCCTCATTCATGTCCCCACCTTTTAGCCTCCATTATTTTCTGATTTACCCACCACCTATCATGGCAGATTGGACTACCTCAGCCTTTCATTTTTTCTTTCTGGCTTGTAGGGACATAATACTACAGCTCCTTTTGCGTTTTAATGTTCTTCTTCTTTCTCCTCTTCTAATTAGCTAATTAACAATGTTCTCTCCTAACAACATGCACAAAGCTTCCCAGAGAACTGGAGAAAGATTTACTACAGAAAAGCCAAACTACAACTACATATTGTGGCGAAGTGTATGTGGAAGGCGCTTCAAGTTCAAATCAATTACTGAAGCCGATACATAACTTGTTGAGAAATTTTTACATGCATGCTGTGCATATAAATTCAGCTAATCTAAAATTATAGTATGCTCCACAATTAATTATGTTCTGAGGGCAAGATTGTGTGTGCATGGGGTTGGTACTGGGAGCCCGTGGCATTTTCATCACTCACCGAGTCCATGCAGCTGGTGAGCAGCGTCTTACATGAAAATGAAGATGAATGATCTGGAGGGTCTTATTTTAGACTCAGTTACGAGTGCGAAGTGGGCTTCTCCATCCCAGCCTCTGCTATATATGATGGCACACCATATATATATATATACATACATATATACCATATCAAATGCAGGAGGGTGATGCACTGCAGATGTAGAGTTGAAAAAAATTTTCCAAATGCGAGCAATACTACGAGGAAAGTACTAAATGAATGGCCCTGGAGAGAGAGAGGCTAATGATGATGATGAGTTTCTTAAAACCTAAACCTAAATAACCTCACTTTCAAGTTAGTAGCGAGTAATAAAAAATGGGCATACAAAATTACAATAATAATGCATGCGGCTTAGTAATCGATCTCTTTCTTGAACCAAAAGACATGTTTTTGCCTTTTAGGCAGTACTGAAAATTGCTTACGGACCAACCGTAGTAGAAGAAAAAAGAAACGGTTCAGCCACTCAAGCATAGCTAGAGATCACAAATATGGACCTTAACAAGACCAGGCCACTCTTGTTGCATCAAACCCTAAAATTTTCTTTCACTGATCACACCAAAAATCGAATACTAATTAACTCGATTCTTTTCCAAAGCAATCAAAACTTGACCCTATATTGCAAAATGCATATATATACTTAAGTAGTATGTAGCAAGTAATTGAAGCATTGATCAAACCATATGCTTGCTTAGCTAGTCGTATCTTGCCCATCCTCTTCTCCTTGGTGTGGATTTGACCTACTTGCCAGAGACTCGGAGGCGCTGCCACTACCCATAATCGGCCGATAAGTATTTAGCGCAGCTAGCATACCTAAGTGACTTTCAGTAACAAAATTATTCCCGCTGCTGTTGCCACCACCGCTCATTGTTGAACCCAATTGTTGGCCATGCAAGAGAGCCATGGGCGCAGGAAAATTCATAAAATGCAATCCACCTGACATAGAACCCCTATACATATTTGGACTAGCGTTAAAAGATGGAAATGTAGCCATGGGGTCACCGTTTATCACTTGGCTATTGCTCGGATTAGAAACCATCCAAAATGTTGACGGAATAGAACTATGAGTCGCCGGAATTGCCCCTGCACTAGTTGATTGCAACAAATAGTTCCCCATCTGATGGCCTAATTCATGCTCCGGCCTCCGTTTTCTCCCTAGACTAGTCTCCCCAACAGCGACATCTAGACAAGAAGTGTCTCCACCTCCACGTACTTCTTGCTTATTAGCAGGTGAACCTTGCAAAACAACAGAGGTATTCAAAGTCCCACCTGCATTATTAGTTGAACTAATGGAACTAAAGCTTAGTGAATCCTCCAAAGGAAACAAAATCCTTCGATGTTGCTGGGAAGCTGTGGATGCTCCTTCGAAGACTAAGTTTTTCTCCCACTCATTTCTAGTGCGTAGCTGTTGGTGGGCAGCGAAGTTGGGATTGAAATAAGTGTTTCTCAAATGATGAGAGGCAGAGATGGAAGACCCAGAGCTACGAAGGGAGATGTTAAGGGAAGTGAAGTTAGCGGGAATTGTACCAGTACCAGTAGCAGCGATGACAGCAGGTTCAGCTTGCTGTAGTAACCACTCTATAGTTTCACCATCGGATTTGTGACCGAGTTCACGAGTGAGTTGAAAAACTCTGGCAGCACAGGTGGCAGGCATGCGGATCCGACGGCCGCGGCCTTCAACTTTGGTGTGGCGGTCCTTGGTGGAGGTGCGTTTAGGAGGGGGTTTCTTGGTAGGGTTAGAGGAGGAGGAGGAAGGTTGATGTTCAGGGGGAGGTGGTGGCTGTGGGTGTTGGTGTTGCTTCTTTTCTAGTAATTGAAGGGGGAAATTAGGCCTGCTGCTGCGGATCCCATTTTCAGGATCCATGATCATGTGGGGAGAGAGGGTATTATAAAAGTTTAATTAGGGGGTGGAATGGATTTGCTTTTGATAGTCTGCTAGTACATATCTGTAGGTGACCCTCAAACATTCACTGACTTTGCTGGCCTAGTGGGTCTTTTTTTTTTTTTTCTTTATTATTTTGGGTTTGGTTTGCTTTGTTTCTGGTAGCATGGGATTTCCTTTCAGATGGGAGCTGGCTACTCACAAAGGAGATAAAGGAAGAGGCCAAGAGGGCAAGCTTTAAGCAACAAAGACAATGAGTGAGAATTATGGAGGTGGTGGGCTAACCCTAATTTAATAAATAATCAATAAATATATATAAAAGAAATCTTCTTTTCCACCAATTTTTTACTTTCCCAAATTTATTGGGATTATGGAGATTTTGTTTGTTGTTTTTGAGGGTAATTTTTTTAATATGTTTATTTTGTTAGAAAAATTACATTAAAAAAAAAAAGGTGCAGTGTGTGGGATGTAATTGTGGTTGGATTGGTGCAGACTCCACGTGCAGGGCTCTTTATCATTCAATCCATAAAGACAGTGGTGGCCTGAGTGGGACCTAATAATCCCAAGTCAAAAATACTGAAAGAAATAAGACTAAACAATTTAAAAGAAAATTAAGATAATCAAGTGGCTCCCATTATCATTATCCCATTCCACTAATCATTGCTCTCTGCTCTTTCCCTTTGCACTTTGTAACTTTGCTTTCCTTCCCAAATAATCTATTTATTTTCTCTTTCCATTTGCTTAAGCCTCAGCCTTTCTGTCTGATTATTCCCCCTTTCAACAAATTGGTCACTTTCATTTTATATAAATCAAAAAATATTTATCTTCTATTTAATAAGATTCATTTTATTTTTATTTTTTTAATTTTTGTGAATTGTATTATTGAACCTGTGATGCCTTTAATCAAACATAATTCTCACACATAAGTCGCCATCGAGAATTATATGAATTGAGGGTGAGATGCATGTCAACCTCTTCATCAATTTCTCTCCCTTCTATTATTCAACCAATATAATGGGATATGTATGTGAGGACAAATAGCAAAACAGATTTTCAATATATATATAAATTGAATTTTTAAATCAATTCAAAAAATCTTAATATTTAGTAATATGAGAAAAAAAATTAATACAATGATATATTAATTTTTAGTTTTAGAAAATTTAATTATTTTTCGGTTAAATCGTGTAATTAAATAAGGGAATGAATTAATATAAGACGATTGTTAGACAAACATAATTAATAAAGCCAAAAGTTTGAGGTCTCAATCATCGGACTTTGCGATCCACCATGCAAAAGTTATTATGTGATCCTTCATAACCTAATTAATTAGTAATTTTTACTTATTTTTCATTTAAAATTAAGCCCAATTTAATCAAACCTAATTAATTAGTAATATATCAGCTAATAATAATTAATGATTAATCAATTTAACTAATTATATATCCAAGCAGGCTGCAGGCAGATCAGAGATTTTTGTTTATTAAGGTTTCTGATGTGTTTAGATGGCACTTAGTCATTTCATTTCCAACATATATTTACATACATGGTACTTTGATATTTTTCATAATATATGTAACTATTCATACATACACACAATCATTGGAACTTTGAAAAAACCTTTTAATCTATGAAAAGATGTGTTATTTCATTAAAAAAAAAAAAAGATATGGGGTTTTTTATAAATGATAAATTTGAGAGAAGCTGGCTAGGTTACAGAGCCATATGAGCAGAATCATCAATTTATAGGGACCACCTGTATTAAATTTTGCATGTTAGTTGGTTGAAGTTTTCATTGACAAGGAAAATATATTAGATCATATACAGCTCTCTCTCTCTCTCTATTTGTATATATTTGAAATCAGCAGTAATCATGATTTTGCTATATAAATCTGTGAAATGGAGTCCACAGCTGGAGCTGGTGTTTGGTGTTCAATTATAAATACCCCATGTTTTTAAAATTTTGCTTAAAAATGAGCAACCTGCGATTACTAGATCCAAAAGAAGACCTAATTTTCTTACATAGAGTCTTTAATACAGTACTATATATTCATATATATATGGTCCCATGATGTACTATATCTAACATCACACCAATGAAAGCCACTTTAAAGAGACGTAGCTCCAAATGGGTTTGTTTTTCTTTCTTTCTTTTTTATTTTTATATAATATGTTTGCTGAGAAATCACGTGCCTTGCCACCCATGCCGGTGATGCAGATGGCTCACCATCCAGTTTGGCCAATCATACAAAAAAAAAAAATTTGTCGGAATGTTTACCGTTAATGGCCTAGAAATAAGTCATTTTCTACGCCATTTTTGGTCAAGCTCGTTTCATCACTTCATAATTACAAATCTCAATAATCATCTATTTTATATATACCTTATTTGGTCCATTATGTTTAGGGATCGCAATTTCTCTCTAAAATTTGAAATTTTAACTTTTTATTAAAATTTGATTGATCTTCAAACTTGATTAGTTGAGCCTTGAGATACCCATGAGTCCAAAGAAGAAATTAAGAATTCAAAATTACTGTATATATGAAAAATAGATAAGATGAGGAATGACAGGTTGGCATGCACAAGGAAAAAGAAGAAAGAGTGACAGGCTAACAAAATGGGATAGCTCTACCACAGATTGATTTAAGATATGCAAATAAAGCCCTTCACTAAAAGCAATATATTATGAAAATGAATATTTTTCATTAAAAAAAAAGAAAATTTTGAATAATATATTATAACAGAAAAGAAGTTTGTATACTTTGAAGAATGGGAGCAGAGAAAGTAGTTGACTCTGATGTGGTAGGGTGTATATCATGGTATGGGCTGTCCTTGTTTTGTATTCAGATTTTTATTTTATGTATATTTCTATTTCATGTCGGCAGGGAATTCAGAATTTCTTCTTCAACTTAAATTCCATTTACACCTTATCTCAAACGTCTTTTGACTTTTTCATCGTACTCAATTGACCATCGAATTATTTCAAATCTCTCTTAAAAAATATTTTTTTTAAACTCAATTTATGTAAATTATAATATAAATATACAAAAAAATCTTTTTTTTAAATAGAGTCATCAATTTGTTATTATTATTATATATATGTATACATGCTGGCGGCTGCTTGCTTTTACCAAATTCAAATCTCTTATGCGTATCTAGTTCAAGAATTCTTATATTTTTTTGTTTGGTGTAAATTAGTAAAAAAATAAAATATTAAAAAATAAGAGATAATAGAAGAAAATGTTTTATTTAAAATATCTTCTGCTCTGATTTTCTTAGCTACCAAACATCAAGAAAGAGACCAAGCATATGGCTCCAATAAATCAGCCCATGCACAAAGAGAGTAAAAAGCACTAACGAGCTAAACAAAGAATAAGGTTCGTTTGGGACCCACTTTCCAGCTCACTAAATGGAATGTCATTCTCTGGCTAGGTTAGTGGTTTGGCTGACAGTGCCACGTCACTCTCTACCCTTCTAGGGCTTACATCACCCTCTTCCTATTTTGCAACGTGTCATATATTTCTCCTATGATTCCCTCCCAAAAACATAGGGCTGACGTCACAAGAAAAGCTATTCTATTTTAATTTTATTAATTATTGAACCGTGCATGACTTTTCAACCGCTGCTCGCTTTTTTGGACTCGACTGTCTACGTCTAAATTGGGCTGGGCTACAATGCCGCCAGCCATGACCCATCATATAATAATAATAATAAAATATATTATTTTATTAAGAAAAATTATATTTTTTCCTTCCCTTAATTAATCAAAATTGATAATTTTTTATTTTTAAAAAATAAATTATTAACTATTATTGATTTTTTTTTAATATATCCAATTAAAAAACAGACTCACAATTATGATATAGATGGAGGCATGATTTGATGTGAATTGGGCACCACAAATAAATTTCAAAGAGAGTCACAATCACATGTGTGAAAGAGTACACTAAATGGGCCCACTAAATGCTTGATTTCAAAATTTCAAAGAAGCTGCTTGCCACGTGATTGACTGTTAAATTGCATGGTAAGCATTTGCCAGTCCTTTTCAAAGGCTCCAATAAATCTTGATTTTTAAGATTATGTTCAATGGTTAGCTTTCACGAAATTTAAGATAAGGTGTCTTAATTTATCAAAAATACTACTACGAGACAAACACAAAAGGGAAAATTTTTGTAGAAAATAATTTATGGGTATGATTTGGATGGTGGGGTAAATGTGAAATTAGGGGAAATTGGATAGGTAGTTCTCAAGACATTTGTATTAAAGCTACCTCCATTATTGAAGCAGCAGCAGCAGCATCATCATCATCAATCAAAGTGTGTGGTAAGAGATTTGATTTGATAAGTGTACTCAGTAAGTCCTGTTGTGGATAATTTGGATTTGGAACTAACTTTGTCTAAATAGCTGCGCCGACATTGAATATATGGAATTATATTAATATGTTTTTTATTTTTATTTGAGAAAAAAAGAAAAATGAGGTATACAGCCTACTGACGTGTACAAACTAACCTTCACTGCTTCAATGATTGGAAGAGAAAATAAATAAATAAATAAATTAAGTTAATGGCTAAGTCGAACAAGTGAAAAAATCTGAGATTATACAGTTAAATTTTTAAGATGCATAAAATAAATCATAAAATTTAAGGATGAAAATTTTATTTTTCTAATGTACTGAAAATTATTAATTTAAATTAATTAATGAAAAATAAATAAATATTTGACTTATCACATGAAGTTTTAACAAAAAAAAAAACAATGTAAACATTTTACTTTTATTTTTATTTTTGTAAAATTTTATTTAAAGAAAAAAAAGGACTCGGGTTCCTCTCCCACTCGCAGAATGATAAAGGAAATACTTGGGCCTCAAGGCCTGAAAGGGAATATATGAATCACATTAGGCCCATAACATTATCCATTTTCTGTGACTCCATTACCAATGTTGAGAACAATGTTCATGATTGTGTCTTTTACTAAAGCGACTTAGCCCATAATAGTAATTTAATTGAAGTATTTTTTATTTATTTAGAAATTAATTATTATTACATTAGAAACAAAGTGTTATTTTTTTTATAGTATAACTCATTTAATTTTATCTGACTAATTCAGTTTTTATCAGATAATTAAAAAATATAAATCAGATAAATGAGCTCAACACTTTTCTACCAGTCAAGTCTTCTTTGGATTCGAAAATGATTTTCAACTTTTTCCCATGCAATGCGTTGTCCCAAGCTTTGCTTTCCATAAAGCTATTAGAATTATTCAGTCCAATAAAATCTCTTTATAGATTCATTTCATTCCTTCAATTTAAAAATATTATTGCAATTGTATATACAATTGCATATTAACCGTTAATCCTATTTCAATTAATAGTTATGATGAAAAGCACTCTCAATTTACTCTCTCCAGAAATCCTAGAGAAAAAAAAAATTCCTCTGAATTTTTTCCTTCTGTTTGAGGAACAAGTCCTCTAGTCTTGTCAAATCTGCGGCTTCTGCCATGTGGCTCGGGTTATGAGTTTTTTCTCTCTCTCTTCAGGTGGGAGGTATATATATGTATTTTGTGGTTTCTATTTTTATTTGTTGGTTTCTTTGCTTTCTCTGGGCTTGCAGAATGAGCTTACAAGTTACATGTTGAGGATTTGTCGATTCTACAAGTTTAGTGGGATGAGGAAGATTGACGAGAGGGTTTGGTTTAGGCGGTGGTCATCTCTAGGGTCGATAGTAGGCGGAGCCGTAACCGATGACCTTAGGAGCTCTCTGGCTACCACTAACTATCTCTCCTTGATCTCTCAATTTTTCATCTACCCTTAACTCTATTCACGAGTTTGGAAGAAAGGCTTGCGTCTCTATTCCTCCTTGGCAAGTAGCACACTTCTTTATTAATAGCTCTTAACGTAAACTTTTGCCCAGTTTATGCTTTTAGTGAAACTCCTTACCTTTGATAAAAAAAAATATCAAGAGCTATGATAAACCATTATAATCAAAGGCTTAATTTCAATGTTTCATGTTCACTGCAAATGATGATATGTTATCACAATGTCCAGCCAAAAATTTGCCAGTTGATATATGATCACAGCAGCAAATGGAATTTAATATTAAAAAGCATGCTTTTGCTACATGAAACGGACAACAATTTATCTAAACAAGAAAAAAGGTTACATTTAATGTTCTTTCAGTGAAATTACATAAATATGAAGTTGGAAAAAAACACGAAAATTACTTGAGAATTCTTATCCAAACTCTATATTTACATAAATATGACTTGCTATTCTTGGGTAGCTACCCTTTGAACATATTTCACGCAGAACTACCAAAAAGGTTCCAGTCATTAACTTTGAAGGTAGAGACAACAAGCTTAAAGACCTCAGCCATCGGCAAAAATCCAGATTGTGCAGCAGGAACTGCCAAACCAGCGCCAACTGTGCTTGCGCTTTCACTCAAAGGACTGCAGCCATACAATAACACCAGAGACAAACGTAAGAGAAATGGACCAAAAGACGAGTATGGCATTTTTTGTCCAAGAAAGAGGAGTATGATCGAATAATGGGCAAAAGTGACAAACGATCTACTCTGTTTTCGTGCAAAGCTAATCAAATATGCAAGAATGAAAAATTTTCATCCATAAGAGGGTGTTCATGCTTAAGTCTCTGGGCCTTGAAAACGTGGCAAACCAGGTTTTGGCTTGCACTATATTGGGTTAATCTACTAACAAAAGAATTAAGGAACTCTTTCTTCCTTGAGCGGTATTCTCACCCGAGTAAAATTTCGTACTTCGGAGTGTTGTAAATGAAGAGCTAATGATGTTTTTTTTGCTTTTGTTGTTGCATAGCTCCTGAACTAATGTCCATTCAGAGATAAATCCATAACCGCTTTTGACCAAATTATTTAACAGGTGACTAGCTAAAATAAAAAGGGCGACTCAGATCTCAGGCTAGAAGCAAAGTTTGGAAGCAGAACACCAGATGTTTTTACATTATGTGTTTTTACATTATTCTAATATCTTCTATTTCAATTTATTAAAAAGGAAAAGAAAAAGAAGTGTTCAAAACTTCAAGTAATTACTCTTGAAGCTGTATAAACTACATCCTAAAGGATATATAGTTTCTTTCACCTTCCAAACCTCAATTCAAATTAGTTCTGAACCAACTTAAATTGACAATGTGAACTTTCCATTCATTGCATAAAATTATGTAATGCTCCAAGGCAGCTTTGATCCTACTATAGCTTTTAGTGTTTTTTTGGGCTAAGGAACTGGCTATTGGAATCCAACACAAGGTCCAAAAACCCAACAAAGGCAGGCACATTTATCTTTTTCCAATTAATCATGCACATTTCGTGGACCATCACTTACTTTATTAAGACCGGTTCATATGCAGTTATTAACACATCTGTAGCAACTGCTTTAAGGCGTAAATTTGCCAAATAAACCTGCAGATATACATCGATAAATTTGTTAGCATTTTTAAAGAATTGAAAAATGCAGAGAAAACGTGTGACAAACTTACCTTTACAACATTTTGTGCTTCTCTTCCTTGTCGTCCCTTAGAAATTGCCTGTGAACAAGTCATAATGAGCGCAAAGAAGAAACAAATTTCCAACAATTGAGGGCAAAAAGAGAGGCAGCCAGAACAAACCCCTTAAGATTTACAAGGCAACATAAGTTTTTCTGTGAACTAAAAAACTTCATATGCTAAAACCACAACCTAGAGAGGCAATGAATAGCAGCCTAAGTTACTCCGACATAATTAACTACCAATTATATCCAATAGCTAAAACCTGCCGATTATAGTTAACTATCAGTTATATCCAATAGTTAAACCGAATAGGCATTAAGACTATCATTCATATAAATTAAACAATGGGTTATGGACCAACCAAATGCTCATCCGAGTTATAGACAATAATACCTAGCAAGGAAAGATGCATATAGCATTAGACATGAGTGACATAAATAACTAGACAATAGCATAAGCAAATAAAACATTATTACAGCACATCAAAGTAAGTTTAAGCAGGAAATTTTAGCATGATTATAAGTTAATTTAGGAAAATAGAACTTTACACCAGTATTTTCATCACATGCAATTGATAGAATACATACCATTTGGCCAACAGCAGTGGTAACAACAGAAGGAATATTCCTGTAATGCAAACCAGGGGCCTCAACTACTCCAGAGTGCTCAATCAACTGAAATATAGTAGCAAAAAGAAAAAGGTCTCAAATTAGAAACACATTTCCCAATAGTCATAAGGAACCTGTCCACCAGCTTGAAACCTCTGCATTCCCCACATACAAGAAGAATGACTAAATGAAGAAGATAATAATTTGCAAGATCAAAGCTAAATCATTACAATTGATTGATAATAATGTATATATATATGACAACCAAACTGATCTACCACATGAACAAGGTAGAAATAACATTATCATAAAAGGTCAAGGTATTTACTGTGCATCCTTCAGCATCTTGTTCAGTAGCAAGATCTTGAAGAAACCAGGTAGCACTTCCATTATCTCCAACATCATGCTTAAAATCTAAAAGCTCAAAGATCAAGCTTTCATCACGTGCAGGATCCACAAATACCTCCTTCACAGCCAGAAAGTAATAATTAAGTATCCAATAACATAAGAAACTACAAATATTAGAAAAATCAAACCATTTAATCAATTGCTAATGCCATTGAATACAACCAAACCTGATGATCAGGAACTTGTCGAACATTGCTTACATCCTACAGATTACGGTGCCCTTTAATCAATTAATAGGTTCCAAGTACTAAAAATCATAATAGAACCCTCAACGGGTCAGACAGCAGAAAAACAAACAAAATTAAGATTAACTAACCTGAAACCTAAGAGGGAAAGTGCTAACGATGGCACCGCCAAACAATGGGCGCTCCGAATAAAAATCTTCCGACATTTAGCAGATAATATAAAAAACAGGAATATCCTCCTTCAAAACTAGAAATATAAAGAATTTCCAAATCAACTCAAGTCCCAAAAAACACGCATACATTTACAGCAACAAAAAAAATGAAGATAAAATACAGAACATGGAACTCTAGACAAAAATTTCTCAATTTAGAATAAAATCAGCCAATTAAGTAATTGGCATGGAAAGAGAAGTACAAGGAGTAGATGAAACATAACAATTGGGGCTACTGGAGTAGACAAACTTATTGTATTTGTTCTTGGCACCCAGAGAAGGAATTCGACAGCTATGTTAGTTCTCCTCTTCATCATCTAGCAAGATAATGAATGAGTAGACATGGTGTTGTTAAACAAATTGTCAATGACCTCTCATTCCTCAACTCCTCACCTAGAATGTGTATAACTATAATACAACTGCCTTTAAAAAAAATGGTTGGCTTTATCATACCATGTAATTTCAAGCATAACATGAGGATATTTTATTTTCTATCAGTGAGTTAATAAACAGTTGGTCAGGCTTTGGTAAAAAAGGCATAACAAATAGAACTTTGGAATGAAATCATTCCAAATGAATTACATAACAGCAATCTCTGCTGGTATTTCCATTTTGAAGCAGGTGTTCACCTCTAAGTCACTTTGCTCATCACAAGCCTCGTGGTCACCAACATCTGGGACATGCCCAGCTCTCTTCATATTCTCTATAAGAATTTTCAATAGCAAATAAATCTCATTCCTCTGTAGGTGTTTCTTATCTTTCACCATGAAAACGTGCACTTGACCCAGTATCTCAATCCAGCTGCAACCAGGCTGCTTAATGACTCTTTGATGCCTCATCAATTTTCTTACTCTCACGGCATCCTTCCATCTGCCAACCTCTGCATACATGTTGGAGAGAAGAACATATGGTCCAGAGTTTGTTGAGTCAATTTCTAATAGCTTCTCTGCAGCATACTCTCCCAAGGTAATGTTGTGATGAACCTTACAAGCAGCAAGCAAAGATCCCCATACAACTGCATCAGGCTGCATAGGCATTGCTTCTACCAAATTTTTGGCTTCACTGAGGCAACAGCTCGACCAAGTAAATCAGCCAGGCATGTATAATGGTCCTTTAGTGGAACCACACCATATTCCTCAGTCATTGCAGAAAAGAAATGTCGACCCTCTTCTACAATCCCTGCATGGCTACAAGCACATAGAGCACCAATCATAGTAACATGGTCTGGTTTCTCTCCACATGCCAACATTTTCCTAAATAATTCAAGAGCCTCTATTCCGCAACCATTTTGTGCATACCCTACTATCATGGCATTCCATGAAACATAATCCCTTTCCACCATATTTTCAAAAATCCGACATCCTTCGTCAACTGATCCACATTTCATGTACATGTCTATGAGAGCATTCCCTATAAAAACATCAGAACCTTCAATGGATTGAAACTGAAATCCATGCTTCAGTACATGAGTGTGTGCCTGTCTTCCAGGCTGTAGATCAGCAAGATTCAAACAGGCATCAATAGGTTACCAAAGGTGTAGTGGGTAGGGCATACACCTTCTCTCTTTAGCAGGCAGAAGAGTCCAAGTGCCTCTTCATTCTCCCCATTTTGAGTATATCCTGCAATGAGGGCATTCCAAGAGATTACATTTCTCTCCATCATATTTGCAAACACTAATCTTGCAGCTTTAACACTTGCTGAGGTTTCAGACACCACATTCCTAAATGGCATTCTATCAAAAACACATCTAGCTTCATTTACCCTACCGCATTTTGCATACATATCAACCAATGCATTACTTAGTATAAGATCATCCCTAAGTTTATCACATTTCACCACACATGCATGAATTTCTAGACCTTGTTTAACTGCTGCCAAGCTTGCACAGGCGCTGATTACACTGGCCAATGTAATCTCATCCAGCTCAAACCCACTGTCCATCATCCTTTCAAAAACTTCCAAAGCTTCCCTAGCTGCACCATTTTGTTCATAACACGTAATCAAGCTATTCCAAGAAACAACATTCCTTTCCCTCATCCCATCAAAAACCCTTTGAGCACAATCCACAAACCCACATTTAGAGTATATGTCAACAAGAGCAGAGCCCATATAAACATCCAATGAGAATTGAGATTTCAACATCAAGCCATGAATTTGGGTACCCAGTTTCAGATCCTTTAACCCTGAACAAGCACAGAGAGCACTACCAAATGTATACTCATTGAGAACAAAACCCTTCTTATGCATCCTAACAAAAAAATCGAAAGCTTCTTCAAATCGATCATGCTGAGCAAAGCCAGCAATGATCAAGTTCCAAGAGCATTGGTCAGGCTCAGGCATTGATGCAAACAACAATGCGCCTTCATTGAGAAGACCAGACTTCATCAACGTGCTCATAATCGAGTTCCAAGTAAAAGTGTTCTTCTATGACATTTTATCGAACAGCTTGCGTGGTTCGTCCAAACAACCGCACTTGCCATAAGCATCAATGAGCTTATTCTGTACATATTCTTCAGAGGCAAAGTGGGTTTTGATAATGCGTGCATGTATGCGACTTGAATCGCCGGCAGAGCGGGATTTGACGCATGAATCCAAGAGTTTTGCAAAGGGTGAGGAGTTGACGAATAAGACGTCACCCACAATTTGTTTAACGATACTATGTCTACTCATTCATTATCTTATTATATTACGAACTACCGTAGCCGTCGAATTCCTTTTGTGGGTGGCCAAGAACAAATCTTTCTAGAATAAGTTTGTCTACTCCAATAGCCCCAACTTTACATTAAGTTTGTATGATGAAATGTAAAAGAAGTAATTGGCATGGAAAGAGAAGTACGAAGAGTAGATGAAACGTAACAATTATATGATTCAATAATGAACATTACCTGAAACAAGCGAGAGTGAGAGAGGGAGTTTTGCAGATACTGTTACTGATGAAGTTTCGATACTTCGCGTTGTGTTTGGGTTCATAGAGAGAAATTGGACGCGTATATATGACGCCACGTACGCTTTAAAAATAAGCTTATTTGATTGACAATTCAAAATACTACAATAAATTATATTTTTTATTTTTTATACAAATATGGACAATAATATAATAGAAGCAATTGAGTTATATAAATAAAAATAAAATAAAAGACAATCAATTAGATTATCCTGATTAACAAATAATAATTTTTATTTGAATTATACGTTGACATTATTTAAATTTATTTCCATGAGTAAAAAATAAAATGTATTATTACATATTGAATAAATAATATACCTCTTCATTATAGTTTGTATAAAAATAAAATAAAAAATGCTTTTAAAATATTTTAACAAATTATATATTTTAATTTATATATATATTAATAATTTTATGAATAAAAATTATAGGTGCGTGGAAACTTTAATGAAGTTACGCTCTATTTTGTGATAAAAAAAAAAAATTTCAATTACACGCACCGTTTTATTAAGTTTATTCTTTTATCTTTTGCATGCCTAAGAAAATTCGTTTTTCTATTTTATTCTTCTTCTTCCTGTGAATAGTATGGTTCATCTTTTTGTATAAATACCAGCTCATCAGATGAATAAAGTTAGTTCATTCTCTTGCTATCTTTTTAGTTTTTCCTCTCAAACCGTTATTTATTCATGGCATCAGAGTTGGTTTTTTTTTTGAAATGTTTTTTTTTTTTGTTTTTACTCTTTTAAAATTTCTAATCCTCTTAATAATCAGATGGAAGTTAGTTCGAGTATAATAAAAAATATAAGGAATCTTTTGAATTTGGTGAATCATCTACAGGTGGATTCAGATCCTATGTCGTTATATAATTTTGATCATTTAAATATGACTTTTTTTCTACTCCTTTAATTGATGCTAATTACTTCACATGAAGTAGATCTATGACTTTAGGCTTAAGAGCTAAAAATAATTTTACTAATGGCATTATTAAGGTGCCTACAGTGGATGAAAAATGGTTGAGAGCTAATAGTATGATAAGTTCATGAATTTTGAATTCTATTTCAAAAGATCTAGTAGAAGCCTTTTTTTATACAAAATTGAATGAGAGATTTGGATAATGTAATGGACCATTTGTGTATCAATTAAAAAGATAAATTAGTAGATTTACTCAAGTTACTATCGCAGTAGTGTCGGGTATTTCACAAAATTGAAGAAGCTATTATTGAATCATATAGTTGTATGTGATTGTTAGGTTTCTAAAATATACTTAGAAAAGGAGAATGATGATAAGTTGATACAGTTGTTGCTTGATATCAATGATTATTTGAACATATAAAGAATCATATTTTAATTTTTATTCTCTGTAAATAAGGCATATTTTAGGGTGTTGAGGATAGAGAAACAAAAAGAGGTCAACATTATTACTGAAGTAATGAAAAATAATGCCTTTGCCATAATGGCGAAGGGACAAACCTTTAGGAGAGAAGGAAACAGGGAGAATGAGGCTGGGTTTAAGAAGAAAGACTACGAAAAAAAAGGAGGACAAATATTGTGGTTTTAGTAAAATCACATGGCATGATAGAGATACATGTTTCAAGATTAATGGATATCCTGATTGATATAAAGAACTTAAGTAAAAAAATAATAATTTTAATGGCAAAAATCAAGTATTTGCAGCTATAAAAAGCAGTGAAGGAACATAAGACACTACAACCATCCATAACGACCGGACAACAAGCATTCAGTAGTCCAACAAGAAATCTCTAGGTACATGAAAGGCAAGATAGTGGAACATGGAAGCATGGATTTCTCAAGGTTTGCATGTAATTCCATTCACTCTATTAATACTTTGCAAATAAGCATGTGGATTGTAGACTAAAGTGTAACGAGTCATATGTATTATTATCTAAATCTATTTGAAAAGCCATTGAAGAGAGATTTCTATCAACCTGTCATGTTGCCCGACGACAAGTTATGCATTTAGGAACTATTTCCTTATCTTTTTTTTTTTAATCAACTATTTCCTTATCTTTTAACTTTGAAAATGCATGATGTGTTGCATATTCCAAGTCTCAAATGTAATTTGCTTTTAGTAAATAAATTGGCCCAATATTCAAATGTAATTGTGCAGTGATCATTGCCTTCTCCAAGACCAATGGAGTAAAACTATACCGATAATAGGAAGATTGTGTATCTCTCATCGCTAGTCTATCATTAATTTTATCGGTAATTATTTTTTTTCAGCGAAAATTATATTCGTTGCAGATAATTTCTTTTATAATGAATTAGCTTTAATAGCAATATTATTTTAACAATAATATTATGAAAAATACAAATTATTTTAACATAAATATAATAAAATATAATAAATCTTACAATAATAAATATAATTTATAAGTTTATCATTAACAATAATCAAATTATTGTATTCATGGATTTAATATGATGATAAGTGCATATAAGTAAATATGAGAGTTTTTATATTTTACTCCTCTGATTCCCGTTTAAAAAAAAAACAATAATCAAATTATTATACATCTAAAATTCATACTTCAAATATTCTCACTAATATATTTAGCATACATTTAATATGAAATTAAAAAAATTAGATTAATAGTTAATGATCAATTTTTTTATAGAGTAATAATTGACCATTGGAAAAAAATTTAGGTTAATATTGAAAATGAGATTAATTAATCTATTATTTTTTTTTTATATTTAGTACAATAAAACGAAAAATAAAAAAAAAGTTTAAAGGTTAAAATTTATTCAGGATATAATTTATTCAGGATATTACATTAAAGGGAGTAACTATTATATATATATTACTCTATTTGTATATAATTCTCTTTCTGTTGGTATTTACATATCGATGTAAAATTATGATAAGAATGGATTTGAATAGATTTTTAAGTAATCTATACTTAAAGTTTGTTACTATCAATTAAGAAGATAATAAGTGATGAATCACACAAAGCATTTAATAAAATATTATTTATTTAAATTTATTATTAATATTTTAATTTATTTTTTAAAAATAAAATTACTGATTATATTAATAAAATTTCATTAAATAAAGAGTGATATTATCCTAAATAAATAATTATGTCTAATATTTTAATTTATTATTTTTTTAAATATAATTTATTATTATTTGACATGTTATCAAGTACTATAATATAATATAATAAAATTTTCCAATGATTATACTAAACTCCAATTTCATGGTTTTTTTTTACATTTGTGTAAATAGTATGATTTTTTTTTCAAGTATAAGTTCATTGATAAAGAAATACTGAAATTCAATATAAATAATACATAAAAATCTTTAGATTTGATATATAAAAGAATCTAATCTAAATACAAACTCTACAAACTCAATAATGATTTAGATTCGACTAGTAGCTCTAAACTTTCTCATAGATGTAGCTGCATCCTTCAAGATCTCTAGCCATCCACTAAAAGAAAAGCATCGTAAACTTTTTTTTCAGCAGTTAAAGACCATGGTAAATAAATTAAAGGGCCAAAAGAGAATAGATTGACGAGGAAGATCTATAGCCACTATAAAAAAAATTAAAAACATATTATTAAATTAGAAAAAAAAGACAATTATTTATTGAATTAAAAGTTTTAATAGATATGAGAATTACCGATTAAGAAAAAGAAAATACTGTTTGTCTATCACTTAAACTATTCAAAATTTAAAATTGTCTACGACCGGATTTTAATCAAAAGAAAAATTTCAATTTAAAAAGATTTTATTTACATGTAAGAAAAAATAACATTATAAAAATAAAATAAAATCTAATGAGTAATAAAAACTATTAAATCTCCAAGAAACTCTTATTTTAACTCCATTAATTTACCAAAAAGAAAAAAAAAAAAAAGATGGAAGAACCGTTTGAAGATGGGAGAGTGAACCCACTCTCCCAACAGTAAAAAGAGAAAGTTCCCTGTCCGAATGAGACTGAAGGAACTAAAAAACCTCTCCCTCTATAACACTGGAGAGAAACGGTATTTTATGTAAATAATATGATTATATTTACAGTTAATTGTATTTATGTATCACGGAATCAATATAGATGTCTTTCCAATCAGTCTCTAATGGATAAAGAATGAGTTCAAATGTTATATAAATAAATAAATATATTACATTAATTTTGCAGGCATTTTATCCGGTGACATCGACCACGCAGAAACGCTTATTTCCAAACAAAAATAATAAATAATAATAATAATAAAAGAGAGAGAAAAAAGAAAAAGAAGAAGAAACAAAAACAAATTCTTAACTTCATCTTCCATCAAACGGCATCCAAAATCAACAGAAAAGGGCCAAATCCATTTCCAACGCCCTCAACCTCAATCACCCATCATTTCTCCTCCTGCACCTGCAAAACATTTTATTTATTTTTTAAAATTTCCTTCTTCTTATTTGCTTCATAATATAAGTCTATGCTCCATGCTTCCTTACCTGATTTGATACTTTTCCTTTCTCTCTTCTTTAATTTTAGTACCTGAAAAACCTCTTGTTCCAAACCCTAATTTCCCTTCCGTACGCCACCCTCCTGCTCAATCTACTGGCACACGGCTTCCTGCTCCGGCTCGTTTCGATTAACTTGTGCTTATCACTTGCCCTTTTCGAGGTTATTCGATAATTACCTTCTGATAATAATTCTCGGGTTTATTAATCGTGTGTTGTGATTTTGAGTGGGAGATCGGGGTGCTAGGTTTTGGATTTGGATCCGACGCGAAAATATGAGTAATCAGAAGAAGAGAAACTTTCAGATAGAGGCGTTTAAGCACCGGGTCGTGGTTGATCCGAAATATGCTGATAAGACCTGGAAAATTTTGGAGCATGCTATTCATGAGATTTATAATCACAACGCTAGTGGCCTTAGTTTTGAAGAGCTTTATAGGTTTGCCTCTTTAATATTGTTCACTTTATTCTGATATTGAGCCCTGCATTTCTTTAGATTTTGCATGTCTGTTTGGGTTCCTTTAGACAACGATGATTTGAAGCTGTCTTCTGTCAGAGAAACGGTTGCGATTAATTACTAACATTTTAAGTATCGGGTGTATAGGTTTCTTATATATATATGGTTGGTGATTATATAGGAGTATTGGGGCTTTGCAGCTTTGGTAGCCTTGATGCATGCTTGATGAAATTTTTTATTAGTAAATCCATTTACTAACTTGAATGGAGTATTTGATTGGAAAAGTGTGTGAGAAATGAAAATTGTAGTTTGTCTATTATGCTTGTACTGAAATCTACAAGAAATTAGCTTAATTAGCAGATGAATAGTAATGAGCAAGTCATTTATGTGGTATAGAGTTTGGAGTACTTGATGATGCAGAGTCATATCTCAATTTTTTTTGGTGGTCCTTAAAATGCTATTTGCTGCAGTAATGAAGAAAAAACTATTTAAAGGTTTCTGCAAACCCAGGCGGTACAGACATTGGTTTTCTTATCTTGCAATCTTGGTAAAAGTATTGAAAAAAAAAAAAGGAAGGATAGTAATAAATGAATGTTTTTATTGTCTCCTTGCTTGTGCCTTGTCATTATATGCAATAGCCAGGAATTCACAATTGAACCCCATTTAAAGTGGCAGATTGAGAGCTCCTTTCTATTAAGGAAAATATCATGTGGAAACAGATTGTAGGTTAGATAGTATTACATCCATTTCTTTTTCCCCTTCATTGTATAAGAATAAATATACAGGAAATTGATTAAAAAGACAATTTCCCAATCCTTTTCTTTTCCACTCCATAGACATGTGATTGTGTTATCTTTGAATTTATTTTTTAAATTAAAATATAGTTGTAGATTTGTTATCAGTTCTAAGTCCTTTTTACCATATGGCATCTACTTTATGCAAGACTGGATGTTATGTAGTTCTTCTGTTTCATGTGTTTTAGTGTGTTCCTGGGGTTACTTGAGTGTATTTTAGTTATTTTCTGACCTGCTATTATTTTTATCTTTTCCCAAAAATCTTTGCCTTGTCTATCCAAAAGCATAGGCAAAGAGAGGGGAAGGGGCAAAAGCACACAGAGTTCAAGGGGTTGTGTGTCTAATGTTACAGTTTTGACATAATTTCAGGAATGCTTATAATATGGTGCTGCACAAATTTGGTGAAAAGTTGTATTCTGGTCTGGTTTCAACTATGACTTCGCATCTTAAAGAAATATCAAAATCTATTGAGGCTTCTCAGGGAGATTCATTTTTGGAGGAGCTGAACCGGAAATGGAATGACCATAACAAAGCATTGCAAATGATTAGGGATATACTGATGTACATGGACAGGACTTATATTCCAAGCACTCATAAAACTCCTGTCCATGAGCTTGGGTTGAACTTGTGGAGGGATAATATCATACACTCCAGCAAAATTCAGACAAGGCTTCTAAATACACTTCTTGAACTAGTTCATAGAGAACGAACTGGTGAAGTTATAGACCGAGGGTTGATGAGGAACATAATCAAGATGCTTATGGACTTAGGTTCATCTGTTTATCAAGAGGACTTTGAGAAGCCATTTCTTGAGGTTTCATCTGAGTTTTATAAAGGTGAATCACAAGAATTCATTGAATGCTGTGATTGTGGTGATTATTTGAAGAAAGCTGAGAAACGTTTGAATGAAGAGATAGAGCGAGTGACACACTACTTGGATTTGAAGAGTGAGGTCAAGATAACTAATGTGGTTGAGAAGGAAATGATTGCTAACCACATGCTGAGACTAGTCCACATGGAGAACTCAGGCCTGGTAAACATGCTTCTTGATGATAAATATGAAGACTTGGGAAGAATGTATAACTTGTTCCGTCGGGTTCCTAATGGTCTTCTAACAATACGAGAAGTGATGACTTCTCACCTTAGGGAGACTGGTAAGCAACTAGTTACTGATCCAGAAAGGTTGAAGGATCCAGTGGAATTTGTTCAGCGCTTGTTGGATGAGAAGGATAAATATGACAGCATCATAAGCTTGGCATTCAACAATGACAAGACATTCCAGAATGCTTTGAATTCCTCTTTTGAATATTTTATTAATTTGAATGCTCGCTCTCCTGAATTCATTTCATTGTTTGTGGATGACAAGCTTAGAAAAGGTCTAAAGGGAGTCAGTGAGGAGGATGTGGAGGTTATTCTTGACAAGGTGATGATGCTGTTCCGTTACTTGCAGGAGAAAGATGTATTTGAGAAGTATTATAAACAGCATTTGGCTAAGCGGCTTTTATCGGGAAAAACCATCTCTGATGATGCAGAAAGAAGTTTGATCGTCAAACTTAAGACCGAATGTGGATATCAATTCACATCAAAGTTAGAAGGCATGTTCACTGACATGAAGACCTCCCAGGATACAATGCAAGGGTTTTATGCAAGCCACCCTGAGCTAGGGGATGGACCTACCCTTGTTGTTCAGGTTTTAACGACAGGATCTTGGCCGACTCAGCCTAGTGTTACTTGCAACTTACCTGCTGAAATGTCATCTCTGTGTGAGAAGTTCAGGTCATATTACCTTGGGACCCATACTGGTCGGAGACTGTCCTGGCAAACCAACATGGGCACAGCGGACATAAAAGCAACATTTGGGAAGGGTCAGAAACATGAGTTGAATGTATCTACATATCAAATGTGTGTTCTTATGCTGTTTAACAGTGCTGATCGGCTTAGCTATAAGGAGATTGAGCAGGCAACAGAGATTCCTGCTTCTGACCTGAAGAGGTGCCTGCAATCCATGGCATGTGTGAAAGGGAAAAATGTACTTCGGAAAGAGCCCATGAGTAAAGACATTGGTGAGGAAGATGCTTTTTTTGTCAATGACAAGTTCACAAGCAAATTCTACAAGGTGAAGATAGGAACTGTAGTTGCACAAAAGGAATCAGAACCTGAAAAGCAGGAGACCAGGCAGAGAGTGGAGGAGGACAGAAAGCCTCAGATTGAAGCAGCAGTAGTTAGGATCATGAAATCAAGGAGGGTTTTGGATCATAACAATATAATTGCTGAGGTCACAAAGCAGTTGCAGTCACGATTTCTGGCCAACCCCACTGAGATTAAGAAACGTATCGAGTCTCTTATTGAACGAGATTTCTTGGAGAGGGATAGTGTTGACAGAAAATTGTATAGGTATCTTGCTTGAAGGGATAACTTAAGCAGGTTACTCTTCTTTCTTCTCGTGGGATGGTTTAAGATTACCAATCTGACTTGTACCTGGGTAAGTGTTCTAGTTCCTCAAGTTTATTGGATTTTAATGAATACCATTTGTTTTGGCTTTCACTATTCTCTGCACTGCTGTGGCTGGTCCAAAATGTTTGGCCACGTTTATGGTGTTTCTTCCTTGTTCATTTCCCTCATTTAGAAGATTGTCAATAATTAGGGGGGACTGCATGGATTATACTATTAGTAGTTCAGGTAGCAGGAAGCCCGTTCATGTATAAATTGGTTCAACTAAATGTTGCGATCAGCAATATTTTATGTCCATCATAATTTATAAATCTTCATGGAAGAGCTAGATAATTTTGAGATTGCATCTTGAGTTCTATATGACCACAAAGAGGCAATGTCTGTGTTTTGACCCCAACCCAGCTACTGGTGTCCATACTTTAGCCAATTTTGAAGCCTTTCTTCTCTGCCCTAGCAGGGTGGTTTTACTTAAATCCTCTGTAAAATTTTGCACGTGTGTAACTTGTATATAGATTTTGTAAAATTATATGCAGTTGGGTTTGTTGAACTTGCCTAGCCAAAGATAGCCTTGGATTGAATCCTTTTAGATTAGAAAATTTTTGGAGCTTATGGACCGATGGTGAAATGGTTTCGTCGTTCAATATGACGAGTATGATATAGCTGTTATTTTCATGCTTGTACATGATTAGGGATGATGAGTTGGAGTTCTTTTTCCCCGTTAAAGGGGTTGGCTATTGTTGGAGATGATAATGGGGCACTACACTCCGACCATGGCAATCGCAATTTCTGAGGTGTGATGATTGCCGATCCATTGACGAGGACATCTCCCTCTAATCTCCTCTTTTGTCCTGTGTCTTTCTTTTTATCCGTCTTTATAGTCTCTTCTATGCCTACCGTATGACTTTTTGTTTTTTGTTTTTGTCGAAGCTACAGGACTTGGAATCCCTAGATATCCTCCGCTTTTCTCTCTCGCATTTTTTTCCTTGGTTTCTTTTGCAAATGATATCATTGATGATGATTGCCAATTTCTGACAAGGAAGCCATAGTTCAATCATCTACATTTCGTACAAAAAATCCGACATTCATCAATCTAAGAGTATAATAATTAGAAGAGTTAAAAAAAAAAACGGTAGCAGCTTACTGAACGGGCTGGTCTGATCGTGTTTGTAGAGTTTCACAGCTCAAGTGAATTTCGGTTGAAACTAATGGCAACTTAAAGCGATTGCAATTCGATTTTATCCACATTGACCCATTTTTTTAACTACAAAATGCTAATATTATATATATTGTAATACATAAATTTATAAGTTTTAAACTTTTAATACATTATTTGATTAATTTTTACCCAAAAAAAATATAAAGGGGGTTAAATAAATTAATATATATTTATTTTTCTAAAACAGGATATTTTTTGTTTGAATAGGTCCACTTGTAATTTGGAGCTAGCTATAGTGCGGTGAAGTTCACACGTTTAATGTTAATGACAAATTTCTAGTTCACAGTGCGCGACAACTTTTCAAGGGATTTAGTAGACAATTTCTAGAGAAGAAGTTGAACACAAAAAAATAAAATAAAATAAAGCGATTAAAAACATGATTTGATTTGTAATAAAATAAAAAAAAAATCAGAGAGAAATAGATTAATTAAACAATGGTGTGTTTGATTTTGCAAGGAGAGATCAAACTTGGAAATTTCATCTAAATTAATTTAAAAAAAAAAAACACATTAAAATTTCGTTTCTCGCAATTTTTACATTTGACTACATTTAAAAGAAGACATTCATTTCATTGTTTTAAAATTAACAATCCATTGTTATTATTGAAAACAATTGTCATGTGTAATTTGTTGTTGAATACAATATGGCTGCTATAATAACAAATAATTATTCTTCATAATACATTCTTTTAACTATTAAATAATTGTGTTTTAACTAAATTAAACACTAAATACTATTTTTAAAATAGAACCTAAAACACAACAGGGAGTGCATGTCCTCTAATTTTATTACTTGATAGTCGCACAATTACATGATTTCAATGTGAAGGACCAACATGGGATATATTAGAGTAAACTAAGTAAAACAGAATGCACAACAAATAATCAAATCATATACATTCCTGTAAATCTCGCATGGAATGCTGACACCTTGACACATTTGCACAGAAAAATTTGAAAAAGCCGAAAATGAGATATTGGAGAAAATTAAACAAAACAAAAAGCAACAACCAACAATAAATTATTTAATTTCCTCCAATCCTCATTTACGATTTAGTCATTATCTATCTCTTTGCAAGGCTTGCAGGTGTGAAGGTTGTAAGATGAGATACTGGAGGAAATTAAAAATAAAGCAAAACAAAATGCTCATTGTTTAACTCCCTCTAATTTTCACATACAACATCTACAATGAAGTCTTGGACTCTTACTCTCCTCTCTTTGCCTTGTCAAAAGTATTTGTTGGAGCTAGAAAGCAAACCACAATCAGGTTTTATAGACAGTTGAAATAGCAGGAAAAGATTGCAGAATTTTCAAGAAAAGCATGATTAGCAATCTCATGGATAGTTACAAGTGTCAGTAGATAAGGACCACAGGAATCAGTGGCAGAGCCAGGCTCTTCCCTTTAGTAGGGTACCGGCTGCACCGCTGCGGCACCACCGGGCTGCGTCGCTGTGGCACCTTTATCCTCTTGAGATTATAGGAAGAAAACTGTTTTTATTTTCTTATCTCTTGTATAGTAAGTTACAGAGTTTATATAGTACATGATATGAACAATTAGACATTTAATTGAGCCCTCAATTATGTCCTAGAATCGTGCTATGCTAAATATAGTAAGATTTGATCACTGATTGATTTACAATCATGGCAGAGGATTTTTTCCAACAACTGATTGATTTACAATCATGGCAGAGGATTTTTTCCAACACTCCCCCTCAAGTTGGTTCATGTGGATCTAACATACCCAACTTGCCCAAAACCTCATGGAATATTCGTCCAGCTACTGCTTTGGTTAGGATGTCCGCCCATTGATCCTCTGATCGAACAAACGGTAAAGATATCAGACCACTGTCCAACTTTTCTTTGATGAAATGTCGGTCTATTTCAACATGTTTTGTTCGATCATGCTGAACTGGATTTTCAGAAATGCTTATTGCCGCCTTGTTGTCACAACGAAGTTCAGCTGCATCCTTTGATGGGAATCCAAGCTCAAACATCAACTTTCTGATCCATAGGAGTTCTGCCAGTCCTTTTGCTATTCCCCTGAATTCTGCTTCAGCACTTGACAGTGCCACCACCTTCTGTTTCTTACTTTTCCGCGTTACCAAATTTCCTCCGACAAAGGTAAAGTATCCTGAAGTAGATCGTCTGTCAGAGAGATCTCCTGCCCAACTTGCGTCCGTATATCCACTGATACTGAAATGACCATTCTTTTTGAACAACATGCCCATCCCAGCTGTTCCTTTCAAATATTGAACGATTCTTAATGCTGCCTCCATATGGTCTTGTTTTGGATCATGCATGAACTGACTTACCAAACTCACAGCATATGCCACGTCTGGTCCTGGTGTGTGATAAATAAATCAGTTTTCCTACCAGTCTCTGGTACCTCCCCCTGTCTGTGGGTCCTTCTTTTGAGTCCTTGCTCAACTCGTGATTGACCATTACCGGAGTATCGACTGGTTTGCAATCTATCATTCCTGTTTCAGTTAACAGATCAAGAATGTACTTTCTCTGTGATATTAGAATTCCCTGGTTTGATCTGAGAACTTCGATTCCAAGAAAATATTTTAGCATCCCCAGGTCTTTCATCTCAAATTCTTGGAATAAGTTGTCCCTCAATTGTTTGATTTCGTCCACATCATCTCCAGTTATAATCATGTCATCCACGTATATAATCAAACACGTGATCTTCCTTCCTTGCCTCTTCAAGAATAGAGTGTGATTGGAGTTACTCTGTCGATATCCATTTTTCTTCATTGCTTGAGTAAATCTCCCAAACCATGCTCTGGGTGACTGTTTCAACCCATACAAGGCTCGCCTCAATCGACACACTTCTCCCCTTCTATACCCACTCATGAACCTTGGTGGAGCATCCATGTATACTTCCTCCTCCAGATCACCATGTAAGAAAGCATTTTTCACATCAAATTGGTGAAGTGGCCAGTCTAGGTTTGCAGCTAGAGAGAATAGGACCCGTATTGTATCAATTTTTGCTACTGGAGAGAACGTTTCAGAATAGTCAACTCCATAAGTCTGAGTATATCCTTTTGCTACAAGTCTAGCTTTATATCTGTCTACCGTTCCGTCTGACTTATACTTTATGGTAAACACCCATTTGCATCCCACTGGTCGTTTTCCCTTGGGTAGCCAGCATTTTTCCCAGGTCTTGTTTTTTCTCCAGGGCATCCATCTCGGTCTCCATCGCCTCAACCCATCTTTTGTCCTTCTGGGCCTCTGTGGCATCCTTTGGTATCCATTCTGAGAAAATGTTTTTCTGTAGGTTGACCAACTAAGGTGATAGTCTTTCTCCTCTGGTAACATTTGCCACAGGGTATCTGGACCTGGCTGCCTCGAATTATGGATCATATCTCATGGGTGGAATTCCTCTATTATTCCGAGGGGGTAGGACATATTGGCCTGTTTTAGAAACCTCAAGGGAAATGGGTTCAGTAGTAAGGTTATTAGAACCAGGGGAAAGTTCAGATTCACATACCTCAGTTGTGTGTTCCTCAGGATATTCTACGGTGTCAGGTTCTGGTTGTGACGTTGAGACCGAGGATGGATGCCCTGGAGAAAAACAATACCATGTTAAATTTAAGCCAGGCCTAACTCACCTCAAAAGCTAGCTCAAGGGGGAGGATTGCCTATGGCTTATATAAGGGGCACATTACCCCTTTTCACAACCGATGTGGGATTCAACACACCCCTTCACACCTAGAATTTTTTATTGGTGCGTGACACATTTATGGGGCGCCCAACATCGGATGGGGAGGCTCTGATACCATGTTGAGATTATAGGAAGAAAACTGTTTTTATTTTCTTACCTCTTGTATAGTAAGTTACAGAGTTTATATAGTACATGATATGAACAATTAGACATTTGATTGAGCCCTCAATTATGTTCTAGAATCGTGCTATGCTAAATATAGTAAGATTTGATCACTGACTGATTTACAATCATGACAGAGAATTCTTTCCAACAACTGATTGATTTAGGGGTGAGCAGAATCCGGTTCAAACCGAAAAAACCGACCGAACCGATTTGAAAATTTGGTTCGATTTTTTATACATTTTGGTTCGGTTCGGTTTTAAATTTCAGAAATTTTGGTTATTTCGGTTCGGTTCGGTTTTGATCAGAAAAAAACCGAAAAAACCGAACCGAACCGGTTAGGGATAATAATATGTTTTTTCAATAATATAGAGAAATTAAATTATATTAAAATTAAAATATTTTAATTAAATTTTAAAATACTAAAAATAAAGTGTAAAAATTAAAAAAATATTAAAAATCGAAACCGATCAAATCGAACCAAATCGAACCGAATCAGACCGGTTCGGTTCGATTCGGTTTCTGACCAAAATCGGTTCGGTTCGGTTTTTATAAAAACTAAAATTTCGATTTTCGGTTTATTCAGTTCGGTTCGGTTTTGAACCGAACCGACCGAATGCTCACCCCTAGATTGATTTACAATCATGACAGAGGATTCTTTCCAACATATCCCCCTTCAAAGCATTTTTCGATCGCCGGTACGGCACGTACCCTCTTGCCGTAACTTCCATCCGACCCTGACAGAAATTCTGATTTCAAAAGTAAGAACAGCATAAAATGCATGATCAAGCAGTTGCACACCTGGTTATTCTCTATTTAAAAATAGCTCGATTATTGTTTAGTTTTAATAATTTTAAATATTTATATTATTTAATAAATTTGAATAATATTAAAATAATTTAATTAGTGTTTTATTTTTATAGGAAACTAAATATTATAATTTTATAAAATATAAAATTATTTAAATTAAATAATTTTAAAATAAAAATAAATTTCATAAAAAAATAGGAACTTCGTTACTTAATTCTTAAATAATTGTAGTGTTGAAAATTTTGAAATCGAATAATCATGATTTTGAAACCGTATGATTAAATAATTGTATTTAAAATTGAAATTACAAATTAAGATAACAATATTTTATTCATTTCATACAACATTAATGGCTTAAATGAACGAGGATTAAGTGGTTTACAAATTATAAAATAAGTGATTAAATAGTCGAAAATTTGAATAATTGATTTTTAAAAATATTAAAATTAAATAGTTAATTTCACTGATATGTAAGATTTTTTTTTTTTTGAAATGGACTGATATGTAAGATTAAATAGTAATTTTATTTTTTTTTAATTTTATACTCATACACGAGCGACTTGTCGTGGAGGGTATACTCTGCAGCCTCCGTGTATATATTATTTTGAGACTAAACTACGACAGCGGACGGCGGCAGCAATGGCGACCGAGCTCGAAGAGTTGGTGGGATTTCTATCGGCTCCTTCTCTGCCAGTAAGTTTCTTTATGCGCTGTTTAAACTCCGGTTGATAGGAATAATTCACTGGAAAAAAACTGAAAAAGAAAATTCTTCGAAGTTCAAAATGATTTTTGGATAATTGATAATTGGTCGTTCAATTTTCTACTTTGATCTATTTTGATGTCTCAGCTAAATTAAATAACAAAATTTCATAGAGAAATTCAATTTATTATATCATTATTGTTAAAATAATATATTTTTTAAGAAAGAAAACTTTCCCCTTTATGGTTAATTCCATTGTGGTTGTCTAGTTACTAGGTGATATTTGGTATCAATTGTCGTTTTATTGTATGTTTATTTGAAGAAGTTCAGTTTGTATTTGTTTTAGCGCTCACCGGAACTTAATGAAATTCATCAGGTGCAGAAGGCTGCTGTTGATATTGTCAGAGACTTAACAGGGTCTGAAGATGGGTTGCAGTCCCTTTCTAAGTATGCCAATATTGCGATTCCCTCATTGTCTCGACTTCTAAGCCAAAGAAAGGTGATCTATTGCGTTAAGCATTATTAGGCTTACAGGAGTATTAATCTATCTTTCAGTGAGATCAAAATTGGTTTAGGAAGTTCTGTAATTGCTGTTAGCTTTTGAGGTTTGGTGTGTGTCTCTCTCTCTCTCTCTCTCTATATATATATATATATAATGATAACTTTGCTACGTGAGATGGATCATTAATGTCTCATTGCTTATTATTGTGAGTTTGACTAAATGATTAAATATTTCAGGAGGTCTCTGAGCCAGCAGCACAAGCTCTCGTTAATCTCTCGCAAAACTCAAATTTAGCTGCAAAGATGGTTGAGAAAGGGATGGTTCAAATGGCCATGGATCTGTTGTATAAACCAGACTCAAGCATTACTCAATTGCTGGTAATGCTCCTAGTTAATCTCACTCAGTTGGATGCTGGCATTAAATCCTTGCTTCAGGTGAATTCCTCTGGTTCATGCTATATATATATATATACTAATATAATCAGTTTTTATTTGTCAGAAGCAGTTTTTTTTGGCCCCTTTATTATTATTATTATTATTATTATCAGAATTTAATAGTTCATATTTGTTCATCTCCTTCACTTTGTGGAAGGCAGTTCCACAGTAGTAAAATGATTTTGTTCTCCTATGATGCCCTAGTAGTTGCAATACCAAAATAATAATTGTTAGTGATGAGAATTTTCCTTGTTTGATAGACTGAGGACGAGAAGGTGCAAGGACTGTTCGTCATGAAGCTTGTGAGATCATTCTGCAGATCCTCCAGTGAGAACAGAAGTGAGTTTTGCTTCTTTGTACATGGGTTCACTAATGCATAAGTTATGTAAATTTCTAATATTCTAATTGCAATGTATCTGACCTACCAAATTGAGTTATGGCAATAACCTAGGGCACATAGCATGGAACAGTAAATTGGTTGTCTTTAAAGAGGTTACACATTCACTTCATGGGAATAATTTAGGTGGCAATGGTGGCACCAAAACCATATCTTGGTGAGCTTGGCCTGGTGTTTCTCTCTATATCCTGTTCCTAAAATCTCTGAAATGGGCAAACTTTGGAATGAATTGTAAGCTTGATTGCCTAAGGCTTCCCGTTTGTAAGCATTCAAGGGATCTTATTTCAATGCTGCTTTTTGAAGTTTCTTGCATTTGGTTGGCTTTTGAGAAATCCAAATGATTTTGTTTTTAATTTATCTTTATTTATATGCTTTTATGACTTTTTCTAGATTGTGCAGGATTTTATTTTTAATAATGTTGGTCGATTTGTTTCTTGTATTTGATTCCCTTCTAAGAAACCCTCAATGATCTTTTTTCTAATTTTTTTTAGTTTATCTTTCTTTTATAAGGCTTTTATTGCATTTTAAGTTCTTGTAGTATTTTATTTTCCATAATATTGGTCTAACACTTGATGGTGTTCTTTGTCCAGAGGATCCATTTGATCATGTAGGTTCCATTCTTGTAAATATATCACAGAAAGAAGCAGGTAGAAAAATGTTACTGGACCCTAAGCGAGGATTGCTGAAGCAGATTCTCAGACAGTTTGACTCAACTAATCCATTGCGGAAGAAAGGGGTATGCATGAGCTTATAACTCGAGTTCTAAGCTTTTAGAGAGCTCTTGAAGTATTTGATGGTTACATCTGTTTGTACGAGCAGAATATTTCTAATAGAACTTCTGTAAGTAGCACTTGTTTATGCAAGTTGAAAAGCCAAGGGATGGGGTTTGTGGGCACTTGCTGAGACTTTCACATCGTTTTGCTTGCAGTCCTCTGCAGTAGTTATGTCTTTAATTGTTATGAAGTGCCCTATATTTGAATTTTGTTACTTTGTCAAACATGGATATTCTCATAGGGACAATAGCTGGATATCATTCATGAATGTCTGGCTAAACCAATCTTTTCTAAATATTGTGAAAGTGACATGAATGACATGTGTACACTGTTCAGAATAACTATTTTCCTCATTTCAAATGTGCTGAGTCTTCTTTAGGATTTAAACTTCGTCCATCATAACGCTCCAGCTTGTACTTTTGAGGTGCTACTTGCTTTTGGCACATTATTACCCTTTTCTCATTGTTTGAATACTACTGTTTTCCTCTCAGTTTTTATTTTTCATTTTTTGAAACTTTTATTCATAAAGATGCTAATAAGTTTTTTGAATTTTTTTAGGAGTGAGCTGTTAAAGAGATTTTGAGTGAGCTTGCCTTAGCTTTGATAAGATAGTCTTGACTAATCTACCGAGGGGAAAAACAAAAAAGAGAACAAAAAAGAGAATTAGGCAAAAATGATCTGAGGCTTGGCTTATTATATGGATAACAAGAAAAATTGAAAAAGCAAAGCTTGACTAACATGGACTTAAAGTTTCCATGTAATTAGTGGGATTACATTTTGATTGCAGGTTTCTGGAACAATTCGAAACTGCTGTTTTGAAGCTGAGAATCATCTACAAGATTTACTTTTGATATCTGAATTTCTTTGGCCAGCTTTACTTCTGCCTGTTGCTGGCAACAAGGTAACTTTTTTGCCTTTGTTACATCTTTCAGTTCATTTTCCTAAGATTTTAGTGCCATTTGTTTTAAGACCTGCACGCTGTTTATATTATGTTAGCAACAACAAGAAACTGATGCCTCTTGTCAAACTGAACCACTGTCTGTCCAGGACCGAGATGTCCTTTTCATTCTCCCATGACTATAGACTGAGCACAAATAATCTTTAGGATACCTACTTCTTCCACTCAAAACAGCTACTGTTGAAGGTATTGCCAAGCACCAACTGTATCTCAAGGTCTGGCTAAACAATGCTCATATCCCCTAGTACAGAACAATGTAACAACAATAATCTCTGTAATCTGTGAGTTGTACCTATCGATAAGGATCAGTTAACCATCATTAATCCTTTTATATTAATTTTTCATCAGTCAAAATTTATGCAATTAAAGCATTTTTATCATGGCAGTTGCAGTTCTATGATATCAACTATTGTTTAGATTATGAATAACTTGAAAGATACATGAAAAGGGATTCTTTATTCTTAGACATAATGATTTGCATTTCTAAATTCTATGCCTATTATGTCACTTGCATTTGTTGAAGGCATGTGTTCCTTGCCCATCTCTCTCTAAAGTATTACAGAAGTTTATGAACTCCTTTTGCTCTTCCCAGGTATACAGTGAGCAAGATACATCGAAAATGCCCCTAGAGCTTGGCAGTGCACTCTCAATTGAGCGTGAACCATGTGATGACCCTGAAATTCGTGTTCAAGCATTGGAGTCTATTTACTTGATCACATTACAGGTAAAATTACTAACGTCTTTCTCTTGCTTATTGGAATTTATTATTGTACTCATGTAAAATTATGCTAGAAGTATCAATGAACTGAAAATTAAGATAAAATAGTTGAAAGATTTCAAATCAAAACTGCAAACTGTACATTAGGTCTCTCTGTTGGTTTTGCATTTAAATAGGCATGGGAGTTGGCTACCAAAATATAAAGTTGTGTACTGTTCATCTTGTTTTAAGGTTATGAATGGTGGATGCTATTTTAATATTCTGAAATCTGTTGAAGCATATATTTTCTGTTGTACGTAGAATGAAATTAATAATGCTCTGCTCTGAGAAAAAGTCAGATTATAGATGCTATGCTGTATACTTGTGACATTTGTCTTTCCTCAATGAAATGTGTTTTCTTCTATTATAGCTCAAAAAATCTTATTGGCCTATTGTAATACTGCTTGTGCAATCACAGGAGGCTGGTCTAAGAGCCTTTTGGTCTGTCAATGGCCCTCGTATACTACAAGTCGGGTATGAAGATGAACAGGATCCTAAAGTAATGGAAGCATATGAACAAGTTGGCTCCTTAGTACGTTCATCCAAACAGTTCCTTTTCCACTAAAGTGCTGTCCTTTTCTTTTTCTCCCCTACAAATATCTGACTACAATTCTCCTCTTTTTTACCTTTTTTAAACAGTTGGTTCATGAAAGTGGGACGGCCGTCTCCTCTGGTGAAAGTTGAAACCTCATAGTAGCAATTCATTGGAACAACAATGGTTCCAAATCAGATGACATTTCAATTTTTAAGAAGCAGAAATTTTCGTCGTGAAGATTATTGGAACTCAAGCAACTCTTTGATCAATTATATTGTGCTCTGATACCTGGGGTCATGCTTGCAACTTGTAAGAGAATGGTTTCTGGGGTTTTCTACTGTATGATTTTGACGGTAATCTAGATTATTAAGTAATAGGATGCGAGGAAAGTAGCCACCTGGTCTTGGTTTTAGCAGGAACCTCTGTAGCGCTGGTGTCTTTATTTACGTGCGTTGTACTGTTATGTATTTGAACATTACATAATTTTTGTCATTAGCTTTTGGCATTGCAGTTAGACACTTGGCATTGTTTTGTACAATTACAAACGCGTTTATGTTTAGCTGAGAATCTCTAATGGGGAAAATAGTGGTCAACTTTTTTCGTCGTAACTAAAATTTTAAAACAAAGTATTCGTACAAGAAAATAGAATCATTTGCTAGGGACTAACTTGGCAATTTTCTGAGATCCAGAAAATAGGGTTTACAAAGCGTTCTGTAAGCTTAGTCTGAGAGGAGGGTTTTCCTCTCATTTTATTCCTCTCATTTTATTCCTCTCCTCTGCCTGTCAGTGACGTGTAACGACCTTATTTCCATTGGGCCACCTGTCTCTGTCATACTGATATGGACATACGACGAGAGTATCATTTCTTTGTCTCATGCGTAACAACCATTTAATTCTCCTCTAGCATGCATGTAGGGGACCCACCAGGCGGATAGACTGACCACATTCCTTCTTTCGAGTTGGGCTGGAAGAGGAGATTAAGGGTGAGCCTAGAGGGGTCTGATTATTGGGCCGAAAAGGCTGACCGATCTGATTGAGAAATCTAACTGGAGCCTAGTCCTGCGGCTGAGTGGGTTGGACCTGACTTATGTGAGAGACTTAGAGGCCTTCAGATCGTGGGCTGTAATCATGGGTTTAGCCTTAGACCGGGGTAATGAAATCCAACGGTCATGAGGATGAAAATTAAATCTCTCTCGTAAAATGCTCATCATTTTAATTACAATTCTTATTGCCTATAATCTTTAGCTTGGGAGTGGCTGAAAAACGCAACTGGGGTTTTCATTTCAACACTATGCCTAGTGGGTGTTCTGGGTTTGGGCCAAAATTGGGTCGGGCCATAATGGCATTTTTCCAGTACAGTCCGGCTTGTCTAAATAATAATAATAATAGTCATATATTAAAAGAATAATATACTACCAATTCATATAAAATTCTTTTTGACATATTAAAGTTTAATTTAGACGAAACTATCTACCTAAACTCAGATGTGCTAGGTCTAGTTAGGGATAGTACAAATTGAATATTATTGGTATTCAATTTAATTTAATTGGAAAGGTTCAAATTTAATATATTGAGTATTTATTATTTAAAATTTGTTTATAAAAATTGTTAATTAAACTTAAATATCTTTATAATTGTATCAACAAAATTCAAATATTTTATAAAACAAAATTAAAATTTTCTAGATATAAATTAATAGTAAATATTTTTATACATAATATCAATTACTTAAAGTCGATTATATAATATTTAACTGGGAATTAAAATTAAATCTATGTTATTATTTAAAAATTATAAATATTTAAAAAAAAACTTATAAAATATTTTAATGATATTTTTCTTTATATCATTATAAATTTATTAGTATAGTTTAATTAATTAATTACTATAAAATTAAATAATTCAAAAAAAAGTGTGAAAAGTAATTATAACCAAAGTTTGTAGGTTATTAATGAGCGAATTCTAATAGAATGTGGACGGATTAAAAAAAAAAAAAGCATTAAACAAAAATAGCTTGAATTTCACGCATATCTTTGTATTAAAAAAAAAAAAAAAAGGGAATTTACGCATATCCGTTGCGGTCACTAGGTGAAGCAGTTGAAACTTGAAAGGAGCTGGAGCCCCGAGACCCGGATCCATCATCAAGCCAATCCCAGTTCCCAAAGGGGTAGTTAGTCTACTCTTGGCGCCGAGAAGGCTTAAACTTCCCGCAAATTCCCCAAATTCATGCGCGCCAAACCTTCAAAATATGCGAAAATTTTTTTGCCCGGAATAATCTTTCCCGCCATGTCCGCCAGTTTATTTTCCTTCTTCGTTCCCCTCTTTTTTTCTTCAAATGCAAGAGAACCGTTTCTCTCCTTTGATTCGCTCAGTCTTGATCAAACAAACAAGCAAATCCTTTCATCAAGCTAATGGATTTGTCAGAAATTGCTAAGAAACTTGGTCTCTCCGAATCCAAAAATCTGGTCCGAAAAGCGTCGGAGCTCCGCCGCCTATGCGACGTCCAGTTCGATTCATCCATCATCGGAGTTGTAAGTGCTGCCCTTTGATATTGCATTTCCAGTCGTCTAATATGCTACATTTTACGAGCTTTTTGACTATGTAAGAACTTTTAATTGCTTGTAGGGAGAGGTTTGTAAGGCGATAATCTGCTTGGAAATTGCCGCCACAAGGTGTCCATCTTGGTTCTCTCTCTCTCTCTCTCTCTCTCGATCGTTATGTATGTTAATGGGTCTGATTGAATGAATGCAGGTTTCAAGTGATTTTTGATAGGCAGGCAGCAATCAGGTTGAGTGGAATGTCAGAGAAGGCTTACAATCGATCCTTCAATTTGCTGCAAAACAGTCTCGGTGTCAAGTGGGTTCTTCATCTCGACGTCATGGGTTATTTTTTTCGATGTGAATTTAACGTACTAAGCGGGTGGGATCTTATCAATTGATATTTGATTGTGCTGTGTAGGGCAAAGCTCGACATTAGAGAACTAGGGATTCAATTCGGATGCGTTAGGCTCATTCCTTTCGTGAAAAATGGTTTATCATCGTAAGATCCTATACTATCTTCCTTTGGTTTATCCACTGATTGGATTCCCTCTTAATGTTGCTGTGCATAACATGGTACTTGCTATGTGTTTGTAAAAATGCCCGAGTATCAGAACCTAGAATCAGTTATGTATGACAATTTTCTACATACTAACTCCAAATGTCTGTCTTCAATGTTGACCCTTTTAGATATGTTAGTATCTATTTGTAGTGGTGTCCTCAATGGCTGTTGAGCTAGAAATTGCTTTAGATGATTTGAAAATATATTGCTTATGTGTCAGTTGTACACATGTAGCTCCTGATACTGAATATGCTTATTTTATGTGTTTCCTGATCGATAGATGTTGATTGCCAGGTACAAGGAACGGTTTCTTGCATCATTGCCAGCTTCGAGAAGAACAACTGCTGACTTCACCCGCCCTGTATTCACAGCAGTTGCATTCTACTTGTGTGCAAAGAAACACAAGGTAAGTAAACAAAACTCTCTACTGATTTTCTTCTGATTAAAGAATTGTATGGGCATTTAGCTTATTCAGTTATTGTTTGTGTTTTACAGCTCAAGATAGATAAGCTTAAATTGATCGAAGTTTGTGGCACATCTGAATCTGAATTCAAATGTGTAAGTAAACTATTCTTCTCTGTGCATAACTTCAGCTCTTCCTCCCACCACAACCCCAGTTCCCCTCATTTTTATATAGTTAATTATTGTGGAGTTCAACATATAGGTTTCCACCTCCATGAAGGATCTCTGTCATGATATTTTTGGGATCTCAAAGGAAAAGAAGGATCCAAGAGAGGTAAAGGGCAACCGAGGTAAGTGCTGATTGAGCTTTAAATGTTTATTTGTGGGAATTTCTTTTGTTTCTACCTCTTAATGAAGAGAGAATAACTACTTGAAATCTTCGATCTATTAATTCTAATTGAATGTGGGTTTCTTGATTTAAGATTGAGAAGTTTCCCCCTGATTTTTCTGCTCAGATCTGCTGGATGTATTACCCGAGAAAAGAAAATTTGAGGATGGTGGTTACTTATCTGATGATGGAGAAGAGGTACTACTACATGTTGCTTATCCTCTATCTACTTGTGTTATATAAAACATCTATGTAGAGAGACGTGCATGTTAATTAGTTGCAACCCTCCATTGGATTGTCATGTTTCTATTGGATTCCATCAGTTGAGTTAGCGCCCTGGAGAAAATGACACTTCTGCAAACACTGGTTATAAAATTTTCTGGGTTCTAAACCATTTCAAACCAAAATTGTGTTGTCTATACTCTGTCAGCGAAAATTTTATACTTTAAATCAATACAGCTAATCTGACAGCATTTTTAATGTGATTGTTCACATGATCTGTTGGTAATGTGATGCTTGCATGTGATGTCTTCCTATTACGTGCTGGCCTGAATTTAATCAAATTCCTTAAACCTATTTTTTATAGGCACAGTTTATTCCTTGGACTTTTGCTGGGATTGAGTTGTTCATCAGAGGTTGAATTGTATTTAGCTAACTAGTTTATGGAGGCATGATTGAGGAGGCAACTGTCTTAGCACTTTATATGATGTGGTTCTTTAATTATCAACAGATAATTCGTTCATTCTGCTAATTCTTAATTCCTCTGTTGGTGTTAACTTTCATGTGCTTAGAACAAATCCATTTGTAAGTTTTGATGTCTTTTAAATTGTGACTGACATGAGATTCTGCAGCATTCAAGTTACAAGAAGCGTAAAAGAATGGATAAAGTTGCTTATGAGGAGTGGAAGTCCTCTATCATTTCATCAAATGGCAAGAATAAGGCAAAAGGTTGTGCTGAAATTTTAGCTTTGTAATCTATGTGTCTACAAAGCAGATCAAAGGGGGCCAATTTAACTGACATTTGCTTGTTTACCTTTATTTAGGTACATGCAAGCGGACCAGGCAAACTCGCCTAAACTTTCTCAAAGAAGTTCCTGAGACTGCATGATTGAAAGCTTTATGAAAGATAGGACCATTGGTCATACCATGACTTTTTAGTTGAAATATTCTTTTGGAAATTCATATACAAGTAAAGAAGGAAAAAAATGCTCTGTTATATTATCCTGGAAAATAGATCACTGCTTTTGATTGGTTCTATTAATTCTATCGATGCTTACCTTCAATTTGCTGCATGAATGGTGAACAAGAAAATAGGTAGTATTGAAGCAGAATGTTCTATTGTAATTACTGAAATTGTATATAATTATTATTATTCACTTAATTATAATATTTTCAATTGTCTTAACAAAATTTTCTTTGATGGGTGATTTTGATGCTCTTTCTAGCTGTATTTTTTTTCAATGGTCCCTTGAAACTTTTGAAAGAAAGTTGCTGGAGTTGACATGGTTTTGAAACTACAGTTGCATATACTGACGTTCAGTGAGATATTTAGGAGGGCTGCCTTTTGTCTTTGGTAGCTCTTTTTCTTGGACGGGGACAAATTTTCTTCCTCTAGTTCATACTTCTATGAAAATTTGATCAATAAAAAAATTAAAAGAAAAACAAACAAGTATGCGTTAGACTGCTGATAGATGAACAAACCAGGTCATGTTAACATGACCATTAAAATAAGAAAATAAAATATAAATTTATTTCGGTTTAATTTTTTTTTTCTTTTTTACAAAGAATTTGTCTGCATTAAAAATGTTATATGAAACTCATAAACAAGCGCTTTGTTGTTATTTTGCACGCTTTGCTTTCCACCGTATTTCGGTAATACCATTACTCTATGATGAGATACGATAATCAATGAAATATACATTTCGATTAAATAAAACCACGGAATATATAGAAAAAAATCTTTTTTATTTTTAGAAACATTAATAAATTTTTTATAAAAATTTAATATTGTTAAACATTATTAAAATTTTAAACAATAATTTTTTAAAAAGAGAAAATCAGCTTTAATATTTATCTTGAATTAAAAAATATTTTTATTAATTAAATTTAAGTTTTGATTAGAAAATATCAAAAATATATTTTATTCTCTTTAAAAAATCAACCCTTAATTTTAATTAATAGCATCACTATTAATTAAAATAATATTTATTTTTTTATTTACAAAATATATTGTTATCTTTATATTTTGTGTTTTTTTTATACATTTTGAGGTGATCATATTGATAATTTTTATAAAAATAAATTATTTAATATATATATACAATTTTTTATAAATGTTATTTTTTCAAAATTTATAAGAAGATAACATATGAATTTTTTTTTGTTAATGCTCTATATTTTTATAACATAATTAATTGTAAAAAATAAATTTATTTTTTAAAAAAAATCAAAATAAGATATTAAATTTTTGTAAAATTTATTTATTTTTTATAAAAAAATAATTTTTACTTTATTTTTAACAAATTAAGCCACCTTAATTGATTTACCATTTTATATAGTATAGAATCACCATTGTACAATGAAATTACTCGGAATGATTGCAGGATGATAGAAAACCTCCCCTTGTTTTCCAAGCTAAAGTCGGCGTCGTTTTCACTAAAACCCCACACATAGAAAAGAGACAAAACCGAACCTCGCCACCCAACCCATGATCTCAAGCTGTGGCTTGATTTTATCTTAATCGGTCCCTATCCAATTTCCGTTCTTTCTCTCGTTCCCCTTCCCCTCTTTCGATTCCAACGAGGCAACGACTATTGTATGGAGTCTTTCTTAGCCCATTCAAACCCTAATCTGAATTATGTGATCCCACCTCCTCAGGAACCACCCATGTTTTATTATTGATAGTAACATAACTATTATCGAAGAAAATACACACTTTTTCCTTGCTGGTTGCCTTTTTACCCTTCGGTTGATGTTTTTCTTCCACATGGGTTTTCAAATTTCTGATGAATTGTTGGGTACTTTTGTACCAATTATCGTCTACTGGGTCTATTCCGGGTTGTATGTTGGTTTAGGATATTTTGAGAATTATAGATTGCACACTAAGCAGGATGAAGATGAGAAGAACTTGGTCTCTAAAACCACTGTTGTTAAAGGCGTTCTTCTTCAACAATCTATTCAAGCTGTTGTTGCTATCCTCTTGTTTACGGTATGCTTATTATTCTTGGTTTAATTTCGTGTTAGATTGATTTATTTTTTATAATTATTCTTCATCGCTTTTTCAAAAATTTTTTGATCAGAAAATCCCGTGTTTTTTTCCTTCTTGGGAAAGCGGTGGGGTTGAGTCAGGGATGAAATCCGACGATCATAACGTTTCCAATCATATCCGCTTTGATTTTTCTCGAGTGTTTCTCTGTTTGTGTGTGTGTTTTTCCTGTGGTTAAAATTTGACTTTCTGATAACTTACTGTTTCATGCAATTTCCCTTCTGAAATACTGTGATTTAAGAGGAACTTTTCTCTTTTGGGAATTATACTCAAGCATGGGTAACTGGATGAGTTGTGTTTTACCCTCGTTTTATTACACGTCATAGCTGTTACTTGTATTTTTTCTACTAACCCATCAACGACCAATACACGAAGAGGCAAAATGATTATTTCGACACTGTTTTCAGGAAGCAATGCATGTGTATGACTCAAATGCTGAGATCTGTTATGCGGCAAAATATCAGTTAAGAGTCTTTGGTAGCTTGTTATGTTTCGTTCTCCAAGTAGCACAAGGGGGAGAGGTTATTTAGTAAACCTGAGTACTAATCATCATATTCACATATATGTGAAGTAAAGTTAATTCACACAAAAATAAATTGGCAAATCAAGGGAAAATTTTGCAAAGACTTATTAATCTGTTGGTTGGATTCAGAGCATGAATTAATAAAATTTAATCTTTTAATGGGTTTGCGAGTTTAAGGTCATATTTCCACCTTGATTAATATTTTGTTAAATTTATTTAACTTCTGATTTGGAATTTGTTAGTTTCCTGCATTCCTTAGACTCCTTTATCATGTTCTTATTTCTGTTCATATTTGTACAGATTTATCATTTCTGTGTTGTTGTTACTTTCAGTGATGTTGATGTGCATTATGTCAACAAATTCAGGAGATTAATATTAAGATTACATATGAATTACTAATTTATATGGGGGTTTTGCTTTTCCTATAGGTAACTGCAAATGATTCTCAGGCTGCTATAGATCAACAGCCGTCCTTAATTATTCTAGCTAGAGAGTTTGTTACAGCAATGTTGGTTTTGGATACTTGGCAGTATTTCATGCATAGATACATGCATCACAACAAATTTCTGTATAAGCATATTCATTCTCAACATCACCGGCTTGTTGTCCCTTATTCATTTGGAGCACTATACAATCATCCACTGGAGGGGCTTCTTCTCGACACAATCGGTGGGGCATTATCCTTTCTCTTTTCAGGGATGTCTCCTCGAGCCTCCATTTTTTTCTTCTCATTTGCTACCATCAAAACAGTGGATGACCATTGTGGGTTATGGCTTCCTGGGAACCTTTTCCATGTGTTCTTTAAAAATAATACTGCTTATCATGATGTCCACCATCAGCTCTATGGTAGCAAATACAACTTTTCACAGCCATTTTTCGTCATGTGGGATAGACTTCTTGGAACTTATATGCCTTACTCACTTGAGAAGAGAGAAGGGGGTGGTTTTGAGGCACGGCCTGCTAAAGAGTACAAGGATGATTGATTGTTGCCTGAACAAGGCTGCAACAATGTACCACCACAACAATTATTTTTTCCTCTAATTAATTACATGGATTTTGTTATCTGTATATGTGTGTATAAATTGTTGTGCTTTATTTATCGTTGTTTATATAGTTAACACGAAAAAAGAGGATGTATGCATATAAATTTTGGCTGTGGGGTCATCCTTACAATTGGCGGGTTACATTTATTGTGGTCTTGTGGTGGTTGGCTTGGGATACAAGTGTAACCATTTTGGGCTCAACTTGTTCACCTGGAAAAAAAAAATACTTGATGTCTTGCGTTTATGAAGGCAGGGTGAAAATGGCAAATGCTCTTCTGGGCTCGGGGTTCCTTTGTTTTACGTCTAAAGTTTGACGCTATTTTGGCTAACCTTTTGAACAAGTCTCTCTCTCTCTCTCTCTCTCTCTCTTCATTATTATTCTATTCTGCATTATGGGAGTCCTAAATCTGTCAAGGGAACTGAGGTATGTATCTGTCCTTGCCACAAATCTGTCAAGCCATACAAGGCAAGGACTCGCTTACGATTAGGTTGGTTATTGGAGGCTTATGCCACTGGGGATACGTCTGAGGTGTGGGGTTTAATTGACTCCGCCAGTGTAACATTTGGAGCAGCTTTGTTGAACTCTCAGCTCAGCGAGGTGACTTCTCGTATATAAAAATATCTGGATTTCCCTTGCTTTGTATTTACTGTTTGTTTCAGTGGTACTGTGGCTACCTGGATTTTCTCGATGTGCTATTGATTTGAAAATTTTATAAATGCAGAAAGTGTTCGAGTCATAGATGCTAGTTTCTCCGAGCTGTTTCCTTCTTTGCTGTTATTTCACTATTAGGATATTTGATTGTTCTTGCTATTGGTGAAGCAATTTAAATCAAAAAGGTACTATTGGCGAAGAGAAGACTCATCTTCCAAGTGGCTTTTTAGTCTTTCAGGTGAATCCATTACAACAGTTACATTCCAACCACTAAAATGAACTGAAAGTGCAGAATTTCAAAATAGTGCATCAAGAATCCCGCTGCTTTAATTATTAGAAACCAGCATTCCTCCAATGGACCTGGAATATGATAGGTTTCCGTCAAACTCGCCTTCAGTTTTAATCAGCCATTATAGCTTGAAGCTAACTACCTCCCAACTCAAGTAAACCTAACCGGAGGGCCTTAAATGCTGCCCTCTCTCAGCTGGTCCATGACAGTAAACACACAATGCTTGTACTTGCGTCTTACCCTCTGCAGATGGGTGCCTATCTGTATAGTTTCATGGCAATTCCAGGTAGTCTATTGGCTGTTTCATCACTTCTTTCGCTAAAGTGGTCACCACAAATGAGCTTCTTCCAGCTAGAAAATATGCGTCATTGGGCTGAAATGTCAATGGTATCCCAATATTTATTGCATTTATTGTTTATCTACCTTTGCCATCTAGTATTACTCCCCTGTTCCCATCTTGCACATGCCAAGCTAACTGACTAGAAAAAATGATGATGTCCCTGAAGAGCATCTCGCTAATTGAAGATTAGTGCCTCGTCGTCTCAAACAATTAGGCCACTCGAGTTGAGACATATCATCAAATTTTCAAAGACACATCTATGAACTATAATTGCTTTTCCTAAATTACAAGAGAAGGGTTGAGAAAATAATAAAATGTGAAGACTCTGTTCCTGATACGTATCATCACCAAAATGGACAAAGCTGAATATCATATCTGGGTATAGTAATTACAAAGGTGAAAATAATCTAATATCATAATGTGGATGAAATTGAAAGGATGAAATGAAGCATTGGGCCACCTCTTTAATATGGTGGTTGAAGAATTGATAGGAGAAGCATACATTTTGTCCCAAGCATATGAGGAGCTCCGTCTGTCACATATTAATTAACTTTATTCTCTATCAGATTCATCAACATAACTCTTGCAATCCAATTCCTACTCCACTTTACCTGAAGCAGCAATCAAACTTCATTGTTTGCCTTTCTCTGGGACCAACAGCCCTTAATGGTTTATGCAAATTCTCTTAAGATTTGAGTTTTCGGGTGAAAATTGACATATATCTGTATGGAAAGCTACAAAAGGGGAAAAGGCGTTCAATTTTCCTCCCCTTTTCGTCCTTTCCTGCTGGCGGCCCTTAACATAAATATCTTTTAATATACATTATTTTTTACTCTGAATATAGGTTTTTTTTTTTTTTAATTATCTTATTTGCGCCGAGTGGACCACTAAAAGCTAAGTACTCCAGCGAACTGAGTATTTTTAAACGATTGCTATAGTCCTCAGATTTTTTCTCATTACTGTACAAGATAATCAAAAGATAACGCTTGGGGTTTTGTGAATAAGCGTGTGCCTGAACTTTAAGAATTAGGGAATGAGAATCACCTAGAAACCAAGATCCATGCTTGCGAAGACCAGATTGATTCTGAAACACATTATCTTAGAATTGCAGCCTAAGATCTTCATACAGAAACAAACTGGAGATAGAAAAGGGGAAGACAGATAATAAATGAGGAAACTTCAATGCCTAGTAAAATTCCCATAAACATTAACCAAGAGTATCAGTGGCTAGTTAAACCCCACAAAGCACAGAACACATAATATTGAAAACATGAAATATTAAGATTGTTGAATGTGGGAAGGACGGAAACTCTGAGATGGGTGCGACCCAGGGAGTAAATGGCTGCTGAGAGCATGTTTCCTTTGTCTGGGATCGGAATCCATCAGCTTACTCTCAGAGTGCAGCCTTGTTAATGGCATGTAGGAATCTGAGAGACGACGTACGAGTGGGTCAAAAACCTTGTCATTTGTTTTGTAAGCATCTCCTGCAACTCTTACAGCCTTGTGGCTATTGCAACCAAACGAAATGCTGGAACGGCGCCTTGGGGTTTCTTTGCTGGTCTCAGGTTTTGCATTTACGGTTGTAAGAAAGGTTTTGATTGGACTTGGTAGTGTTGTGGGTGGCCTTAGCTCTTCATAATCGGAAATTACAGAGAAATCAGCAGCACTGGCAGTGACAACGCTCCATTCTATGCTAGCCTCGCTTGGTGCATAGCCAGTCGTTGGGCTGGGACAGTCAGAGGTGGCGTTTGATCCTTGTCTTGCAAGCAATTGAGTGAATTTTCCAGTGTGGCTCTCGATCTCGAATAAGTCTGAACTTGCATCACTCTCATTATCATTATAAACTCCGCCTGATGTAGCGGAATAATCGATTTCCTCCATTCTTGGAGCTTCTTCCCAAGAGAACATGGACAGCTTCCTCCCAATTCTGAAAGATTTGCTTCTCTTGTCATGCACTGGGGAGCCAAAGACCTCTAGTGATTTCCTTTGCTTTACCTCCTCTTGTCTAAAAATAAATTTATTGGAAAGATTTCCTGCCTCAGAATTTGAAGTTGGGAAACTAAAACAGGTTTCCTTTTTCATTCCAATTCCCAACTTCTCCAAATTCTGGCAATTGATGTCCTCCTCCTCGACTGGTGATCCTGAGCGTAGTTTATCATCCAGATCAAGACTACCCTTTGTGAATTCTTCTGAAATTGCCTTGCCTTGAAGCATGGGAGCATTAGAACTTCTTTTAAAACTGATCTCACCAATATGTTCATCATCATCATCGACATCAATAAAGTCCTTATCAGAACAAGAGCATTTGCAGCCAAGAACAGCAAGAAAATTCTTTCCAATCTTTCCATGCGCCTTATTTGTCTTTGCTTCAGAATTCTTTCTCTGAACGCTTTGCAGCAACGCACTCTGACTGTTCCAAGTGGATTCAGAATTAATACTTGGAGTTTCAGGATGAATGTTCGGTTTCATAGGGACCGTATGATCATTTAATTGTTCATCCTTCTTAGGCTGAAGGTGTTTCGGGATTATACTGGTAAGTCTTGGACTGTCCTCATCCATGCAACCATTAAAGTATTTTTCAGCACCGAATATACCAATTTCTCCATCTTCTTTCTTATTTCCTAAGTAATGATGCTCCTCTACATCCTGAGCACTAATGTTCCGATTCGATTCTGCAAGTTTCCGAACGAAGGTATCGTCCGAGTTGCTCAAGAAGGAAGGGAAGGAAACATCATGGAGATTTCCACGGCTGTTTGTAAGGCTGGCGACTGATGTTAAGGTGGCCATAACCATGAAGTCTTGCAAGTAAATTTGCTGCAGACAAAACCAAAAAGGAAATGACATTAGAAATAATACAAGCAGAGGCAGGAAATTAAACTCAATAGGAAGTTCATAAAGCTACCGAAAGGATGAAGAAAACGAAAAGGACCCAACAACACAAAACAATCTGTAATTTGAAAAAACAAAAAGCAACCAAAAGTTCTCGTAGAGACAAGAAGGATCTGGGTTTGAATATGAAGAAACCTACGAGCCTGATGAGGTCCCCTTGTCCACCAAACTGAAAGAAACTAACTAAACGTGGAGGACCAGTGGAACACAGAAGAAATGAAATGGAAGGAAGAGTGTGTTAAAGCTTAGAAATTTGCTTCGCGTGTTGCGAAAGAGAAATCATCGGCTTGGCCTTTAAGTAAGCAAGTGGAGCAGAAGATGTTAGTACGAGTAGGCCATATCCTTGTCACCTAAATTGACAGTTTATTTTTTTTTTGCTATACCATGATTAGAATAATTTCTTGATTAATTAAAGATTTAGATTATTTTATATATTGGAAATTAGCATCTCTTGACAAGAATTCTGAGGATGTAATAATATTCACAAGTTCAAGACCAAATTGATCCGATGGTCTCAGACGTCATGTCATTTCAACTTAGGAAATTATGCCAGACAAGTCATAATGGGTCGATTTCTAATGATAAAATAGAGATTTTTACTAGTTAGAGTCGTTTAATTAATTTTTTTTCTTTTAAAAATATATAAAAAAAAATGTGAATAAATATCAATTTTTTAAAATTTCATATTTATTCATCTTAAATTTATTATTTTTTAACAAATAATTACTTTCTATTACCATTCAAATTTTTATGCTAAATGAATTTAAGAATAATACTTTTTATTTTGTAATTTGTATGTGAACAAAATATTATGTTGACGGTTTTTTATTATTAACAAAATATTTCATAAATCTTGGATGTAACAATGCAAAAAATATATATTATTATCGTAGGTAATTAATTCTTCTCATTTGATTCTGTTAACTGCTTTGCCTTTCCCTCCTAAAAACAAAATATTTTGCCAATATTTAGATTTACATTTGAAAGAATATATATAAATTTTATTGTTGAAAATGAAACAAAAAATCTTGAGAAAAAGTTTTGAGAAGATCTCTTTATACAAGAACTTCAAAAAAATTTTCTAGGAGAAATTTGAAAACATTTTTGCAAAAAAAAAACTTGAAATTTTTTTTTTATTTTTTTTACAACATAATTTTCTTTAAAAATTGAAAAAAAATAATTTTGTTATAAGAAAATATAAAACTATTCATGGAGCACTCACGGGTTAAGGTTTAACCTATTGGTAAATGCATCCGAATAAATTTGAGAGATCTCATGTTTCACTTATTCAATCTGCAATGCTCATTTCAAAAAAAATAAAGTTGTTCATGCGGAAAGAATTTCATGCCTCTAATCACAGGACTAAGACTGACTAGGTGATATCAGAATTAATTACACTAAATATATAGAAGATTTTGACTTTTATATTTATAATTTTTTTAAAAGAAAAATAAAAATAAGAGAAAGTATAAGATATACAACATAGTAACTTTTTTGTATAAAAATAAAGTACTTGAAAGCATATAAAGCAAATAATAAAAAATATTGAAAATAAATAACCAAATAATAAATTAAAAAAGGAGTAACCCTTGAAGGAATGGGGATAAAAGAGTGACTTGCTGGTTTTCTATTGTTGTGTCTTCAAAACCTAGAATCACTAGACCTAGAGGGTTGTGGATAAGAATTTTTGCAATTATTATATTTAAAATCATGAAAAACAATGAAAAGATGGGCAACCAATTGCACAAGTTTGTTTCTCTCCTAATATGGTTAAACATGAGTTTGACACATTTTGAAAAAGCCCCAAACCAACCAAGTAGCCATCTTCTTCAAATAAAAACAATGCCTGGAACTCTAGAGAAGCCATAAGAGGCTGCAGATCCACCACACGTATTTTGCAATTGCTTCCCTGAGTTTCTACTTTCTACTTTCTAGCTTTTAGCCGACAGACCCACCTGCCAGTGCCATTGTTGGTTTCTGTAAATTATCGCCTGTCCTCAATTTTCTATTTACCTCGTTCATGAACCAAGCCCTACACTATCTAATGGGACAACTCTATGACTTCATGCAAACCACACAAATTATGTATGAAATTTCAACCTTATTAGCTAAATTTCCATCCTCTAGAAAAGAAAAAAAGAATCTAACCTTTTCACCAATCAATGGAGTTCTCAATATGCATGTAGATTGAATAGAATGAATTCTGTCATTTAACTTTTAAATAAGTTCCTATTCAAAATTTAAAAGTAAATACAATATTAGCAAAGATATCTAAGTTAAAAAAAAAAATTAAATCAAACCCAGGTCTCATAATTCAAATCACTACACCAAACATGACAAAAAATTAGTCATAACCAATGGAGTTGTTATATTAAATACTTGTATATAATGTTAAAATTTGAAAGTGAAATTACCATTGAACATCTAGTCTATGTTTATGTAATCCCGTCTTCTTTTTCTGGATCCTGCATCAAACTGAGAAAGCAAATAACCCAAAAGTGATGGACCAAAAAATAACCGATGATCGGATGTCAATATCATAAACGTTACAGGCATCCGTCTATTCATAAATTACTGCTACAGCATAACATGTTCAATTAATGGTAGTTAAAATACAAATCATTCACATCAGGCCTTGCATAACATAGGACTTTCACTTTACCAGCTCAAACAGCCATGTTCCAAAATTTCACCCTTTCCCATTCTCCATTCACTCTGAGGATGTGGAGTTTCCAACCCAGTACTGTTTTACTGCGACTAGTATCTTCTCAGGAACTAGAGGACCATCTTCATGGTCCACCATTTTAGTATCCCATCTCATTCCTCCGACTATCTTCCGCACCTTAATTAGCACATCAACTTCATCACGGAATATAATTGCACCTTCTGGTCTCAAAATCCGATCCATCTCTAGAAGAATGTCTTCTATGTTACATCTGCACTCATTTGTTCACTTATGAGTTACACAGGCATAAGAAATAGTACAGTATTGATCTAACACAAGAACAAAAAGATCTGGGAAGAATGATAAACTATTTGGTTCAGCCATAAGCACAGGGTAGAAAATCATAAAGATAAAAAACATCCAGGACGCTTACAAAGTCCATTAGTCTGGTGATCTGATGCAGCTCTATGCAGCTGCATCAATTGGACCCCAGAGCAAATACTCAAGATTACATTGAACTGCTGAGATTCAGATCATTAGAAGACACTTATGAGCTCAATAAAATAAGTCAAACTCAAGGTTACATTTCAAGCTAAATTGCTTTATATTTGCCTATGAATCAGCAAATGGTTAAGACAATGGCTAAATTGTTCATGCCTAATGCAAAAAGATCCTGGAAGCCATAAAGCCACTGCACCAAAGAATCATGGAATCAAGGCTGCTCATGTCATAAAGACATGTAGGTCAATAAAAAGCTTGACAGCATCTAAGGAACCATAGAGATCTGGTATGACATTACAGCAAAAATTTAGCCCAAAGGTTTGATTTCATGTCGAAATAAGCTGATTGTTCACCGCACATGTTCTCTAATCTATCTCCCAAAGGAGCGAATGATCAGCCCACTTAAACTGCAGAATCCATTCAAGTGGGCAGTAAGACACTCACTCGCAAATTGCTTTTATGGGAGTAAACGGCAAGTGAACATTTGCCAAATTACCAACTTTTTAAAAGAAAATATACATCAGTGAGGATGATTAAAAGTTTGGAATATAGAAATGTAACCAAGAATGTTAATCATCAGATTGCATCATGTTCATTAGCTGCTTAGGTTGTATCTCACTCTGTTTTACATATTTCATCAATAAAGGATATTAAAAAGAAAAGTATGAAGCATAATTATTTAAAACAAAAATAACACCACCATATCTTTACTTTTAGAAAGAAATAATAAAATAACTGAAATGATGACAAAATAAAGAAGTATGATTAAAAACAGATGGCCTCAGTATGCTCCCATCTCAGATGATTTCAAAAGTTCACTCTGCTTGTATTGCACCAAACCCATTTTGTGATTTGATTACCTAGATCACAGCCTTATGCACAGCTGTCTTATTGTGTTGTAAAATTACCACTTTTTCAGTATAGAGGCATTACTTGCAATCTACACATGAACTTCTACTTACGCATAAGTGTAATAGACTATGCAAAAAAATATTAGATCAAAAATTTGTGCCCATGCCTAACTACAAACATAAAAATAGCACCATCCAAATGTCTAGAGATAACCACTAAAATTTTCTTATACAATTTGTGGCAGATGAACACAAATAAAAAGACTTGTACAATGAATAAAGAACTGGATGCAAATTAAGCAAAGAAAACTTGGCCTTGTAGTTGAACAAGAACTAAATACAGAACTTACTTATCCTTGTATAAACTGAAAACACCATTGGCATGAATAAGGTCATATGTCCTTGGGTATGTGGAAAAAGCTTCGCACCTGAAAGAAAGATAGAGAATGACTTGGTTAATATTAAGTGCAAAAGAAACTGGAACATAAAAATCAACAGAAAAGGACTTTGGCCTACATGTGGGACACATTAGTGATTCAGAACCAAACACAGAAGTAGATTTTTGAGGAACCATACATTAGCATGTGCTTTACAAGCCATACACCAGAAATAAGATATTTACGAGTTGGTTAAACAACATTAAACTTCTTCATTGTATTGCATGAAAATATTAACATTATTACAGAAAAAAAAAATTGATAATGAGTTTGTTAATGTTAACTAGTCAAGCAACTGAAACAAAAATTAACAGAAAAGCTTTGGCCTACATGCGGAACACATTAGTGATTCAGAACCAAACACAGGAAAAGGTTCATCTTACCATAGAAAAGTATATTTTTTACTGGACCATACATTAGCACGTACTTTACAAGCCATACACCAGAAATAAGATATTAATTAGTTGGTTAAACGGCATTAAATTCCCTCATTGTACAGCATGAAAATATTAACATTATTAATGAAAATAGTTCATAATGACTTTGTTAATATTAAATCATAAAGAACCTGAAACTTAAATTAACAGAAAAAGGGTTTTGGCCTACATGCGGAACACATTAGTGATTCAGAAACACAGGAAAAGCCCATCTTCACATGGAAAAGTATATTCTTGGGTAACTTTAGGAATAGGGTAATGAAAGAGTTGGTTAAACAATACTAAACTTTCTTATTGTACACCTAGAAAATCTTAAGTATTGCTGAGGCATTCTAAAGAAGTAATATAATTGCTAAATTCTGCATATAAGCTAAAGTGACCAAAATATTTAGAATTTCATACCAGTCATGATATATTCCAATCAATCCTCTCTCATATATGACACCCAACGTGCCTTTTTTAGCTATTGTTGGAACAACATTCATAACCCATAATTTTGGAGACTCGATTGCAGCAGCAAATCCTCCCAATCCAGCATTCATATCCATAATGTTGCGATACCTTCCAGAGTCAATAAGCTTATTGATTTTCCTATAAGCATTTACATGCTTTTTCCATTTATTATTGTCCTCCTGGTATGTCTCAACAGAAACTCCAGGAACAGAACCACTGGAAACCCTTGGGGGAACAGCAAAAAGCCTTTCTGGAAATGCTTTCACTTCCCCACCAGCAACTTCATCTTGGCTACCAACATCAGGATATGAAGTAATGCATCCCTCCATTTTCTTGTACCTATCAGCCACCACAAATGAAAACACATGAACAGATGACACTGGATACTAGATAAATTTTAGTTGATGAATATTTAGCAGTTATTGGAATATAAGTAATCATCATATTACAGTGTGCATGCGGGCCATGCAAGTGGCATGACCAAAAAATTGAAAAGTGAAACTACTACAGATTCATACCACACATCATTTGGGTCTGCATTTTTGCAAAAAGTAACTTTAGAATCATCTTGTCTACCAGGACAAGATTCAGCATTTACTCTCTTTTGCCATATGGCCATCTCACCCTTCTCATACTTCTTGTCCCAGCAAAGAAGTTTAGCAACCTCCTCAATCTTTCTCTGTTCCTCTTGAAGTTCCTCCTTGGGACGCTGCCATGCTTTGTAATTATTCTTCCAATTGATTGGAGGTCCAGAAAGCACCCAGTAACCACCAGGCCTAAGAACTCGGTCAACTTCCTTCAGATACATTCCATCTACAAAGGCATAACTCATCACATAACTCTGCAGCTATATCTAACTGAAAAAAGGAGAAAATAACAAAAGCAATTCCCTTATTTGAAGAAGCTCTCACCATCAGCTCCCCATGGAATTAAGCACCGAGAGCAGTGAGCCATGTCAAAGGCTCTAGATGGGTACGGCATTTTTATAGTACCAAGAACACCAATAACAGCAGGTACACCCCTTTCAAGAGCAAATTGAACCTGTGCTTCATGTGAGTCTCTTGGTGCAAATGACATGGCGATAACATTTCTACTCCAAAGATATGCACCCCAACTGGCAACCTGGGTGAGATAAACAAATGCAAAAGCATCACCAACAGATTCACATCATCAAACAGAAAACACAAAAGGGAAACAAAAAGAATGAGGAACATACCCCACAACCAGTGTCCAGGGCAGTTCTGACAGTCCCATTAGCAATCGGTATCACTGAAGCTAGCTGATCAATATACTTATCTGCCCCTTGTGGGAACTGTGTTCCCCCACCTGGAAACCTGAACACATTGCCCTCGTATTGGACCCAATTCTGAATAGCCTTCTCAACTGTCAAGCTCTTATATGGCGCATTAGCATATGGTACATAGTCACGACTCTTGGGCCAAGGGAATGGGGTAACATAACCTTTAGGTGCTGGAATTAGGCAATGTAGTTTCTCTTCCTCTTGAGGACAATGCCTCTCCCGATAAATCATGTTTTCCCTAGGGAAAGTCATAGCACGTTTCTGATCTTGGCAGGGTGTGTAGTCAGTGTAACGGGGTTTACAAGGCTTGAACACTTTGGGCTTCGATTCAGAATCATTAATAGTGCCAATTTCACCACCATGATGGGTCTCAAAGTTTAGACTTGGGGTTAAATTGCAGTCTACCGTATTCTTAGTAATCTCCATAGCAAGATTGTCTGCCTTCCCAAATCCACTCCTCTGCCATGCACCCAGTATATAGAAGAAACAGCACAGCCCGACTACAACAAAAATTTGTATAGAGCTCCTAGTTCTACTATCCGCAGAATTAGTTTTTAATGCCATTACAGACCTGAAATCATACCAGATTGTTTCAGTATCAATTATAAAATTTCACAAAAAATAACAAACCGTACCCAAGGCTGCTAAGATCCATAAGTACATACAAGTATATAAAGGTAAGATATTGGAGGAAAACCCACTTTTTAAACAAGTAATATTTCATTCAGTGATTCATACTATGACATGTATAGTGCAGCCTCTAAAAGAGCTATACAAAGAAAAGCAATGAAACGACTATCAAAAAGTGAAACTCATCTACCAATGAGAAATCAAAAATAAGAAGGCAGATCATTTTTGTACTCTTTTTGTACAAGAGGTAGACAGCATAAAGTAAAATCAATTATAAAATTCTCCCTATTAGGGATAGAATAAATCTATAAGCAGTCCTACAAAGAAGAACAATGAGATACCATTTGGATAATTCGTTAGTTCTCAGTTAAACTTCCTGTTTAACAAATATTAAGGAACCCAATTTTTCTCAAAACTGGGAATTTTAAACAGCTAACAAAATCGAAATCTGATCTCAAAACCGCAAATATATAATCAGGAAAAAAAAAGCTGTAATTCAACACAAAGTAATTCAAACTAACCAAACAAAATTTTAACCAAATTGAAAGCTCAAATCTGAAAAAAAAAATGCACAGCATACTAAACAAAAGGAGAAACAGATAGATTACCAATCGCATGAAGCAGAGTGTGCACAAGATACAAAAGTAAGAGCAGAATAAAAGGAAGTGTTCCAGTTGAGTAGCTTCGCTGCTGTCCTCTGCAAAGAAGATAATGAGGAAGCAGTAGAAATGTGTAGGATACTTGCTGGTACAGATCTCAAAGATCCAACCCAGTTATTCTCTCGAATTTGAAACCTTGGCTCAGATCGCCAAATCTTTTAAATAAAATTAAAGCTAAAAAACAAAAAAAAACTTAAAATTAAGAGTTGGAGAGTTCCCACCACGTCTTGTTAAGAGAAGGGAGCAACTAATAAAATCCTCCAGCACGTCTTCTCCTCTCTCTCTCTCTCTCTCTACAGGCTGCAGCTTTTTTTTTTTATTATTTATTTATCTTTTTACTCGTTTTCTCTCAGGTTAAATATATATATATATAAAATTGCTTTTAATATTTCAATTATTTTTTTATATAAATGAGAAGGAATTCGAATATAATTAATTGGTTATATAATAAAAATAAATGTTTTATAATATGAAAAAATTTCTAACGTTGTCAATTTTTTATATTTAAAATATTTATTTTCTATGATTTCGTTAAATACGTATTAAATAAATGAAATTCAAATAAAAAATAGAATAATTTTATGATATAATATTATTTTAAATTAATCATAATAGATAAATTTATTTATTTTAATAATAAAATTATACATTATACATTTTTCTTATTACTAATCTCAAATAATATTCAAAATATTAACTTAATAAAATATTTATTATTTTTAAAGTACCATTATTTTTTAGAATAATTTATATTATAGTTCTTAAAATTTAATAAAATCTACAATTTAGTTCTACTTGTTTAATAATAAACAATTTAGTCTAAATTTTTATTTTATTAATGAAATGATACTTTTATTAACTTTACTGTCAATAAAAAATTAATTCAAATTATTATAAATATTAAATTTATAAAAATTAAATTATTAAAACTAAAAAAATTAATTATTGTAAAAAATAAAATTTGAAGGATTAAATTATTTAGTTTAATGGTGAATATTTTAACATTTGTTGTACAGTGTTGTCTTTATATAAATAAAATAATTATAACTCACAAGAAGTCTTCTTAACCGTGTCACTGATTTGAATTTTTCAAATTATATCTTTATTAATGTAATAAATCAGGAGAAATATCATTTCTCTATTCTCGCATCTAGAAGTAAAGATTTCAATGATTATGTTTCTCTCTCATAAAAAAAAAAACTTTTCCTCTGTTCTTCTAGTCTAGGGTTTTAGATTGTTGTTCTATTGCTAAGTCCACTTCTTCTGTCCCTTCTCCCGTCAAGTAGAAGAGGTTTCTTTTTTTTCCTCACTAGATTATGAGTTTTTCTTTTACCAAATTGGATTGTAAAAATTTTATTGTTTTTATTTTGATATTTTTTCAAATTCTTTCGTTTGTTGAAGGAGCATTTGTGGGCTAATTTATTATATTTTTCATACAATATGTCCACAAATTTATTATTTTTTTCATATAATATGACACTTTTTTTTTTTTTTTAAATTATGACAAACGGATACAATAAGGAAAAATCTAGAAAGATTTCAAGAAGAATGATTGAATGAAGGGACAGCAATGAGCACTTTTTTCAGTTGCTTTTTTTTGGTATGGAATTTAATTAAGGATCAAATTAATTATAGAATTCTGTATAATCATGTATTATGATTTGATTTAGTGATTGAAGTAATATAATTTAACTAATAGATTTTTATATTTAAAATTATATATAATATTTAATATTCAACATTCATTTACTGAAAATAAAGTGCTAAATCTTTTTTTCCCCTATAAAGTAAATAATCAAGAAGGTATACAAGCTCTAACGAAGAGAGGCTTGCATTATTATTATTATTATTATTTTTGAAATGGAGAGGCTTGCATTATTTATCTCACCCGTTGAAAAAATATATATATAAAAATATATTATAATTTTATCAATTTTTTTATTTTAAAAATTTTAATTTAATTCAGTATATATAATTTTATTTTATGTCTAAATAATATGATATTGTAATATTTATAAATAATGATAATTTATAGATAATAATTTTTAATATTTATATTAATATGAAATTTATATCATAAAATACTATTTTAATATAAAATTAAATTATTTATTTTAAAATAAAACAAAGGATAAATTGATGACTCAGTATTATTTTGTATTTTTTTTTAAATCCATCCCATTAATGTTTAATCCCAATATTTAAAAAAATTACTTTTTAGTCTTATAATTAATAGATTTATCCTTTTTTTTAGAACTCAATATTTTATTTTTAAAATTTAATTTAGTTAAAATTTAAATTTCATCGTAAAAAATTTATATTAAATAAATAATTTTTATTTAATAAAAAAAAATAAAATAAATATAATCTCAAAAATACTTTTATCAATAATAAAATTAAAAAATTACTATTTAGTATATATGGTATAAAAAAAACTCACTGTTTAACCATTTAAATTTAAAAAAATATTAAAATATTCTTAATATTTTAAAAAATCTACTAATTAGTTTCTCTATTAATTTTATTATTAAACATTTTATTATTTAATTTTTATAATTTAAAAAAAATTATTAGTTGATCTATTAAATTATTAAAAATTTATTAATTAGTCTCTGTATATCAGAGTATTTTAAATATTTTTTGTAATATTTAACGATTAAAATTAACGGAAAGAATAACTAGTATATTTTTTAAAATGTATGGGATGTTTTAATAAAATTTTTAAATAGTGAGTAGTGATCACAATGAATTTATTTTTAATAATTTAAATTTATAATTTCTATTGAATTTTAATTTTTTATTTTTAATAATTTAAATTTTATATATTTTAATTTTTATTGAATTTAAATATTAAATTTATTAAAATTTTTATTTATTTATGGTGATTTAATTTGAGATTTTTTTTAAAATTTTAACAAAATTAAATTTTAGATACTAAAAGGTTGAATTTAAAAAATAAAGAGATAAATATATTAATTATTTAATATTTTAAAGATGAAAATTTATTTTTTTATTTTAATTCTCTGAGAAAAGGAATTAAAATTTTGTAAAAATTAAATTTTAAAGATTAAAATATTGAATTTTAGAAAAATTAATTTAATTATTTTTTTATCATTAATAGTATTTTTTATGAATATATTTCTAATTTTAATAAAATTAAATTTTAAAAATTAAAGTGTTTGAAGTTTAAAATTATAGAGATGAATTTATTAATCTTTAAAGATAACAAATAAAATTTTCTATTAAAAATAAAAAACTTGCACTCTGCACGTTGGCTGCGGGGACGTGAAGGGACCCACGCGCTCAGTGAGATGACTTTTTGACCAAGGGAACTTCAATGCTTACCAAAGCGATTGGATACCTTACATGTTGGGTCCCACTCCCAATCACCGATCTCCAATCTGAGCAAAGGAGAAGAGTAAATAATCCAACTAGTGGTTTAAAAGTGCGGTAATTTAAGTAATTTTACCGTTAACGTGTCGCTATTGGCACATTCCTGGTAAATTTTTTTTAAGAGAAATTATATTTTAATTCCAACTTATATTAAAATTTAATATTTAAATCTCGTATAAATACACTGTTCTCTCTCCTCTATTTTTTGTTTAAAATTAAATAATTAGTCAAATCTTTTAAAAATTATTTTTTTTTCTTGTAATATCTGATTGTACCACACAAGAAAATTCACCGAGTTGCAGGCTTGCAGCAAATAAAAAGGAATTAAAAGAAAGGAAATGGAATAAAAAAATAGCTGAAACAGCCAAAACAAGATCAGCTCTGGAATAATAATTCAAAGAAAGAGATAGAGACAGAAAATCTAGAATTATCTAAGAAAAGCTCAGATGAAAAAAGAAACTAAAAAAAAAAGAGAAAAAAATCCAAAGATTGTAAATTCAAGAACTTCAAGAAAAAAAAAAGAAAAATCAAGCACAGAATAAAGACCTGATTCTCAGAAAGAAGAATGGGAAATCAAGGATTTGAGCGAAAATCAAGATAGAAATTGAGAAGAGGAAGAAAAAGCAGATAATTTCAAGAAAAAATGAGAACAATAAAGAAGAAGGGAAAGTAATAATTAAAAATGCAAAGTAGTGCATATCACGTGCTTTAGAATAGTAGATTTTGACTCCGTCATCAAGAAATTTTTCAATAAAATAAAATGTGAATTTTAAAAAAATAATAAACCCATTATAGCATCTAAGATGAGCTCTTTGTCATATGTAACTCCACGAAATAAAAGAACTAGCTCTAAATCATGTCATGAGTCTTATCTACTTCTAGTTGTCCTGTCCTTTGCTTGTTCGAAAGATATTCACATTGAATATTCTATTATTGAGATTGTGAAAAATTATCAAAATTTATCATATGTATCAGATCTTGCCATCATTTAAGAAAATATAGAAGAAGAATAATAGAAGAAAGAAGTAAGAATTTAAAGAGAAACCTGAAATTTAAAAAGGCAGTGTTAGATTTTGACTTGTTTGCAACTCTACTAAATTCATTAAAAGTAAAACCCATTTCGAGCAGGGCTCTAATGGCACTATCATGGAACCAAATCTGTAATAATGATCCGTAACCAATTGAAGGGGCAGTAGAAATGTAAATAGATGAGAAATTGACATTAAAATTATGTGATTTGAGAGAGATAAAATGGGAAAGAGAAGAAGGGTTTAAGGAATGGTGTTTAGTTTCAATATAGTTCGTAATATAAGACTGTCTTAGAGATTTATATGAAAATAACGATGATTAAAATTATAATAGTTTAACAATAATATATTTCATCATATTCAATTTAATGTGTATTGAATCTTTTTAACAAATAAAAGAGAAAGAGAAAGAAAGTCAAGAAGGAGCAAAAGAGTGGTTGTTAGCGTCTAGCCTTGGATCTTTGGTTGCCAAATGTGGTAGCTGTTGCAAGGGTTATTATTTTTTATACTAATTGTTGGGGCTTGTTTGCTCTCAAGGTCAATAATTGGTTTTGGTTTTGCCTAGAAGAAGTGGCTTCCCCTTTGATCCCTCTTCGTTTTTGAGTTATATAATTAATCTTTTCCAACTTGTGCATGTACGTGTGGAGGCTATTTTGTATGGATCGGAGCTTTGTTGGGTGGTTTGTTATTTTTCTTTGGATTCTTATCCTTCAGCGCGTGTGGTTTTTTTTTTTTTAGGTTTTATCATGATCTTTGGCTATCTAAAAGAGGGTTTTTGATTTTTTTCATCGACAACTTAAAACTGTATTACTACATTCGATTGTACTACTTTCGATGATTATTTTTCCATTAAGTTCTATCACAACTTTCTTCGGCTAGTGTTTTGATTGAAGCTCTAGTGTTCTATAGTTTTTATGAATTTGCATGTCCAATTTTCTTCATGACAAGCGTGATGTTAACTATGTAGTGAAATCAATTAATTTTTTTTAGTATTTCGCTACGTATTTTTCAAATAAACCTGTTTATAATTTAATTTATTGATTTAATTTGTTTAATTTGATTGGTTAGTTTTAATTTATTTTATATTATGAGTTTTTAATATTGCTGTATCCACTCTGTCATATTATACATCTTGTTTAAATGCTACACAGAAAGCGTGATAAAAAAAAATATTATAATAAAAAAAAAAAGTAAACCCATGAATTTTATAATTGTAAAATATAATACAAGAAGCCATCAAGCAAACATAAATTATTATGGTCAGCTACACATACCTCATGTATACAATGACTTTAATTTAAAGCCTTTTTTTGGTAATAAATGTAAAATAATTTTTTTTTAACAGAACACTTATAAAAACAGCTATTGTAACTAAATAACAGTTATATAAAAAGTATTAATTACATGAAAAGATTAGTAAAAAAATATTAGATTGGATCATAGTTTCGCTTTCAACAACGTTAGATCACGTCATGTTCACTTGGTGGTAATATCATTGACATTGCGGGGTGGCCTTAGCTTTTGGATTGTAATGACGTAGCAACATAAAAAAATGGGCTCTAGTTTAATTTCTTCTCATTCTTTTTTAAAATGTTTAAATTAGTAGAAAAATCCCATTGAGATTATTTTTTTCCTTTTTCTAATACGTGAAGGTTGCAAATTGCACGAAAAAAAAATTATATATTAACAAACCATTTAAAACAAATTGCTTTACATTTTTTTCTAATATAAAAAGTGTATTTAACCAAACTCAACGGGTTAACACATATATAAGAATCAATAAAAATTTCAATGAAAACCCAATCTAATTATAAGTCTAGCTCAAATTAAAACCTAATCAACTCAAAGAATTCAATATTAGAGCCAAAGGTTTTTAGAAAAAGAGACAAAAAATCCACCTTTCATTGATGTTCGAGATCTAGATAAACAGTAACCACAAATTTATTTTTGTTGGCTATCATACACAAAAATCAAACCCAAAAGATGCCAACAAAGAAAAATTTTTTAGAATTCAAAGACAACAACCAAACACAGATCAAAATGGATACGCAAAACCAATGCAAATACCAAACCAAATAGAGAGCTCAAAATTTTAACCTCAAAGAGGAGACACAATAAATTACTAAAAGAGCACGAATCACCAGACGTGGCGGTGTACTCTGGCCATCAACATCTAAGAAAATAACTTCCCTGTAAAAATAGGTCCACATAGACCATGTCCACAAAAATTTCTCACAAGTAGCATTGAACTTGAATTAAAAAAAAAAAAAAGCATACAGAATCACATGTAAATCCACGGCGAGGAGAATCACCGGCAGTAAGGCTCCAAAACTCTACCTCCCTCGACCAAAAATCCTCCAAAACCCAAACAAAAAACCAAGTAAAATCAGCAAGCAAGAAACACTCGATAAAATGCAAGCAAATCCACGGATAATTGAGCTCACCTGTTGCTTTCTCTACTCTTTTTCTTTTTGCGTTCACTCTTTTTTCTCTCGATTAATTTTTTTATATATGTTAAATTATAATTATAATTATTTTACTATTTTAACTTTTATAATTAAAATAAAATGATTCAAAATCAGAGTTCAAAATATTAATAATTATTTTTTACAGTTACGTTTACTTTTAACTTTTTATAAATCGTAAAAGATAAATTGAAAATACGTGAAGGGAGATTGAACTTCCTCTACACTCACATGTGCATTTTTGTTTTTAATCTGACTTGAACATATACCATATCAATATTATATAAATTTTACATACTTTGTCAAATTATATACATATTGAAGAGCCGAATTCGAAAAATAAATAAATATTGATACATCAATTTTAGATTCAATTCTTATGAGATTTTTTTTGAACTTAAAATCTACGATCCAATTTGCAACTTTTTATATATACTATATTAATTTAATTTATTTAAGCTATTTCATTTTATTCTAGACCTGTGAAAATAATTTACTTTTTAATTGAAATATTTAAAATTTCAAGTTCTAAAAAGGTTTTTAATACTATTAAATTTAATTAATTATTTTTATATAATATAATTATATTTTTAAGTTTCAGTAAGTTTTGATTTGATAAAATATTATTTTTATTTAAATATTAAAAATATTGTTATTTTCCATTAAAATAAAAATTAGGAATGCAAAAATGTAAGAATGGAAACCGTAAATAATGTTTAATATTTAAAATTATAATTTTTTTTCTTCTAAAACTAACATTTTATTATATCAAGACTTATTTAGATTTAAGTATAAAGTTTATGCTTTATTTTGCTAAAATTAACTTCGACTTATTTGATATTTAATGAAAAGTTGAGGGTCTTTTTGGATCTTTTCCTTTTCAAGTTCTAACATGGTAACACCTCTGTAGCTCAACCTTCGATTCAATTCTGTGGTTCTAACACTAGAACCCAAATCATATTTTTGTCTATCTTCAATTTCTGTAGCTGATCATTCTTCAAAATGTTGTTTCCTACGGTTCTCCGAGCAATCTTTTCCTACGCCGAATCTATGTAGATTGTATAAAGACAACGGTGAATTTTCCATTCCCCAGAGTTATCTTCACCTAAATTATGAAAGCAACCTAATAATATGAGAGGATTTTTTATCCAGGTGATTTTGAAAGGGACTGAACTTGAAGTAGACTTGCAGAATGAAATTGTAACTTTAATGTAGGTTGAAGAGCTTGGGATGCAGAATTAAGTCCTCAATGTGATTAGCAAAAGAGCTAGGGTTAATGTTTCACGTAGAATGAGGCATAGAAGCTTGAGTTTGACCCATTTTTTAAAAAGCTTTGGATACACGTTTGGGCAGCAAACCCTAGGTCTTGACAGACAATAATGGTTCCAACCCGAGGGCTAGATTTGGGGAGTTTCACTGAATTTGGAGTCCCAAGTTTCGCTATTTGACTCTCTCACATTACCCATGTCCTTTCTCTATCTATTTCTTTTTTTTTTTTTGCTAACCAACCACTAGACACTGTTGCCAAATTTATTTATATGTGAAATTAGTGAGGCTTTTTCATGTAATTTTAGAGATTCCATGTTGCTGTTGCCGGTTTTTTTTCCATATCTTGCATTGCCAAAAGCAAGAATTGAGGAATCCCACACTTTGGTTTCCAAAGCCCACAAAATCTGAGGAACTTGACTTTTGCCTGCTAATACACACCCATGTCCTAATTGTATTTATGTTCAAAAATAACCAAAGCCAACTACTCTTCAAGGGTAAGTCCTACGAGACGCTGCACAGGGGTCACCCATGTGAAACCGATATTAAGCTTCTGCTCGTAGATATTTATATATATAGAGAGAAAAAAATTTAAATATTTTACAATTAAAATAAAATGCAATAAGATTTTGAACTAAAATTTTTTTTATATAACATATATTTAGCTACTTTTCTTTTTAATATAGTAATATGTTTATTAACTTTCTAATATATCACTATCTAATATACTATGAGAAAATAAAAATTTATTAATTCATATATTTCTCAATACTTCAATTTAAAAAATGTTTGATTTTATATGTATACCATTAAAAATTAAAATTAGAAGAATTTTAAGATGTAAATTAAAATTAAGGGTTAACCTCAATAAAGAAAATATGGATAAAATTCTCAATTTAAACTGGAAATATATTTTTAACATATATAGTGCTGAATAAAGATTATGGCCTATGATTTGTGAATAGGTTGAAAAATGAAACCAAGTTTTCTCCCTTACATACAGAGAGTGATTATACAGATAAGTCCTCTCTCTCTCTCTCTCTATCTCTTAGATGCCCTAATTATGTCCTAATAGGGCAGAGGGGTGGTCCTCTTTATCGGACTTTTATCTGACAAGTCAGTGGAATAGAAGATGAGAGAATGGAATAGAAGCCGGATTTTCGGATTCTGAGACACTAAATCGCTTTTTTAATCTTACAGGAATTTCACACCAGAATATAATTTTCAGCTTTATGTCTTGGAACTTGGTTCTGCTCCACTTGCCAAATCACAATTCAAACAAAGACCATGGAAAATATTATTTTTATTTTATTTGCTTTGTCTTGATTTGCAGTGGATAGGACACAACTCTCATGCATGGGATCAATGTGATTAATGGACTGCTGATTTGGTTTCTTGAGATTCCTCATTTTGGATTAAATCTAAAAAAAAATGGGTTCATTAAGGTACAATTAAGTTTAAGAAATTAGAGGATTCTCGAACTCAAAAAATTTATTTCCTTGACTTGGGGTTTTCTTGGTAATTGTCCTACTATGAGCTTTGTCATTTAGAGGTTCCCCTGTGAGCCAACGGGATCCTCGCAAAACTCACACTCTCTCCTTTAAAGTCACCAGAAAAGTCGGCTGATCCTTCGGAGGCAGAACCCTTTTCTGGAAGCATATATTTGCTTCAAATTCAGCGAAAATTCTAATTCATTGTCAACTTGCTAGCTCTCTTTCTTCGCTTTACTCCTTTTTCTGAATCAGGTCTAGCTAGCTAGGTTTTCCTCTTCACAGTTTAGAGCTCTCTCTTCTTGCTCTTAGAAATTAATAGCCCTCTACTTTTGCATTTCTGGGTTTCATTTGTTTTTTCTTACTGTAAGCACTTAATTTCTGCTACAAAATTTTAAGCTTGGAGATTGTCGATACAAGGAGAGAGAGAAAGAGAGAGAGTCATGGATTATAGAAATGATGTTGACAAAATAGACGAAGTGATGTTGCCAGGGTTTAGGTTTCACCCAACAGATGAGGAGCTTGTTGGGTTTTATCTGAAGAGGAAGATTCAACAGCGGCCTCTTTCGATCGAACTGATAATAAAGCAACTAGACATCTACAAATACGACCCGTGGGATCTTCCAAGTAAGAACAACTACTATATTATCATATATATGCCAAGTTTTACGCCCAAAAACTATCTGGTTACCCATGTTTATTTTCTGGATGCAGAGTTCGCGACTACTGGGGAGAAGGAGTGGTATTTCTACTGTCCTAGGGACAGAAAATATAGAAATAGCGCAAGACCTAATAGGGTTACAGGAGCTGGGTTTTGGAAAGCCACGGGAACCGATAGGCCTATCTACTCATCAGAAGGCAACAAGTGCATAGGCTTGAAGAAATCCCTTGTTTTCTACAAAGGTAGAGCTGCCAGAGGGATCAAAACCGAATGGATGATGCATGAGTTTCGGTTACCTTCTCTCACTGACTCCGCACCACCAAAGAGTTTCATCGACAAAACTATTCCTGCCAACGTAAAGTATTTAGTTTCCAAGTATAGTACATAAATAATACCATTGCATTAAGGAATGAGTTTTGTATTCTAGATCATGATAGTTATTCTGTAATGTTCAGTGTTTGATGAGTGTATCAATCTTTGGACTTGCAGGACTCATGGGCAATATGCAGGATATTCAAGAAAACCAATTCCACAGCACAGAGGGCTCTCTCGCATTCTTTGGTTTCTCCATTGCCTGAACCTTCAACTTCTCCTTTACTTGCCAAAGGCTCACAAGTTAGCAGTCATCAACAGTTCAGTTCACAAAACATGCCACTCACTACAGAAACCAGCTCAGGCATCCATTTGAACTATAACAATCATGAGATACAACGCTCTTTTGTTGCAAATTTGTCTGCTTTAGGTTTTTCGACCTGCAAGCCAATGAATAATAATAGCAGCCCATTGGCAAGCAAACTCTCTCAGCTTCCCATTTCAAACGGAGACCTGACGGAGAATTTTTTCCTTCAACCTGTTGGAACATTAGCTCATGCAGCAAAATGCACGGTTGACGCTTCTTCTGTGCTGTTAAACATGTCCTCCTCAATGCTTGGAGATTTTGGTGACCATAAGCTGGCCAGTGATGAGAGTAGCACAGATTTTGCTGGACCTCAAGATCAACATTGCAGTGGCTTTTCATTAACTTGTTTGCCACAAGTAATGCAAGCGAATGCTGGTGACAATGCATTGATAAAGAATCCGAACGCGACACATATGGATGATCAGTGGGAGACAGTTCGTTCCATTGGATTACCCTTCAGTTTGCCTGTGAGTGTAGGTGATGCTTGGAAGCCAAACTTGCTTTGGGATTCTTCCTCATGTCCTATTGAGATGTCCACAAGTTTTTCCACAAACTAAGTGCTAATACATGAGTACATCATTAATATAGTTAAAGGATTTGTCTTCAATGTCCGGCCACAAGTGTTTATGTTAGGAAAGTAAGAGAAGAATTATGTTTACACAGAAATTCGTTGCCTAAGAGCATATTGCAAGTGTAACAAAATCAGATCCCAACATTTTCCGGCATTAGGAATCAATTAGTTTTAACATGAAGGTTAAATTTTAGAGAAACTTTACATGTATATATAGTTATTAAAGCTAGCCAGGCAGCCAGCGATCATGACATTTGGGTAATTGTGTTTCTCTCTTTAATTTACTCGTCCTTTAATTTGCCTAATCACCATGACATTGCATGCAGCTACTTGTTAGATATAGTAAAAGAAATGAATACATAAATAAATAAGATATATGTAGCAATTGAGGTCGGACAGTCTCCGAGTAATTGAGTGCCACTAATTTGTAATTTTTTTAAAAAAAATTATGTATACAAGTTTATCTCGTTTTCAAAAAATTTAAACATTTAATTTAATTACTACTAAATTGTGAATGCAAAAATTTAATTCAAGAATCTAATTTAAATAAATAATTAAAAAAATAAAATATATTCTCTTCGGTTATATTTTTTTATTATTTTAAAATCATTATCCACTTTTTTATTATAATAATATATAATTGATTTTTATAATCTTATTTAATTTTATATTATTTTCAAATCAACTTTTCATTAATCGTTATTTTTTTTTATATAAAATAGATATATAATTGAAAAGTCAATAAAATAAATGATTCTTTTTAATATGTATGAAAAATTAATTATATAATATTTACTACAGAAAAATTTCTTCCCGTTATAATTATAGCATATAAACGTATAAAAAAATAATGCAATTAAAATAATATAATATTTTAATATATAGTTTACTATTAAAATTTAATTTTTCTAAAAATAATAAATATTCTAACTTATTAAAATTTATTTTTGTGTAATTTCAATTATATAAATAGATTAGTAATTAAGTAAAATAAATAAATAAAAACTATATAAATAAATTAGTAATTAAGTGAGATAAATAAATAAAAACTATCACTTAATAATATATATATATATATAATTAAATTAAATAATGATTGAATAATCTAGAAAAAAATTTAAATTGAGATTTGAACTTGAAATATTAAAAATGAAAAATAAATTTTTTTAATAGAAAAAATGAGAGACTAAATAGTAAAAACTTTTTAACAAATAGATTAAAGAATTTAATTTTATAAAATATAATGATAATTTAATTAAATAATTTTAAAATAAAAATGAGCTAATAAATTTTTAAAACATATAAGATTTAATGATAATTTTTTATATTTAAAGAAAAATTATACGCATACTTCTAAAAAATTTCTAAAATTTCAAGAGGCCACTTTCAGCGTTCCGCCCCTGAGTAAATTATATTTGATGATTTCAAATTAGTTTAACTAAATTTAAGGAGTGTGTGTGTGTGTATATATATATATATATATATGCACACGTGTATCAGATATGTATTTAAATAGATTCATTTAAAAAGAAAATTGCAAAAAATAATTTTAACAAATAATTAAATAAAATTTAGATGACAAAAATTCCCAAGCCTTTATTTACAATTTTATTTAAGCTAAGATTTTTAATTGTATTAATTTGATTTTCAAACTTTTGACTTTAAATTTAAGCAAATAAATATTTGTACACAAAATAATTTATTAAGTTGATTTTTCAATATGTAAAAAATGTTTGTTTTATTGGGAAGTATAATATCAATTAACGAAAAAACTTATTTATCAATATGTCGTACGTTAGCAATTTTATTTACTTTCACATACCAAATAATTTGATCGTTAAAATGAAAAAGAAATTAAAGCATATAATTAATAATATTTTTAATTAAAAAATATATAAAAATTAGACTTAACTATGTAATTTTAGTTAATCAGTACATTAAAAAATATCGATTTATTATTAAAATCAATATATACGTTATATATTGTGAATAAATTAAATCCAAGCTGCCTGTTTATACAAAATCAACCCTCTACTGTCTGTCTTGTGTATTTAATTAATTATATAATTAACTTGCTCATGTAAACAGAAGCAATAGACTTTCAGAATTGTCAGAGGCGCCTCCGCGAGAGAATTTCCAGAGAGAGCGAGCCAAGGGTGTGAACGAGCATTTTGCTGGCTGGCGGGTAGGGGGTTTCGGCCTCTTCGCCTGCAGTTTTGTATTGCTTCTGTATGGATCTTGTTTATTTGGTTTCGTTTTTGAAGGGAGTCTGTTTCTTTCGCGGGTTTTCGGGTTTTGTTATATTTACTGATCGTTGATGTTGAAAATTTGGGACCGTGCCGCTGCTCTCCCCTGTGAGCTCTGTCGCATCTCCTCTCTCGTTGTGGTGTTAGTCTTGTTGGAGGTGCATGCTTTTCGTTTTGTTGGACTGTTTTGCTGGCGGTGGTGGGTTTAGTGCTTGCAGAAGCTCTGCGTTGGTTTGTAGGTGGTGCGCTTTGATTTGTCTAGATTGAGTCGTCTGAGCTCCAGTTTTGCATGTAGATGTTTGTGCAGATTTGATTTTTCTTAGCATGCATGCAATTTTATTGCTATGGTCCGGCCGTTTTCTTCTTCTCTTCGGCTATGGTTGTGGGCAGAGGTGGTGGCGGTAGAATCGGCAGGGTGTGAGTTTCAATCAGCTATGGATTTGGACTGGATGGTATATGGGATTGTGGCAGCATGAGGGCTTGTTGAGGGCTTTGCAAGTTGTGTGGGTTGGGCTGGATCTTTTGCTAGGTTTTGGATTGGTTTTCATTGTGAACTTTGTAATGTTCTTAGCCCACTCACCTTTTAATGCACCTGATAAAAATATATTTTCTCATATAAATTAAATATGCATTTTGTATTAAATTTATACAGTTAAAATTATTTTTACACTAAAAATACTGTCGTTATCCTTCGGCTTTTTAAAATAAGGAAAGTAAAGGTTTGTCCAAATTAGTTTGCTGATATTATTATTAATATCCCTTTCAAGATTGATTGCACAAAGCTGCTAATGGTCGCCACCAAATAGCTTAATTTTTAACCTTCTTTTTCGTTTATTTATTTTTTATACGCCCAACAATATTCTAATATTGTATGGTTTCTTATGCTCTAAGTCTTTGACTGTTGTTTTTGTTTTTTTATTAAATTAACAATAAAGGATATACTACCTCTATAAAAAGCCTAAAATGCAACCATAAACAATCCCAAGAAAATGGAGAAGCCACAAAGTGAAGAAGTTGTGTTGTTCGGGACATGGGCTAGTGCTCACTGCACCAGGGTGCAACTCCCTACTTCACTACAACCCAGTCCACAAGAAGGTGCCTGTGTTGGTGCACACAGGGAAGCCCATAGCTGAATCACTTGTAATTCTCGAGTATATTGACGATTGTTGGAACATCTCTCCCAATCTACTGCCCCTGGATCCTTATCCAAAGCCAAAGTTCGGTTTTGGGCCAATTTTTTTGACCAGAAGGTAGGCCAATTCTTTCAAACTAGAATTTTTGTGCAAGTAAAAAGAGATTAACTTCCTAACTCCCTGTTTTATGCTTGATGTTAGATTATACCAAGCTCATATGCAATTATCTTGTCCAAGGGCAAAGAACAAGAGAACGCCATTAAAGAGTTCAACCAGCTGCTTAGCGCGTTTGAAGAAGGCATCGAGAAGGATTTCTCAACAAAATTTCCTTCCAACGGTGGGAATGAGACCTTGGGATTTCTTGAAATCGTTGTAGGTTCACACGCTTGCAACCATCGAGCTTTTGAAGAGGCTGGGGTGCAGTTGTTGACCCAAAAGAGCACCCAGCATTTTTCTCATGGGTGGCTAAACTGAAGGAATGCCCTTTGATGAATGAAACGCTCCCTCCACATAACAAACTGGTTGCCAAAATGAGGGAGAGACTTTTCCAGGCCCCTAAAGCTTAATCATGACGAATACAGCAACAATACACGTATGGTTCTACCTTCCAGCATATGGCAATCTATCATTACCTGTAATTGTGTGTTAAGAAATAAACATCTCGAGAGGTCGACTTTCTGAATTCAAGTCATCTAGATATCTTCGTGCAAGAGAAAAACCTCCCCTTCTTCTCACACCAAGTAATAAAAATAGAGCATCAATGACAATTAGCCTGTTAGTCTTGCACCGAACAAAGAAATGCCAATCTCGCGCCAAGAAGAAGCGACCATCAAGACTCACAGATGCAATGGAGGTCAGAATGCCTCCTGACAGTATATACACGCTGCCTCCAAGAAGATCGCTTCTACGATGACCACCCTGTATTCCCCAGTTTAAAAAAATCATCGCCACAAATCAGCCTGGATAATTAACACCACTAGCAAGACCTGAATTACTCAAAACACTACCGTCAAGTTGTCAGTAATAATAGCCCACCATGCAAGCTCAACGTGATTATCTAACAATCTGATACAATTTGTAAATAATCCAGTATGAGTTACACGTCAACCAAGAAATAAGTTCAAGAAAGCATCAAAGATAAATAATAACACATACAAAATTGCACAATTCTTTGTAGACAACTTTGAAAATGGATGACTAGAAAGCATAGTTCACAAGAGCCAAAACAAAATACAAATTCAAATTGGAATACCCTCAATACATTTCAAGGCTCATTAACATTGGCTGTTTCGACAAAATGTCCAAGTCATTGGACATTTCAATCTTAACTTCTAGAGGCTTGCTTTTCTTTTGCTTTCTGAATCTTCAAGACCTTTTTCACGATCTTTTGTTCTTCAACCAAAAAGGCTCGAATAATCCTGTCCAGTTAGATTCAATTTAGACCACTCTATACAACAAATTAAAAGCAAGAATTTCTAAAACCAAAAGAGTTGCATAAAAACGAACCTTTCTCTGACAGCACTACCAGACAAGACACCACCATAAGCCCGGTTCACAGTCCTCCTGTTTCTTGCCAATCTTGACCTCTTATATTCAGCAGGTCTCAAGTGAGGAATCTGCAGATGTCAATAGCAATGTATGGGAACTTGAGAAGCAAAACTGTATTTATAAGGGGGAGGGGAGGAAAATCAAATGCATCAACACCAAACAACTCTCATAACAAAACATTCAAATACAAAACATAAAGCACAACCATCTCCAAGTTCCACAATTCAAATTGAATTGGGCTCCTTCGCGACCAAATCAAACAGTTCAGATTTAGGTGGAACTTTGTTAAAGGTCGATCAACCAGTCTAAAAAATCACTTATTCACTTAAAAGAGCATATTTAGGACATTCCAATATACATCAGCAAGCATAGCAAGGGTACGAATCTATTAGCCTTCAAATGCAAGCTTTTTGTCCTCTATTGAAGGTTTTGATTGAGGCGTAATTCTCTAAGAAATAGCTTAAATTACTTCAGATTGCCTTCTCCCATAGAGATTTCTCAGTTATCTCTCTTAAATGAAACAAGCAAGCAGTAATTTTGACCTAACTTATTAATTACATTTAACCTGTTAAAAAATTGGGATATTAAGCCAAAAATATCTCATAATTCTAGAATCAATGCAGAAAATTCTAAACAAACTAGACGTGAGCGTGCTTTGATAATCTCATAGTAACTAGAACTAGAAGAGAAACAAGTTGGACAATTGGGGAACATTAAGTGCATCACTTGGCACACAATGCAGAATAACAAAATATTTATTTCAATCCCATATTCACATTTCTCGTATATTTGAAACTAATGTCAGTCCTGACATTTAAACGTACGCCCAGAAGATGCTAATGATTGTGTACTCCAGCAAACAAGGTGCAAACCCGCATTGCTGACGTTCAACATAAGTTACATAACTACAATTTCTGAGCCAGAGAAAAGAAAGATTATAGCAAAACATACCCCTTGAATCCTCTTCCCAGTAACAGGGCACTTAGGACCACTTGCTCTCTTCTTTGTTGTCTGGTAAACCAACTTTCCTCCTGTTCACATCCACACCCAATTCAAGAATCTACACAAACACAACCATCTATACAACACCAGATCCATAATGTTTATTTGGATCCACAAACACAATCCATACAGAATGAGAGAGAGAAATGATAACCTGGGGTTTTGACTACCCGGTGCTGGTTTGATTTGGTAGCATAGCTGTGCCGTTTCCGGTACGTCAGTCGCTGAACCATTTCTACCTCTCTCTCGCCTAAAGTTTTTGATGTGGGGGGAGAGCCAAAGCAAAGAGGAAAGGGCCGTGGTGGAGGTGGAGAGAAGATTAAAAGGGTATTGGCCGCTTGCTATGTTTGTCGCCCTAGATCCTAGGGCTTTAGTTTAATGGAAGGAACGGTCTAGATTTAGGCCCGAATGCTTGGATGAGTTTCACGAAAATGGGGACAGGTTAATGGCTGGCTCGAAGTTAGGGCTTTGGCCCAAATACATTTTTCACACTTGTGGCTTGTCCTTTACTTGCAAAATTGCAATTCACCCCTTTCAATTTATTTAGTCGTCTTAATAAGCCATATTCTTGTATGAAATTATATTCCCCTCACAAAAATATAATTATTTTCTTATTGGTTTCAATAATTTTGTTATTTACAACTATATTATTTAATTTCTTTAATAAATCAAAAATATTTAAAAATGAAGAGAGTCCTAAACTTTTAGTAATTTTCAGTTTCGTACTCAACCACTGCATTTGCCTTTTGGAATACACTTTAACTAAAAAGATGTGCTTGAAAAAGAGAGGAAAATTTGCTTCCATTAACTTTGGCTTTAGGAAACAAGTGTAACATGACACTAATAACTTTACATGTATATGATAATATACATAAACCATCTTGAAAAGCAATTATCTACTGCAAGAAAAGTGGCGGTCTGAGTCTGACTGCTCAACTTGTCAGCATGGGAAGAGCAAGAATGAGGATTCTACAAAAACTTTTCTATTACATAGGTTAATTTTGTCTAATTTTTCATGACACCATATCAATTGATCTGTTGTTAATTTGGACATGTTTAGAACTCTAGAGATCAATTTCAGTTCCACCTGAGCTATGAACAATGTCTGAATGTGATGCACTACCTCTTCTTTTTGCCTTTTGAACCTCTTCATTATGCAACTTCCACTTCTCAATATGTCTTTAAGCTTTTTATCCTTCTGTGTCACATCAAAGTAAAATTAATGTAATTTCAAGACTCGAAATTATGATAGGGAGTAGAGAGAATGTACCTTCTGAAAATCGGTTCGAATATCTGTCAAAAGCTCTGAATCTACATGGTCTTGGAGATTAACATTGGTTTTTTGATGACCTCGTAAGATCAGACTGCTTTCTTCTTTATCGGCACGAAGGAATTCCCAGAAATCCCGCATTGATTGTTCAATGGTTTCTATTAGCATTTGGCTTGTGATTGCATCTTCATTTTCATCTCCTCCTTTACACTTGTCCTTGAAACTATCTTCTGCAGTACAATTACAGTGAGTTGTATATAGAATAATGGCTCAAAAATGGTCGATTTTGCAATAGTCTTTACCTTTAACCAGAGGAACTTGAAGAAGACTACGAAGGATACATCTGCTCTTGACATAATTCAAGACCCTGGGACCTTGAAACTGTTCATTCTCAAGAAATCTTTGTACCAGGACTTGAAATAGCTGAAACTCATCGGCTACTTGATTATATTGATGGGATCCTTGAGAGTCATATTTCTGCAATTCTTGGGCTTTCCGGTATTGCCAGAGGAGTATTTCCCAGGAAAGGCAAAGCTGTCCGACATATATGGTTTCAAGATCACTCTGCATATCTGCAATAACTTTTTCCATTGGATCAATTACGGCAGTCCCTCTGCATGATAATAAGTTCTGGGAAAGGAGAGAGATGGTTGAAGATTTCCGAGCTGTCTGAAACTGAACTGTGTCTTTCATCTGCAGTAGGCCTAGAGTTGGAACACAAAGCCCATGAGTATGAACTAGTCATTGGCTCATTGCATGTCTTTTGAAAGTTGCTTTGTGCCAAAGAAGAGAAATCTATTGGTCTTAACAGATCTAAGGAGCAAAGAGAAATGGTGGGCCTCTTTAGCATTAGATACTAGGACGACGTTCAACTAATAGTAGCTTCTAGAATTTCATGAGTGGAAAAGGAGTTTGTTGGTTTTTAATGAATAGATGATGGGGATAAAGAGGATGGAAGACACACCACAAAATCTAATTGCCAGAAAAGATTTTCTACTGATATTAAAAGAAAAAGAAAATCTGCAGCATGATCAGCTGGGTTAACCAAATGAAGTATTCTAGTATTGTAATCTCTATTAAGAAACTTTAATAAGAAAATTAACAGTAAGAAAGTTGTTAAACCTAATGTCATACAAGTTAAAAATAAAATCTGTTTGCAGCGTAAATCAGAAAGATCAAGCAGAAAGGTTACATGGTGAACTCACTAAGCGAATGCATGGTCTGGAAGTTCAAGACATCTAATTTGCGCATTTTGTCCAAGTAGCTCTTGTAAATCTTTCGAATCTCCTCCAGGAGATCTTTGTGCTCGAACTTCTGGTCTTCAACCTTCATTGGCCTTAGTTCATGTACTGGCTTCGGAATTTCCAATTCTTCAGATTCTGATTCTTCAAGAATAGTTGGAAGACCCCCAGTTCTTGCTAGTTTGAGCCCCATTTTTAGCTGTTCTATTATGTCCTGGTCCTCATACATGTAATCTGTATCGTTTTGAACATGCGAGTCTGAGGACTTCTGCTCATGGAAGCTAGAATCAAATTCCAGTTCTGCCGTATCATGGACTAATTTTTGCTCTTCTTCTTTGTCAACAGCGTTGCTTAAATCCTCTTTAGACAGCATTTCCTTATCCAATTGGAGCTTTATTTCTATATATTCATCATCGGAGTCGGTGAATTGGTCTCTCATTGAAACAGCCTCTATTTCTCTATTATGTTCTGTCTTCTCCTCATCCACCAACACACTACTTTCAGGTCTAACTCCGACGGAAACTGCTACTTCAGATTCAAATACTTCCCCGTCATTTCCATTAACCAAAAGTTCAGAGTTCGTGTCTAAAGCATCCACTTCTGGCTCATCGGAACTGTTTGCCTCGGTGGATGTTTCCGGTTCTGGCTTCTCCGAAGCCTCTTCAATGGCCAAACTTTTGACAGAGTTTTCTTTTTTCTCTGCATCCCATTCATGCTCTCCAAAACCCCTGTCAACAGTAACTCTATCATCGGAAATTAACTCTTCTTCCTCAAGATTCTTATTCCCCATCAATGTTTCTTGTTCATGTTTCTCCTCTGAAGCTTCATCAATTACAAAACTTTTGAAGAAGGGCCCTGCTTTTTCTGCTTTATCCTCTGGCTCTGCGTCCATTTCAACGTCCTGAAAATCCTCGTCAGTAAATTCTCCAGTATCAGCAATTGGAGTATTAATAATAGCATCATTATTTGAATCCGGGAACAGTTCATGGACAGTAAAGCTCAAGGTTACTGGTTCTTCCACGAATCCGCAGATGCCTTTCCCAGACAAGAACTCATACTTATTAGTGCTCGCCAGAAAGACACTCTCCATAACAACAGAATTCTCTCCTTCACCGTAGCTTTTTTTAATCTCTGAAAGCTGAGCACAACAGGAACCAAATTGATCATCTTCTTGTTGATGAAAAACCTCATTAGAATTGGATTCAAACTTGTCCTGACTTTTTCCTTCCTGAAATCTGCCAGAAAAAATAACAATCATTTAAGGTTAAGGATCAGAAAACATAAAAAGTATCACCAACCCGAGGTAAGCAAATCAAGAATACCTGAAGATGTGTCTGAACAATGATCCAAACAGAGAAAGTGTGTAGCTACAGATAAAACTAAGGATCCTATACATGCTATCATACACGAAATCGTTTATAAAACCTACAGAATGAAGAAAATGAAACTGGGTTTTGATAGTGTAGAAAAATCTAGAACCCATGAGCAGAATCCACTTCTCCTTGCTTGTTTTCTCAAATTGCAGCGAAAGTTAAAAGAATGGCAAATGAAAATTCACCATGAAAAATGCATAGTAGAGTGGAATCTCCACTTGTAGAAGGAGAAATATGCGGACACAAATCTAGGCATCTGTGTGCGTGATCAAATTGGCGAGATTGATGGAAGGGGATTGAAGTTCAAGTCACTAGAGAAAGGCAACATTTTGCACGGAAACAAGTGGAATGCATATGGGAATTTTCTTGGATTTTTGGGTCCAAACTTTTCTCCAAGAAAGACTTGCCGGATGTTTATACAAATGTAATTCCAAAGTTTCAGATTGTGGGGCCTCCGTCAAAATCTAGTGGAATGTGGGGATTTATAAAAACAAAAGAAAAAAAAAAATCTTTGCTGAAAAAACAATTGAAAAACAAAAAAAAGCCTCTTTGAGAAAATAAAAATAAAAAGGTCGGTGGTGTTTGGAGCTTTGATTAGGGTTGAAGGATATTAAAATAAATAAAATTTAAAAAGAGCGTACATGTATAGAGGTTGAGAAGCACCCAACCACCATCATAAATAATGCTATTGCCCAATATCTGGTATTCAATGGAAAATAAAAATCCAATGTGAGTTTCAGTTCTGGATTTTTTTTGTAGGACCTCTTGTCCCCTGAATTTTGGATTTTTTTTTCTCTCTCTAATCTCTATTGAATATTCTTCAAATACTTCTTTTAAAAATCTTCTCAGATTTCATTGTACCTTTACCCTCGATGAAGATGAGTGTAAGTGGAGGAAGGAGGAGAGTATGTGGATTGGTTATAGACTATTTAAAAAGAGAAGATGAATTTGGTAATCAACTATCTAACTTAACTACTTTCTTCTATGACCATAATTATCTTTGTAGTTGTCCTAATTAAATTGTCAAATTCAGAGAATCCCTCTGGTTTGATCTTATGATAAATACCAAATAAATGGATCTATTAATATGATTAAGTTATTCAAATTAGCATTTTTTTTAAAAAAAAAAAAAATCTTTCAAACAAAAGCGATTCTGGATAACCGCTTTATGGCTTGAAAATGGGATCTTAAAAAAAATTTATTTTATTGATAAAAAAAATAAAAATATTTTAATAAATTGTTAAAAATATAAGAAGCAATTAATAATCACATCACTGACATTCACAGCCACCTGTTGGTTTTGGTGGTCAGAAAGGGCCCAAGTGAGTGTCATTTTCCGGTCACTATAACATTACATTAATGCCTATTAATCGTCGCATAAGAGAATTTATGTAATTAATGATATTATTATATAGTATAATTATAATAATCAACACTGTGTTTTTTATTCAAAAAAAAAAATCAACACTGTGTTTCACCCGTGGAATCATCTGTTACTGTTTGGGAAGACTGAAAATTAAGTGGACGTGAAATATATTGTCGTTTTTGTAGATTAAGTAGTCAATACAGTCATGCATGTGAATTGGACTATGACACACATAGCTTTAACAGTTGATAATGTCGACACCACAAAAACAATTACTTCATTCCAAACCCCATCATTCAATACTCAGAATTTGATTCCTGCCATGCAAATTTGGAGGAATATCTAAGAATACTAATGGAGCTGGTCAGGAACTGAATCATCAGGTTGAACACATCGCTACTCTCATTTCAGTTCTTTAGAGTTGGACAGATTTTCTTTGGGGATTTTTTTTATATTTTATTTTATTTTGTCAAAAATAAAATATTAATTTGTTAATTAAAAAAGGGTAATTTACGATTTAGTCCCTAGATATTACCATTATTAACAAGTCAGTCCCTGTATTTTTAGAAACCTATTAAAACGTCCTTATGTTTTCTCTCCGTCAACGAAATAGTCCTTCTGTCTATTTTTACCGTTAAAAATATAGTAAAAGACTATATTACCCCCTATTATTTTTCTCCTTCTCCTCCTTCCTTTTCTTCTTCATCAATTCTTCTTCTACTTCTTCTGCTTCTTCTTCTTCTCCTTCTTCTTCTGCTTCTTCTTCTTCTCCTTCTTCTTCTGCTTCTTCTCCTTCTTCTCCTTCTTCTTCTGCTTCTTCTGCTTCTTCTCCTTCTTCTTCTTTTGCTTCTTCTCCTTCTTCTTCTTTTGCTTCTTTTTCTTCTTTCTCTTCTTCTTCTTCTTCTCATTCTTCTTCTTCTTCTTTTTCTTCTTCTTCTTCTTCTTCTTCTTCTTCTTCTTCCCCTTCTTCTCCGTCTTCTTCTTTTTCTTCTTCTTCTTCTTCTTCTTCTTCTTCTTCTTCTTTTTCTTCTTTTTCTTCTTCTTCTTCTTCTTCTTCTTCTTCTTCTTCTTTTTCTTCTTCTTCTTCTTCTCCTTCTTCTTCTTCTTCTTCTTCTTCTTCTTCTTCTTTCTCTTCTTCTTCTTCTTCTTCTTTTTCTTCTTCTTCTTTTTCGGAGGAGGAGGACGAAAGAAAAGACAGGGACTATTTCGTTGACAAAAAGAAACGATAAGGACGTTTTAATAGATCTAAGAAAAGATAGGGACTATTTGGTTGACATAAAAAAACGATAAGAACGTTTTAATAGATATGAAAAAAGATAAAAATATTTTAATAGATTTTTGAAAATGCAAGGACTAACTTATTAATAATTGTAATATACAAGGACTAAATAAATGGTTTTATTTGAGGGTAAAATTGGATTTTAAAAATTTTCTCTCTCCTCCTTTATTTAATTTTAACGGAAAATAGGACGGAAGGACTATTTCGTTGACGAAAATAAAATATAAGGACGTTTTAATAGGTTTCTAAAAATACAGGGACTGACTTATTAATAATGGTAATATCCAGGGACTAAATCGTAAATTACCCATTAAAAAATTACATGTTAAAAATTTTAAAAAAATTCCCTCCAAACCTTAAAAAAGAAAGAAAAATAAAGAATAAGAGAAACAATCGGGCCTCAAAGGATAATACAAAACCCAATGAATTCAATCTAGACAATGTCCGATTACAGATGATGGGCCTATAGAAAGCCCAATAAAGAATGCTCTCTGCTCTTCCCAGTCCGCAACAAAGGCGCCGTTTCTTCGCAACCCAAAGGCTGCAAAAATTTATCAAACCCAATTCAATGGAACACGAAGAAGAAGAGACCAAAAGATGGGCATGCAGAAGATGCGGCCACGTCGGCCTGGATGAATCCGACGGCTTCTATTACTGCCAGGAGTGCGGTGCCCAGGCCGACGATATCATCTTGACCGGCGTCGCCGATGAGGACTTCATCGACAAGGCCGGCGATGGTGGCGCCCTTTACAGCGCCCGCTACACCCGTCATCCCCAGAGAACCAGCACCATCCAAGCCGACCCCTCTTCTCAAGCCTGGTTTCGCTACACCCAAGAAGAAGACAATAAAAATACTTCCAACATCAAGGTCAAGAGAGAGGAGCCGGATGATTACCATTATAGCAATCAGTATTTGGACGGGTTGGGACCTATGGAGCCTGAGGATTTCGGTTCGGGTGCAGCCGGGAAGTTGAGTTACGAGGATTATTACAACGAGGTGAGGATTAGGTATGTGATGGGGATGCAGTGGATGATTCAGTTGCAGTGTGAGGCTCTGGTCGAAAAGTTCAATGCGAGCCCTTTAATATGTGGAGTGGCTGGAACTGTGTGGTTAAGATACTTGGCAGGAGCTGGGGTTTTTAAGGAGGCCTGGGCGGATGAAGTGTTGCTGGATTCCGAGACTAAAACATCAGGTGAAGAAACCTCCAATAAAATTATATTTGTTTCTGCTTGTTCCTTCTATGTTTTTTTTGTGCGATTGGGATTGTCTCTGAATTTTTAAATTCAAAATCTTTTACAGTTTTAGTTTTAGAAAAATCATGTGGTTGCAGTGGTAAAATCGCTAATGACATATTCCAAAATTTTGATAATTTCCAACGCTTGTCATTATATTGAGTTATCCTGCGAATACTTATTTGTTGGATGCTTGCTTTGCTCATTGAGTATTCAGAATCTTGTGTATTTCCTTTTCTATTAGACCCGTAAGTTTTTTGTGGATACCTTACTGAATTACTGTATTATGTGTTTTGGAGACGCATTTTATATGCTCAACTTTAGGTTCTTGTTCTACCACACTTGTTTACGTTATGTTATTAAGGTCTCCCGCTTTATAGTGTTTGGCCTTTTCAGGAGACCCAGAACATGTGGAAATCCGTTCCTGTCACAGAAATGAACCTCACAATACATATGGTCAGCGTGCAGTGATGATATGGTTTAAGTATTTGAGGAAGGCAATACCATTGTCTTGTTCACTGGCTATTTCATTTTTGGCATGTCATGTTGCCAGGGAAGCAATTTTGCCCACAGACATAGTGAAGTGGTCATTTGAAGGGAAACTTCCATACTTTGCTGCTCATGTTGAAATCGAAAAACGCTTTGAGCGTTCTTCACCTGCCTGTCCCATCAGTCCAAGACTAATGTTTAGGCCTTCTCAAATAGTTCCAATACAGAAGCTGGAATCAATGGCAGCAGCGATTGCTGAGTCGATAGGCTTGCATTTACCTCCAGTGAACTTCTATGGGATAGCTTCTCGCTATCTCAAGAAGCTCTCTCTTCCAGTCGAGAAGATTCTTCTACAGGCATGCCGCATACATGAATGGTCAATGCCCCCAGATTTATGGTTATCCATAAATGAGCTGAGGCTTCCTACACGTGTCTGTGTAATGTCCATACTGATTGTGACTGTAAGAATTCTCTATAACATAAATGGTTTTGGGGCGTGGGAAAGAAGTTTGTCTAGTCGCAATTGCTCTACTTCTGGTCCTCATCGTGGCGGTAGAATAGACTCCACATTTGCTTCTGAAATACTGGAAGATGCTCAAGAAGTTTCTGGTTGTCATCTGGACAAGGTCAATAATTTAGGTGAAAAATTCATTAAAAATCATTCACACCTTCAGAAGCCTGAGTTGGATTCTTCAGAGCTCTTGTACCACCTAGAAGCTACATATAATGAGATTGGTGATACTTATGGTATTTACTTAGATGTTTGAATGTCTGCTCTGGGAATTTTTTTTGCTTTTAATCCCCCAGTCCCCTCATTTTCCCATTTTCTCTTGCAGAGTTTAGAAAGGACTTACCATCATATCTCCAACACTGTAATGATGTGGTATTTGCTGGAGCAGGACCATCACATATGGATCATCTTGAGGAAGAAAAGTTAATAGAAAAGTTATGGGATTTCTATCAGAATGAAAAGGTGATGCTAACTCATTTCAGAAAAGCATATAAACTATGTTCAGGTTTATGTTCATGTTGAAATATTTGCCATATTGGAGAAATCTGGACCAGTTAAGTCTGTCTAAAATGTAGATGTGAAATACTTCTATGCTTCTATTGTTTTAGACATCTAAATATTGCTTTCTATTGGTTGTTATCTAAGTGTTCTTGGTATTTTGCACCCTTATCCTGAAGGTGAAATAGCACTGCAGTCTTTGTGCTTTAATTAGAAGTTAGTGATGTCTTAAGAATATGGAACTATAGGAAGAATTTGGCTCTACTATCATGGGGATGGGATTGCCTGTCTCATATAATAAATCGCTTGCTGAAACTATTTCTTACTTGCATAATATTGGAATAGTTTTCTAAATATTCAATAACAGTAAAAATGAAATAATGAGTTATGTCAGGTTACTGAGAGCCTCATTTTGGAAAGTCAGGGGCAAATTAGAGTACATATATGCTAAAACCTAAAAGCAAGAATATTTCATTTGCTATATTGAAGTCCGTAACATTTTGACTTAAAAAAAACACTTAGGATCTCACCTTTTAGTTTTTGGCTTCCTTGTCTTTTATAGCTCTACTAAACTTGATGGAATTTTAAGATGATTTAGCTCACATGAGTCTCCACAAGCATGTAATTTATACAATCACCTGCAGCTGCATTCTTTCATGGTCATCACATGAAGAGCCTTGGTGGTGCAGAAAAAAGTGGGGGTAATGATGAACAAGAATAAATGGAAAAAAAATTGCATGTTACTGTGCCAGACGTATTGGATGATGTAATAAGGTTGTTAGATGATTAATGACATGAGTAAAACTCTAATATTAGTTTGCTTTCATATGAGATGTGGTTCATGCAATTAGCCTCCTCCACGCTCTGGAATTTAATACTTAAATGTTATTTTATCAGAACTAAGGTTGACATTACATTCTCAACCCCAGCCTAGTCGTTTCTTTTTTGGTGGGATCTTCTCCTGGGAAATGGATTCAAATGCTAACTGTTCTTATGCTTAATTGTTGTCAAAAATCATGTGGCAAAGATTGATCTTTATGCTAACTTGTAGAGATTTTGCTGATATCAGGATTCTGAGTTGGGAGAAGAGCCTGAGGTCCAAAGTAGTAGTGTTTTAAAGCAGAAGAGGCCAAGGAATGATGATGGTTATGTTAATAGTCCGTCAGAAAAGAAGAAAAATAGAGAAGGATGGTATGATTGTCCATCTGCTGATGCTAGCATTGACAATGCTGATGGTAGTCCACAGCAAAGTGAGGATAATGATCGTTTCTCCAATAATTCACAGGGCGATCAAAATCCATACAACAATGAAAATTCAGAAGAGACACTTGTAGACACAGCAATTAGACGGTTGAAATTAGATATGGAAGAGAATAGGTTCTGTTACATTCCACCAAGAGTGAACCTCAAGAGATTTGATTACCTTCATTATGTAAGGAAGAAAGATGAGGGTGCCTTTACGTATGTTGCCCATGCAGATTATTACATATTGCTTCGTGCTTGTGCTAGGGTGGCTCAGGTTGATATCCGAATTATGCATATTGGGGTATTGAGTTTTGAGAGGAGACTGGCTTGGTTGGAGAAAAGAATTGACCACTGCTTGCATTTGACACCTCCTAGTATTACTTGCGAGTTCTGCAGAGACGAGCCTGATCATTCTAAGGATGATCTAATTGGACTTTCAAATTTGAATTTGTGAAATTCACATCATTGTTGTTGTTATCATCATCATCCTGCTTTTGCTGAGGTACTTCATAGTGAGCCACGGTTGTCCTGTAGCCATTTTTGTCAAAGAAAAGGTTTCGCCCAGATCAAAAACATGATAGTAACAAGGTTTGTTAGGTGGTAACGTGTATAGTGGTTCTTCATAACTTTGGTTCTCATGGGTTGCTATGAAATTTTTGTAACCCAATGCTTATGTCTCTGTGAAAACATTTAAGGAATTGAACTTTTTAATTTTTTTCGTAGTGGAGAAATTTAACTTATAAATTTTCATTATTAGTTAAATTAAATTTAAATATAAAATTTAAATTAATTTAAATAAAAAAGTTAAAATTAACTAAATTCAACATTCCAATATTTTATTGGAGTGAAAATTTGAAAATTTTACAAGTCCTACCGGCTTTGACTTGAAAAGGCAATTGAAGTTGGGATTTCACATGGGCAAGAATGGTGGTAGCCTGCCAGGATTGTGCCAAAACACTGAAGAGAACCACGCCGCAGCTCAGCTCAGCTCAGCTCAGCTCTGACAACTATTTGCTATTTTGATCAGGATATACATTTTGTAATTTTCTTTTCACTCAACACAACATTGGCTTTGAGAGAGCTCTCACCCATACCCTCTCATTTGTTGAAATTGAAAATATTGTTTTTTTTTTATAAAATAATGTTAGTTATTTTCAAATTTTAATTTTTTAATTATATTTAAGATATATTTTAATAACTCTAATATCAATATTTTTGGATAAAACTACTTTTTATTAAAAAATCTAAATCTTGAAAACAAAAAATAATACAGAAAAAACTGTTTTACTATTTTAATTTTTTTATAATTAAAATTTATTATAAATAATATTTTTTTTCTAACTATTATATTAGAAAATTTGATTTGATTTATTTTCCCTGAACAATAGTTCCAGCAATCACACTGAATAGACACTAAATCATCGTATATTTACACAATAATTACTTATCTTGAAAAAAATGTTTTAGGAGGCTACATAGTATACTAGAATGGATGGGGATTTGATTTTTAATTTTATCCCCTGAACTCATTTAATTTATTAATATTATTTTTCAGGATACAAGGGTGTTTTCAATAACCGAATTATTGAATGGATAAAATTTAATTATTTTGATAGAAGTAAATTTGATTTGATTAATTTTTTTAAAATATAATTTTCAATTATTATTAATTATTTTTTATTTGAAATCAAAAAAGTAATAGAAAAATTAAATTGAATATTCCGATTCCAATTAAATTCGATCTCAATTACAGATCAGAAAAAAGGGCAAGTTTCAAGACATGTAATCATAAACACAAAGAAACGATTAGGTTGTAATAACAATGAAATCAAAAAGTGGGTTGTCCTGTTTTACATATAATTAGTGGTGGAGTAGAAGAAGGAAACAAAGCTTGCCGCTTTCATCAACCGCCCAAATAAGGAAAGGTGGCATTCCTCATTCAGCCCAACCGCTTATGTCTCCTACCATGGATTAACCCAAAAACAGTCTGCTCACCAAGATAAACTCCAAAAATAGAGACGTACCAAAAACTTTGGAAAAATATATATATTGCCATTTGTATTCTGATTAATACAACTCCCGTAAATTAATCCAGCTGAATAAGGTATGTGGAAGCAAAGAGGATCAGTCATGTCCTTCCAGTTGCAAGAACAAAAAGCAACACAAAACAGTCCAAATTTAAGAGAGAGAGAGAATGGACAAGTTTTGGGATTTGCTCAGAGCAAGTTGAGCCAAAGCATCCCTATAGGACAAGGTGCATATTCTGTGAATAGTAGAGTTGCTGTCTACAAAATGGAAAATGATATTATTGCAGATAATGTCATAACAAATTGCACCCAAAAGTGATAAGCCTCAGCTCTGGACAAATGAGGATGGGATAGGCTGTTTTGTTTTTTATTCGCCTTTTACTTTTTTATTTTTACCCCCCTATTGGGAAGCTGCTGCTACTTTAATATGATGATACTGCAGTTCAAATGTAAAAGACAATTTGAACCAAAGCTAGAAGATAAAGAAATTAGAATCATAAGCATAGTCAGTAATTAATGATCAGGGATTACTAATCATGAAACAAATAACCAAGGAAAAACAAGTGAACCAGAAAGGGGAAGGACCCCCATGCTTAATTACTAGCTTCTGTTACTTCTTGATCAAGAAGAAGGAGAAGACTCATCAGGAGAACCACCGCCATGAACATCATGAACTTTATTCTCAATCTGGTACCTAGTAGTAAAGTTATCATACTTGGTGTTATTGATGTCGTTGGAGTTGCAGTCGAAGGTGCCAAAGCCAACTCTATCCTCGTTATCGTTAACAATACTCTTGTTGATATCACAAGTCCTATGATTATTACCCTTTTCCTTCCTCTGCTTGTTGTTGTGCATCCACACTTTGAAAACGTTCCTCTTTACCCCAACTTCATTACAAAACTCATCCACCATTTTCTCTTCATTTCCCCTCAACATCTTCCACCCCAACTTCTCAGCAAAAACAAGCATCTTTTGTTTCTGTTCCTCTGTAAACTTGGTTCTTGCTCTCTTTCTTCCATGTGGGTTCATGACCGTCAAACTCTGGTGGTGATTCTCATCAAACAGCCCAGAATGTCCTGTGCTCAAGGCCAGAAGCATATGAGGGGCAGATGGATAGACGGACTGCTGAGGGGTTGGTGATACCGGTGAGTTTGGACTAGGGCTTGGACCAGAGCTAGTATGCCCAGGACTTGGGCTTGACGTCCAGTGAAGAGCAGCGGTTGGTGGTGGAGGAAGGTGGGTATAGGGGTAACGGCGATGAAAGTTGCGGTGGCACCCACAGGCAGCACATTTAAGGGAAGTTGGATCAGGAGTAGCATCAGTGGGAGTAGGCATGAACTCACCACACCCATCAAGGGCAAGACCACCAAGGGCAGCAGCATGGTTTTTAAGGCACTCTTTGTAGGACACCGCCGCTTGGAGTGGAGATGGGCGAGTATTTGTTGTGTGGTAATGGTGGGAAGGATTGAAAGAGCCATTCGAGAGAGATAAGGCTCTGGAGAGATGGGTCTGCAGTGGGGTTTCAGTATCAGTATCTGACTCATGAGATTTGGAGGGGGTTAAATCCATGGCTTTAATCATACAGGAACCTGGTGGGAGTTAAGTTTGGGAGCCAAAAACTTCCACTCCAGTCCAGTGGGTGAACTGGGAGGAGAAAAATAAACAACAGAAACAAGAATCTGAAAGGTATATGATGAACTGATGAAGGTGGATGAAACCAAAAATTAAAGATTAAGGAAACGGGATTAAGGGATATAAATACAAAGATAAGAGGATTGAATACGAATAACAAAACAGTGATAGAGAAGGTAAAAAAACGTTGGGTTCTTGGCCCTCAAATTTACTTTAGGTTACGTGGTGCAGGCAATAAAAATAGGTTGTCGTTTTGGGTAAGAATATATTCCACGGAAATAACTGTAGAAATAGCCGCAGAGTACAAAATAAAGAAACACGTGGCTAATAATTGTGATGCATATGATACCAAACGACACTTTACTCACAGCTCATCCCTCCGTCTCCAGGACGACAACGACATGCAATGTTACTAATATTTATCTGCGCTATTTCTCCCAATAAGTCACCGCTCTGTTAAATGCGACTCTCAGCTCTGCACGTATATTTCTCAAGTTCCTCAAAACTTAGGGGGAATGAAGAAATTAGAATTTTTTTTGTGTTTGTGTTTCAATTAACACTCTCTCTTTCGCTAGGTGTTCGTCCTTGTGGGCTTGGGCAGTTGGGCTATTCTTTTCCGCCATGATTTTTGAGATTTTGGCTATAAGTGGTGGGTTCTATCTACCACTTTTGATAAGGTTCGGCTGCTCCTCCTCGTGCAGGTAAGGGAACCCTCTTTGAATATTAAGTCTGAGGTTGTCTCTTTAACATCTCCCTTTTCATGTAGGAGTTAACTCTGTGCAATTTCTTAGCAAAATAATAATAATAATAGTAATAGTAATAACAGTAATAATAATTAATAGATTCGAATTATGTTTTAGTAAGTTTGATTTGTTTTTAATTTTTAATTTTTATTTTTTATATTTTTCAATACCTTGTAATTTTTTTATTACATCATCAAGTGAGTATTTCATTTTGTGATTATTTAATTTTATTCAGTACTATTTGGATATGATACCGAACATTATAAGATGCTACCACCAGTTTAGTCTAAATCCGTATATTAGACTCTAATAGAATTAAAATACAGCCTTTCTAATACAGACTAATCAATCTTTTTACTACTTTCTTTATCAAGATTTTTTATCATTTTAGGTGACTATTATATTCATGTGCCGTTTTGAGTCTGTCTATATGTGCTAGGCTTTTGCCCTTTCTATCGAATTATTTTGTACTTATTTTCAACTTAATAGGTCTATTCATAGATTTTATTATTTCGATTTTCGAACTGATTCATTTATATTTGCGGGTACAAGAACTCGACTAAAGATTGAGCAAAAAATTTTATTGTTGTCAAGCTAAAAAAAAGATATGGGTTAATTGAGATATCGACCTCTCCTAAAGAGAGTTTTTTAATACTATAATGACTTCCTTAAATTAAGTCAAATAAGCTAAATTTGCTTTTTTTCAACTGACCGTAAAAAAGAAATATGATAGAAATATATAATTATGTCTAATCTGCATAACTGTCGGAAAGTTGATATTTTTTTGTTTTCTTTCTTTTTATGTTTTTTTTTGTTATTTTGAGTTTTAACCGGAATGATATTTTCTTTTTAGATTCCGAAATTTCATCAAACTTTCCAAAACTTTACTCTATTTATGGAAGAGTATAAAAGAAACTCTAATCGTCTTTAAAGCCAAGAAGTTTGTGGTTAATATAACTAGAGAGGCTTTTCAGACTGCAGCTTCCGCATCTTCACTCTATCTCCTTCATTCTATCTAAGGAGACTGCAGCTTCCGCATCTTCACTCTATCTCCTTCATTCTATCTAAGGAGAGTATAAAGGAAACTCTGGTCACCTTTAAAATTAAAAATTTATCTCTTAATGAATATAAAAAAATAAAATAAAATTATGCACAGAAGAATACAATTTACTTCTAAAATATACGTTATATTACTATATATTCCTAAACTGATAAAATAAACTCTATTTTCTTTGTCCGGTGCTGCATGAAAAGTGTATAAATTATAAACTGAAAATGTAAACCATAGGCTTTGTTTGGTTTGAGAAATATGTATTTTATGAAATTCGCGTATAAATAAGTTATAAGTCGAGAAGTACGGTGTAATTGTGTTTGATAGGTAAATTAATTTCTTAATAAATAAAATTATTTTTAAATAGTAAAAGATAATAATATTCACAATATAATTTTAAATGTGATAAATTAAAAAATAAATTAGTAAATTTAATTAGAAAAGTACAAATCTTATTAAATTGTACTCAGAGAAATTTTTACATTTTTTTAAAAGTGCCATTTCCTTAGTCTATTTACCCTGCTAAACAAGATTATAAATTAAGCTTTTTTTAAGATATCTTCTTTTTAAAATTAGAGAAGATTTAGATTTAATTTATAATTTTAAAATTTAATTTCTTTTATTTTATTATAAGTCTGCAATAGCAGTAAAATTAAGTCGTAAAAAAAACACATAATACCAAAAATCTCATTTTATTAATTTATCTGCTATAATATTAGTCAAACAAAAAAATATGATTAATTTCTTAAATCTTATCGGAAAATAAAAACTATGATATGATATTGGTAATTGAAAAAGGAATCAAATCAGTGAATATGTTGTTGAGGGTTTTAAATTGAGTTGTTTTGTTTAACGTACACATAATAAATATAAATGGATTGAATTTTATTTTTACCTAATTTTAACAAACTTTATGAGTGTTTTCCAAAAAAAAAAAACTTTATGAGTTTAAAAAAATAATTAAAATATTATTAAATAAATAAACTTTTGAAAAGGTACACTCCAAAGTAAGCTGAATTATCAGAAGATGTTTAATTTCCTTGGAAAGAACAAATGTTAGGCTGATGTGAAGGGTTAGGCATGCCTGATTGCTTAATATCACTGATTAATAAGAAAGTGAGGGAAAAAAAAAGAAAAAAGAAACATGCCAATGGATAATAAGAGAGATTAGTGATAATTAAAGATGTGATGTATTTTGTCTTTTTTATGATTTAAAAAAAAAAGAGGATAATTTTTAGACTTTGATTTTTTTTTATTTTTTTTAAATAGCTAAAAGAAAATCTTTCTTCAATCGTGACTTAATAGAACCCAAGAGATAAATAAGGCATTAATTGTGAAATCTATTGATAAGACAATAGATTAGAGCATGCTTATGGGTTATAATTAAAAAGGACAAATTGGAGGGAGGGAGGAAGATGACAAAACCCTAAGGTCTAAGCCACATAATTTGGGCAAAAAACTTGTTAATGGATTAGAACAATGATCAGACAATTATGTCATTGTCAATAAAGCATGCCCAATATGTTCATTACTCAATCAACCCATTCATCTCTTAAGAAAATGAAGAATTATATAAAAAAAAAATTTTAAAAATCTTTCACTTGTTCAATCCTCTTATTATTACTTGATATTTCTGGGACTCAAGTGGCCCAAATGCTGCAGAAACTACCAATTCTCATAGTTGGAGCTCTCTCAAGTTATAATGGTCCCTCCTTCTTTAATGATGTGGACCTACAGATTATGCAACTTACCACCTTAATCTATGATCCATATGGTGAAATCGGAGATATTATCACCACAAAATTACATTTATGTAAAAAATAGATAAATTTTTAGAATTGAAACGACTAAATTTAATTTAATTTTTTAAAAAATGAAAAATTCAATTAAGTTAGTTTCAAAATTAATATATATGAATTTTCATGTTTTGCTTGGAGAAACTAATAATAAGGTTGGATAGATAAGCATGCATCCAGCTATAGTCCCCTTTGAATTGTTGTTATTCTAAAAGAAATTGTGATTACAATAAACTTTATATATAAAAAGGTATGCTAATTGCTAAGTATCAATTCAAAATATTCATTTATGGATTACTCACTTAGCCTTAGCCCACTATTCCTTTGTTGTTTTTTTTTGGACATTTATAAAAATTCTCTACTTTTATTATAGATGGTTTTGGCCCGTAGTACTCTTTAACTTATAGTACATGAGTTTTTTTCTGAATGGGTGTTGGCGGTTTCAGCTTCACTTTTATTATTATTATTATTATTATAATATAGATGGTTTTGATTGAAATTCGAATTTGAGATTTCGTGTGGACAATTTTTTTTTGTTCTTATTTGAATTGATTTTGAGTTATAAGGCCATGAATCGATTTTGAATTATAAGCCTATTTTCAACACTACCTATTATCTTTTACATTATTTTGGTGCACAATATTAAAATAACACAATATTATTTTTAATTTTCTATATTATTTTAAAAATAAAAAAATATTTTATTTATATTTTTTAATATTATATTATTTATTTTATTTTAATTTTATTTATCTATTTCACTCAAAAATATATCATTCAATTATAATATATTTATCACTCAAATTATTATATATAATATATTATAAATAAATTAATTTATTATAAATATTATGTATAATTGAAAATATATTAATTTAAATTAAATTTTTATAATTATAAAAATATAAAATAAATTAAAAATATAATATATTACGAAAGTGACGTAATTAAAAAATTTTAAATACGTAATAGTAAGAAATGGTTTTTATGAAAAAAATTATAAAGTTTTAGACTATATTATAAATTAATAAAAATAAATAAATATATAGTATTGCTAAAGTGTTACGTCAAATATGGCATGACATTGTAGCACAGTACTAAAATTTTGTTAAACTTTTGATGCTGTATTAGAAATTATTTTCTAACGTTAAAATAAATTTTAGCATAGTGTTAGAGATCAAATTTTAAATTTTCTCAATTATCTAACCACTTTAATTTTTCAAGTCATAAAATAGATTCTCAAAATTTAAAATTTGTGGAGTATGTTTGACATTGGTACAACTATATTGGTTTGTTCTATTATCAATCCCATTGAGGGGGTTGTAGGTGAGAATTAGGATGATCTGACATAGAAATGAACAACTAGATCACCAGTACATTGTAAAATCAATCCAAACTAGATGACTAATACATGGTAAAGGAACAAAAAATGATAATATCTATGTGAATGATAAGGTTGTCCAGTTAGATTCTGTTTCTGTGCATTGAGCCAAAATAAAGCAGAGATTAAGAGTGGGTGAAATTTATTCTTCAAGGAAAGAATAAACGGAGAGAAGAAGGACAAAAAAAAATTGTGTATTTTTTTTTTTTTTGGGAGGCCACATCATGTCTGCGCCAAGAACAGAGATGATACTGGCTCACTGAATGCATCTAACGACTATCCTCTAATGATTTTAATATACACAATGTAACATCTCTCTGCAGCTAAAACCCTAACAAATGAAAAAAGCAAAATCAATAAGCCCACTCTCATCAAATTTCCTTCAAAATGCAAATACAATTCTGAACCACCTACTTTCTCTGCACTGCTTGAAGCTATTTCTTTGGCTGAAGAAACAACTAGAATTTGAAGTTATCAGGACCTGTTGTGGATAGGATCCGATCCTTTTCTCACTCTTCTTTTGCTTGATCGATATGGATCCAATCTCTTCTTTAAACTTGCTGCTTTCTTCTCTGTTTTCATACTCTGCATGGCGGATTCTGTAAGAATACGTTGATGGGATGACACTGTCACTGGAGCATTTTTGCTGTGTCTGATGGCCAGTTCTACACTCGTCAAGCCATCAACTTTATTTAGTTGAACTGCTAAGAACCCCACACAGATTAGAAGAATAATCACTCTGACAGAGCTAAAAACCATTGCTTCTGCTCTGAAACAAGCAAGAAGAACACAAGTATCTTCTTTTTGTTTAAGAGTAATGAGAGAATAAGCAAAGATGAGATTGTGATCTTTGTATTCTTTAGGTTCGATCCCTGTAGATATAACAAGGCTGTTACTTATTTGATTTTTAGGAGGCGTTAAAGCAAAAAAGCAGGGAAGGCCCTCAAAGGAATTTTTAGATTCAGCAATTTATAAGCCTGCATTTTCTGAGCAGATTAAGGCTGTTATGGAAGAATCTGATAAGGATGAATAAAGGGATTGAGGAGGAACAGTACCCTTGAGAAGCCAAGTATCTTCTTTTCATTTGCATTGTTCCCTTACATCTCTCTATCTTAATTTTCTGCTTTTATCTATGGAAACAGGCCTACCAGTCTCTTGGACTGCCATGCCACGTCACCCGACCATGCTTTTGTGGGATTTGGTCCTGGGGATTAATGTTCTTTCTTAACCAATGGTCTGTTCAACTCAGCTCATGTGGATGCCACGGATTTTCACTTTTGGGTCCTACTTTGTGATTTCTAGAATAACAGGGTTGCTGTTGGCAGTTATAAATTCACAGCTTATGGAGCTTATGTGGGGGTATTTTGGGAAATTATCATTCCTTTGGCACTAAGAAAAGAGAGCAGTAACAAGCCATGGGCCCACCTAAGAGTAGGAGTAATAGATTGCTACAGTATGAGAAAAATACTCTTGCTATAGAAAGAAACAAATCATTGCTTTATCTCATTCTAAGATCTTCTTACTTTTAGACTTCCAAGTTTTTTTTTTTTTTCCTAAAATTACAAGAGGATAAGGGATGAACCATAAGATCACATAGATTCACTGTAATACACTTAGCACTAAAGCATTCCCACTTCAAGTTTGAAACGTGGTTCTTTTTTCCTTTAATATCTCTTTTACTTTACTGTTGCTATATAATAAATCACATGCAACTAAGAACATTGTAAAGCATATGTTCCTTGAGCTTTGCCAAATTATTGTGCCTTTGAGATGAAGGGTAACTGGTGATTGTGTGCTGATTCTCTGCCTCTCTTTTTTTTTTTATCCTTCAATTAAAGTAAAAGAGCTAAATGAGTTGTTGCTTTCTATTCTAATCCCACCCTTTTCTTCCTGTAATGGTGAGTGCCATGCACATAGAGAATGAAGACATGCATCTCAACTTCTATACACATACATGTCATTGCCAATGTTCATAAAAATTCTTTAAAGTCTTCAAGTTTTTAAATAGAATAACTATTTTTTTCTTAACTTTTTTTCATAGATTATGCATTTTACCATGTTTACTATTCGGGGAAGACATAAGATATGAGGGTGACCATGGAAGCAGTTAAGCACAGTAGCTCCTGAAGATGGTTTTCTGTTTATTGTGGTCTCCTTAGAGGACACTGGAAACAATTGATTAATTAAGATAAATTAGCCAATAGTACAGATAATGTACTATGTTAAATGTTATAGATCTTATGGTAAAGTTGCTTATCATAAGAATCTTGATGTTTATTAATGGGCCATATGTCGTTACCAAAAGAGAAAGAAAATGTTAAATATTTTATTTGATGTTTAAAATAAACTTTTTAAAGGTAATTAAGCCTGCACATTTGATAGATCTATGGCTTTAAAGATTCTCGAGGTTAGTATTAAAGTGGTGACTTTGATTTAGAATTACAAGTGTGACTCCGTCCATTCTATGTCTTGACTAAGCCACTACGGCAAAAGAAGACTGCCAAAGCAATTTAAAGGTAAAAGCATAACTGGGTTTGTATTCGTCACATAAAGAATGACAGATCATAGATCATGTCCTCTGTTTTTGAACTCTGCTTCGAAATTCTTGGTAATCAAATCAACTGTACATGTGGGAATGGGACAGTCTCATTCCCATCCAGAGGCAAACAGCTTCTGGCTGCATTAGGTGAAAATTGAAACTGAATTCCTGCGAGCAAAGATGCGAGGGCTATAGTACCTCTTCTTTATATGTAGTGAGAAGATATGATAAATGTTATAATTATAATATATACTATGATCACTAAAATAATAGTATTCTCTTAGGCAAAAAGTTGCAGTTTTCCTTTGCTTATAAAATGTTGAATATTAATAGTCTATGTGGTAAATGAGAGTTTAAAAAATAAACATATGATATAAATAAATAATTTATTAATTTATCATTTTATCTCATATACCATGTGAAAAGAGATTCAAACACTGTTTTGAAGATGGGGCGGAGGAAAACTATAACAAATTAACAAGGAGATTTGAACTCCAGCACTTAATCTTGAAAGCTTTTTAATAAAAAAGAAGCTTTAACACGAATTAATTATTCCCCAGGCACATATATTTTTACCTTTATATGTTTCTCCATCGTTATGTTATTGTAAAAAATAGTCTTATTATTTTAATAAAATAGAAAAATTATAATTAATAAAATAAAAATAAGTAAAAGAACGAAGATCACTTCCGCAGCAAAGGCGGGAGATGCGCATATGTCTCTAGATTCCCAGTTGTTAGATATGGAAGTTTAGTCTTTGGCCCAAACCAAAGGTTGAGTAGAACTTCTATCCATCAAAGGTAACAAGGCTGAGATGGTATCCTCTGTTTCTCTATTATGTCACTCAAAACAACGAAACCAAAATAAGTTTTTGGAATACTAAGAACAAATCTAACGGGGGCAATTGAACAATTGGCAGTGAATGAAAAATAATAATAATAATAATAATAATAATCAAGATGAGAAGTAAAAACAAAAACAAAAGTACAATTGAAGACGAATGCTCATTTTTAACAGCAAATTTAGATATCTAAACGACTTCAGTTCCACAGGCGATGACACGTATGTACATATTACGGAAAGGAAAAACAACATAAAAGAGTGCCAAATGAGAGCATCATTCACACTTTTTCGGTTTTTGGTTGGGGTGGGGTTGGGGGGATTGGTTTAATAATACAAACATATTATTGATTGGAAATTATCTTCCACTTATCGTCTCCCTCGGGTTTTCCTACTTTTAAACGGGTTCCTGGTGTGGAGCTACATGCGGTCCTGATGCTATTGTGAACTGCAGACCCCTATGTTGGCCCGACTGAAGCACAAAAGCAACTTGTGTTGCTGCCAATGCTGCAGCCTCCTGTACCAACAAATTATGCAGATTGTTGCAGATTGATTCCAAAAGGTACAGTAGGAAAACTAAACCGAGTAAATCTCAAGTATACACCCACCTGTCTTTGTCTACGACGTTGCAAGATGCTGATGGCCCAAGCCATGATGTAACATGGCAAAAGAAAACCAGCTGCTCGTAGCAAGAATAGCTGCCAAGAACCAACCAATCCATAAGAATGAGTCCCATACAATAAATTAAATACCAAAGGAATCAGGTTAGCATGGACAACATAAGTGCAAGTAGAAATGTTAGGCCTTGTTTGGTTCAATTCCTCTATTTTCTAGGAAGTAATTTCCCAGGAAGTAACTTACTTACCTCTAAGTAAGTTACTTCCTTCACTTCAAAGAAAGTAAATTCTTTAAGTTCCCAGGAAGTTGAAAAAAAAAATAGCAACCAAACAAGCTGAATATGCCAACTTTCCGGAAACTTGAAGTTCCTTAGTTAATTTAAGCCCAACCAAACAAGGCCTTAGTTATGATTCAACTTACAGAAAAAAAGGTAGACACATCATCATCTCCATCAGCATCTGTTACAGTCAATGCATGCCGCAAGAGCAGAAGGGCCATCAACTGAAAAAAAAAATTTTGGAAGAAGATATCAAGTGAATTTGTAAATTAAAGGATATACAATCAGAGCCAAAGTTAGAGGTGAATTTAAATTAAAAGACATACAATCAGAGCAGCTGAACGGCAAAATGCAGCTCCACTAGCATTTGAAGCAGCATATTCATCATACTCAGCTTCCAGAAAATGACGTTCTGCTTCTGCAATTGCCAAAAGACGAGGATCACGCAGATCCAGAGGAGTGCCAGAGATGGTCCAGCCTCCACTGCAAAAAAGATCATGAATGAAGATGTTAAAATAATGAAGCAAAATACATCATTTTTAAGTGGCCATTATAAAATGACATCTCTAATGCAGATCCCAAGGGAATAATGGGTATTTAGATTTTATCTACAAAAAGGAAAAACACATAGTATAAAATTTCAAGAAGAAAAGCAAAATTGGAAAAAAAGTTAACAATATTTTCGAAAAGATAAAGGGAGTTTTGATTTACCCAATATCAATAGCAGTGTCTTCAGTGCGAGGTGGACGAGAAGGAGCAGTATAACCAGGTTGATAAGACTACACATCAAACCCAAAAACATTGTAAAAAATCAAGTAAATAAGAAGTAGCTATTAGATTATTAACTATATTACATTTAAATAATAAGTCAAGAAGTACTAACACTGACAGACATCTTGATTTCAGTCCTCTGTAGTAGTTAGTTCAATAGAAAAAATGCACAAGAATGACAGCAATTACCTATTTTTTCTAGATTCTAAAAGATTTTCATGAGAATGCAATCGATATTATAAACAAGTTTGTGATGATATAAGCACCATGGGTGTGAGATGTTAAAGAACATATTTATGCAAGTGGTCAATTCATTATCATTTGCATTTAGAAGAACAAGTTGATAGTTTGCTGCATCAGGCATTATAATATCTTTATATTCTAACAGATTTTTTTTTTTTTTTTGGGGGGGGGGGGGGGGGGGGGGCTTTATCAACTTAGACTTTTGTTCATGGGAGAGGGCCATATGAATTTGCTCATAGACATTCCAAGCTGAAAGATCATGTGATCATACTAAGTTAAATCAAATCAACTTCAAACCAAGCATGTGGCACAGGGCACAGGACAACCAATGAGAAAGAATACTCAATGGACATACCTGATGACATATCTCGCAAGTTATATCCCCTTTCTCATTACACCAATGCTGAACGCACTTCCTATGAGCATACTGGATAAAAGAAATCGCAGCCTTTAATAAAGGGTAAAATGTCTAACAAGTAAAAATAACATGGCCAAGTCTATGGAAAACTCAAGCTCGTATGGAAGCCATGGCTGGATTAGAATGAAGTTTTGAGCTACTGACACATCACTTAAGGATGGACCATATAGATAATAGGAACCAATAGGTAAAGAACTGAAGCTCATATGAGATTAAATTTTCTCAGCGTTCTCATAATAAACCAAAAATTGCAGGTAGTGGACCATTCCATGTAAAATTCAGAGAATTAAGCAGGTAGGTAGACAAATTCCATCCATCCTGAAGACTGTAAATAACAAACTAGATCGTATATATGAATAAAAATTAGAAATCATTTAGAATACTCTGGTTCGAAATATTGTCCAAATAGCACAAAATTACAGCAAATATAAAATTTTAAATTGCAAAAAACAGAAATTTTGAAAAAATAGGCACAAAAAAAAATAAATTTAGAACTCAAGATTAATATGTGCATAAGACATGCATTGACCAAAGAAACAAATCCTAATATTAAAACTAAAAATTAAGAAAATTGGTAAATGAATATATACCTTGAGGCTCCCACTGCAGGCACAGGGAGTCTCCAAGTTGTTAACCGAATCCTCTTCTTGGCAAATGCGGCACTCGGCGACCTGAATCAAAGGCTCATCTTCCTGGGTCTCCTGGTCCAAAGCAACTGCGTGGGTTTCCTGATTGAGCGTGGAAGACGAGGGACCAGCAGAGGGCTCAGGAGGCACCTGATCCGGCCTCATAAGGTGGTCGACGTACAAGACGACGTGATCACTCATATCGAATATAGAAATCGGAATCCTCCTCGAAGAGAAATTAGAAAAGGACGGGAGGCAAACAAGCGTTATTAGAAACCTTAGATCACGCTATTGCAAACAGCGGATCGCAGGTTTCCCAGAAATTTCAGATAGATAAAAAAGAAAATTAGAGAGAGAAAAGGTAGAATAGAGGATTCTTACCTGCGCGCAAATTTTTGTATTTATGGGAAATTGTTTTCTTCTGATTCCACAGAGCAAAAACCGCGTCCCCGTTTTCTAAGGAAACCGATGACCTTCCCCCTTCATACAGACAAATTTTACTATTTCTTTTAATTATTAATTTCTCATTGGCTGAATTTAATTGAGGGTAATTTTGTCTATTTAAACGGCATAGGGCACGGGCACGTTCGCATGTCTCCTTATAATCAGGTGTTTGTATCATTCTTTCCCAATCCCATTCGATTTAATTGTAAATTACTTTTTTAAGAGTACATATATTTATTATTTAATATTCTATAAAGTATATATTAAAATAAAAAAGTATTAATCTTAAAATAATTTAATAATAAATTAATATATAAATTTATAAAATATAAAACATATTGTTAAAACTGTATAATAAAACCATATAACTAAAATTATTTAAAAATATATACATAAAATGAATTATTTAAAACAATTTTGATTCGATATACATTTAATATGATTATTAACAAAAAATTATGATTTAAAATAATTAAAAAAATTTAATTCAATATAATTTCATAATACAATTCAATACGGATTTTCAATTTATTTTAAGACTTTGAAGAATTATATAAAACTCTAATTTCAATTCTAGTTATTAAAAATTAAAATCAAACTAAATTGTTGATTCGGTTTTTAGTTTTATTTTTCCTTTTATTTTGATTCAATATGTTTCTAGTTTGAGTTTCAATTTTTCAAATAATTTTATACATTTGTTATCATGAAAAATTATAATTAAATTTTATTCTGTATTATTTTATATTCATCCATTAAATATTTGAATTAAAATTATAGTTTATTAAATATTTAAATTTATAAAAATTATAAAAATTAAATATAAATTAATTATTATAAAAATTAAATATAATTAATTTAAAACCATTTTTGTTAGTTATAACTTTAACACTAATTTAAATTCATTATGGTGTAATTATATGAGATTTTTTATTTTTATTTTTCTTAAAAAAACATGCAGTAGTTTTTGTTTTAGAAATTTAATGATATAAGTCTGAAATTAATTATTAAAACATAATAAATAAAAATACTAAATCTTATCCATACAGAGTATAGAATGTAGATACAAGAACAGAACAACATATCTAAATTACAAATTAAAAAGCTTTTAATAAAATTTATTTACAAGCTGGGGTTGCATTGTTCAGCATAACCTCTCTTCTTTTTTTTTTTTTGCAACGTCCTTATATAATAAATTGTAATTGTTCAACCCCCTCCTGCAATTGTATAAAAAAATAATAAGTATTTAATATAAAAAATAAAAAAAAATATTATTTAAATCTGTAGAGAATCTTATATAAAAATATAATATAAATAATTGAATTATAATATTAAATAAATTAGTCATTTTAATATACAAAACAATTTAATTATTTTATATTAATTAATATGTTTGATATTCTCTCTAAATTTAATAAAATTTAATTTAGATAAAATGAAAGAAAATGATTATAATAGAATTTATATAAAAATAAGCAGAACTTGTATATCGATACTTTAAATCCACATTTGCTGGAAAAAGAAAAACCTTTAAATCCACATAAAGCAGGTCGAAGAGAGGAAAAAGATCACCGGTGCCTATATTCATATAAGCAAACTGTACTAACCTAACAGCCACCGCCACCTCCACAACCTCCACCTCCGCCTCCACAGGCTCCACCACCGCCATGTCCACCTCCAGTACCATGTTTATTCTGAGAAGTACCACAGGCAAAAACAGCAGCTGATATAATTGAGAGGGAGAGAACGAACATCCAAATCAAGAACAAGGGCTGAGATAAGTGTATGAAAAGGCCAGCGGCAGCTTCACTTTCATGCCCATTTGCCAAAGCAAGATGAGTCTCTCTTGCCATCTTTTCTTTTGGTTGCCTTACTTCATACATCATATACAGTTATTCTCCTCTCTCTAATCCAATTTCATTCCCTACTCTTTCTCATAAAAGAAATTAGCTTTACAAAGATAGAAAGTAATTAAAATGAGCCCTTATATTGAAAAATCCAAATCTCCTTCCCAATTATGTAATAAATTTCTGGAAACAGTAAGGTATTAATTAAGCCGAGAATCAGAATCCTATGTCGAGCTTTTTTTCAAATCATACCTAAATGAAATTAATTTTTTCAAATCATGCAGGATCCGAAAATATTTTCGGATCCTATGTGTCAAACCTGAGTGTTACTCTTGTTCGACACCATTGGTGTCGAACAGAGTGGAGTTCGACACCAATAATGTCGAACAGCCACGCGGCCCCTTTGTTCGACACCATTGATGTCGAACGGCCACGCGGACACTGGTGTTAGACACCATTGGTGTCGAACATCAGTGGCTCTTGCCACGTAACTGCTCCCGTGGCACAGGAGGCGTGTTCGACACTCCACGCCTGACGGGATGCAGACACTGCAGACAAGAAAGAAGGGTTTCTCTGCCACGTCCCCCGAGGTCTGTGCATGTACGGGAGCCTTAACTCTTCCTTCCGTCTCCATTTTCCGCTTTCTCTGCCATCTCCACTTCCAGTTTCTTCTCCTTCTTTCCTTTCTTCTTCCATTTCCAGTTTCTTCTCCTTCTTTGCTTTCTTCTTCAAATTTCTTCTTCTTCTCCATAAGTTCTCAACAGAAATTTTCAAGGTTCAAGGGCTGCACCAACGTCTGCATCTGCGAGGTATTTATTTAAACTATTTTTGAATTAATTTTTTTTTTATGTAAAAATAAAATAAAATAAAATTATAAAATGAAATCTGATATAAAATTTTAACTATTATATGTAATAAAAAGGGTTGGAAAATATATTGTGATTAAATGTAATTATAGACGAAGCCAGGTTCGTGCAGAAGGGTCCATGAATCTGAATCTGCGGAAGGGTAGCCGTTGATTAAATGTAAATGCAAGTAGCCGTTGATTTGCTAGCCGTTGAGAAGGGTCCATGAATCTGCGGAAGTAGCCGTTGATTTGTGTAAGTAGCCGTTGAGAAGGGGCCATGAATCTGCGGATGTAGCCGTTGAGAAGGTGGGACGTGTGGCCAGGTTCGTGCAGAACATGTCAGGCGTGTTCGACATCAATGATGCCGAACACGCCTAGTGCGCCACGGGAGCAGTTTTGACTGCTCCCGTGTTCGACACCATTGGTGTCGAACACCAGCTCCACGTGGTCGTTCGACATCAATGGTGTCGAACAAAGGCTCTGTTGGTGTCGAACAATAGTGTTCGGCAGTATGACTGCCGAACACTCAGGTTTGACATACAGGATCCGAAAATATTTTCGGATCCTGCATGATTTGAAAAAATTAATTTCATTTAGGTATGATTTGAAAAAAAGCTCTCCTATGTCTACTGCACAAGAAAACCAAGAATGCCATGCTTCCATGGCTTCCATTTTAAAGCACAAACTGTATCTTAATTATCTAAGAAACCTAAAAACATCCATGAGCTTGTCTTCATTCATGGATACCATGAATTTGCCTTTCATTTATTTACCTTGCCGAAAATAAAACCAGGTCACGGTGATGCATCGTTGTGTCCATCACAACAAATTTTCCTCAAACAGGGAAGTTGCTTGGTCAATTATTAAATATAGGGAAATTAAAATTTAAAAAAATTTATATATATATTATTTTTTATCATAAATTTATTTGTATCGAATCGATTTATTAAAAAATAAAGTGCTTTTAACGAGTATTTACTTTATTTATGATGATTAACGCTCTACTGTAGAACAAAAATTAAATTAACATAATATGAAAATTAATGTAAAAATTTAATTAGTTAAGCACTCATCAAAAAATAAATCACAAATTTTATTTCTAATATAATTATAGATATTATTATTTTCATACTGAATTGATTTATTAAAAAAATGAATTTAAAAAATATTTAAACCATTTATAAAAATTAAACCATTCACTTATTTCAACACTTCAGGGTGCTGTGATATCTATTTTAATATATAACTTCTAATTAAAAGTCACAATACAAAATGTATTACTATTTTTTTTAAAAAAATAAGCATGTTATTTATTTTAAAAAATAAAATAAAACTGTCCCATGCATGGGAAGACTTAAATTTAAAAGTCAAAGGAAGATTTTTTTTTAAAGAAAAAAAAGTCGAGGGAGATTTTATGTTCACCGTATTGAAGGTCGCCTTCCATGAAGCAGACTTTGTGATATGATTTTTCTTTTAATTTATTTTTCTACAAAATTTAAAATAAAAATAATTTTCATATATATATATATATATTGATATAATACATTAATAATTAATGAATTATCACTCGAAAATAAAATCACATAGTAAGAATCTGATTAAATAATATTTGATATCAACGATGTAAATTAAAATTAATTTAGATGCTGCAAGTCTCAACTCTTTATCGATATTTACTCTTGAAACTATAAGACGAGACTCCACAAAAATTATTTGTTAGAGAATACAATCTAGTAAATTTTCATTATATCTATAATTGTAGGATCTTCTATTTATTAACGGATACTAATTAAATGTGCAAAGATTTTATAACCGACTCTACTTTCTTACAACATAAATATTGATGAATACATAGATGAAAGTATGTATTATTAGACAATTGCTTTTGAGTCCAAAATATTTTATTATATTCATCATATGTTTTAATTTATTAACTTTAGCGTTCAAATAGCTAGCACAAACATTAATTACCTTATTTTTTTAAATCGATCAATCATGTTATAATTTTGTTTTAACTACAAATTCGTTGAAACCATTTTACAAATTATAGTGTATAATAATATATTAATAAAAAGAAATTGAAATCAATTAATTTTTAATATTTATTATGGGAAAAGTTAAAAAAAAGCATATTGTTGTTTTATTTTTTAAATTAACGATACGGTATTTTGTGTTAATTCGTTATTAATAGCATATTTTGGTAACACCTTCAAATTCATATTGATATGATACTATGGCATGAATATATAACAAAATAATAGTTTTCATTTAACGAATCCCACATAAAATAAAACCAAATTTCTAACAAAGTAAATTTACTTTATTATAAAAATAAACTAAACTTCAGAGAAATTATACATATTTTTTATTATAAATTTAATTATTATTTTTGCAAAGTAACAATATTACAAATTTTAAATTAATGAAAAGTGATGTTTTAAAAATATAAATTAAAATAACAAATATTATATTAAAGTAATAAATTGGTGTTGGAACTGTTTTTCTCCACACCAGGCTTCATATGCCTGTGATTTCTATTGGTATGCCAAATATTTTGGTCTGACATGTTTTTGATATCTCAAACCTCCAATGCAGCTTTGATTCCATCGTTTTCGATTTTGGCCTCTCCTACTCTTTGAAAAGAGGTTTGGTCTCTCTAAATAATTAATGTTTAAATTAAAGAAATTCATTTGAAAATGTTTACATAATAGAGTAGGAAAGGGGTTTGGTCTCTCTCAATAATGTTTAAATTAAGGATATTTATTTCAAAGTGTTTACATAATACTTTACTCACTATAGCCAATTTAGAATATCATGGTGGCCATTATGGATCTACATGTTATTAATTACAACCACAGCCTCCACAACCGCTGCTCCTCTTTTGTTGTTTATGAGAACCACAAGCAAAAAACAACAGCCGATGCAAATTAGTGGCAGAGCCACGGCCTCAAATTTCAAAGTTTCTTAAGATTATTTATCAATAAACAAGAAAAATTACTATTAATTTCTGAATTTTTTAAAAATTTATTAACTTATCTCAGTTTAAAAATTATATTAATAAAATATTTTTTATTTTATAAGATCAAAATTTTTAATTTTTTTTTATCAAAGCAACTATTAGCCTATCTTAAAAATTTATATTATTTAGTTAATATAGTTTATAATTTTATATATTATTTAGTATCTATAAATTTAAATATATAGAGTAATTAGTCTCTCAGAGTAAAATAAATTGGTTAATAGTGTTTGATGAATTACTAAATAATTTAATTTTATAAAATATAAATTTATTTGAGAAATAAATTAATTTTCAAAAATTTTAAAAATTTGATAATAATTATCTCATATGTAAAACCACTATTCCAAATATTATTTTTACAATATTTATCTTATTTTTTCAATTTAAAAAATATATTTCAAATTTACAAAATTTCAACTTTAAATATTTTAATTATTTTTTTAAATAAGTTATTCACTAATTATTTAATTTATTTTTATATAATCATTATTTATTCGTTAAAAATAATAATTTTTTATTCATCTCTATTTATATTATTTAAAATTATATTTGAAACTATTTAAATTTATAGACATAAATTTAATTTTTTTTAAAAAATAGTTGTTATTAGACTATGTAATAGTCTTCATAAGCCATTTAGATTTAGAAAAAAAATACAAATTTAGGGAAATGAGTTTTAACAGTTGTGACTTAGATTATTTATTTTTTAAAAATAATATATATAAAAGCAAATAGTATTTATATAGATAGTAAATTAAATTATTTAAATTTAAAAAATTCTAAAATAGTTAAATTAATTTAATTTATAAATTTTATAAATTTAAATTTTTTCCGATTACTTTAAACTTTTGTATTTTTAAAAAATAAGTGAAATTGAGGTACCTGAAAGATAAAATTAGGTCCCTAAGATCCATCAGTTACTATGCATGTGTGTGTGTGTGTGTATATATATATATATATATTTCTGCTAAGGTTGACATTTCAATGAGTTAGAACGTGAAACATATCTCTGCATCTCACCTGCCACAAGAACATGTCTGCTTATCTCAAATGTTCCCACTTCATAATCGTCACAATTTCTAACAAATTTCTAAATTAACTTTGTATTACTTTCCAAATAAAGTTTTCCACACTTAGATTAGCACCCCATTCTATTGAGTGTCACCTGCTAACAATTCAATGCTAAACATTTGTTTTATTGGCAGGATGGCTCAGTTGCCATGGGCTCAAAGAAAATACCTATTATTCTGTGATAGTCATCCCTCCGGAGACGTATGCAAAGGGTAATCTGATAAGAAATGCAAGCTCAGATTTTGAATATATCATCTGCCATATGCAGCAACAGGCAGTCTTTATACTTTGTCCTACTATAACCAAGGTCGAATCAATTCATATACTCTTCTTTCTTTTTCTTTTTTTTTCTCCGAATACATTACACCAAATAATTTTTAAGTATAAATAAATAAATAAATAAAGATCCAGCCTCCTCGTAAAACAAGAAAGGAAAATGAATACAAGGAGAGTTTTCCCGAATCAAATTGACAATCACAAAGCAACAGAGGGACAGACTTAAAATTTAAAAAAAAAAAAAAAAAAAAAAAAAGGTTCTTTGATGTTTGGAGAACCTGGAAGATCAGAAATTTGAAAAATCGTAAGCATATAGCAATAAGTAAATATTTGCACACAAATGAGTGAAGTAGTTACCCACATGGCCGAGTTATTTTTCATCTTATATTTATATTATTACCTATAATGAGATGGCATTTGGTGTAATGAGATTGAGGTTTTGGATCCCGTTAGATACAGAAAGAAGGGGAAACTAATATTTTATCCTATGCTTTTCACTACTTGCTCCACATTCTCCAGCATGCTACAACTATAACTTTCACCTTCCCAAGGAAAAAGGGCAGCTTTTAAGATATTAACTTTGGCAATTGGAAGTAACGAGAGGAAGCATCAAAATATTTCAATGCTGATTGTAATTTCGCTGGAGTTTCCTCCTAATCTACAATGCCCCGAAAAAAGCATTCATCCCCTTCATATATGATTATCAACTTCTTCCAACACGAGTAACTATATACCGCCCTTTCTCTAGATCATAAACTGTCTTCACCTGGGGCTTTCTCCACTTTGATATAGACCAGGCCATAAACATCAACAGTATGGCAAAGGCGACTAGTGATACAAGGGTGGGTGACTTATCACTAATAATAGTGGTAATCCAATCCAGGTGCTGCATGTCAAATGCAGCAGAACTCTGCAAGATGAAAGCTCCCAATGCCCAATCAAGAGGCATATTTGCAATCTGATTGGCATATATGATCCTGTTCAAACATACCGAACATTACAATCCTTGCATAAGCAAAGCTTCTATAGACACACAGTTCGATTAATATTAGGATTACTTTGATATGTGAAAATTCAAAAGCAGACGGATTCTGCATTCACACAGCACACTTGAGACAAGTATTAAGACAAGAAATGTACCTTCTATCATTCAATGCAATACCCAGACTGTCATGAAGTAGGGCCACAATATATGCTGAAGAGAAGCAATAATGCACCAGATCATCACTATCAAATGAATGGTGTCTCTTTTTCAATGTTGTCCAATCTTCTCCACAAAAATGTTCTCCAGCCATAATCAGGTCAGGAAGAAATGCTCTCGGACTTAATCCAAAGAACTAATCATTCAAAAGGGAAATCAGGAAAAAGAAAACAAAGATAACTCAGAAACATGCAATGAATGCATTAAGCAAGTCAGTATGACATAGAAAGGGGGCATATTATAATTTAGTCCCTATAGTTTAGTTAAACCTACGCATTAGTCCTCATAATTTTAAAAAACCAAGTAGGATTCATTTATTTTATTCACAGTTTAGTCCTTATAATGTCACACATTCCAACAAATTAGTTCATGTAGTTTAAATGCATACAATAAGTTAATCCTATAATTAATAATATATAATGGTAATTAATTGTATTTCTTCCAGTAGGAACTAAATTATTGGTTTTTTAACACTACAATAACTAAACAGCTGGCTTTTAAAAATGCTGGGACTACTGTGTGGGTTTAACTCAACTACAGGGACTAAACTGTACTTTACCAAAAAAGGACATTTAGAAACTTTGTTTAATACTATATCAAATAACAGAAATATAAACATAGAACTGTAACCAATTAAACAAGACAGAACATAAAACCTTTGATGTATAGAAGAAATTCTCAGTTGCCAGGAACTTTCCCTGAAGCTTAGGTATAAATGTTGATCCTATGTAGCACTGCTGATAAGAGCACTTCTCTACATTTCAGATAACAACACAAAGATCAACACATCAGAAGAAATGAACAGAAAACCAATGACAGAATATCATGACATGGTCCTTCTAAAAGTAGTAGCAACCTTTTCCATTCTGAATCAGTTTTAATGCAGCAGATCTGCACTCAGAGAAGTTACCCCTTGAATGAAGACTGGATATAAATTTATTCTTTTCCATTGAAGCTGGAGAGAGCTTCCAAGCTTCTTTAGTACTTGAGTAACCCTTGGGAATACAGGGATCTACAAATATTCTTTTCTCAAGTGATTCAGATGCTGCAATGTTGGGAAACATAAATGAGCAGTTGGCGATGCTCCACACAAACAATAACAATCAAAGGTAAAATCCTCCAACAAAAATCAACAAACACATAATAATTGTAATTTTAACAACCAGTTTACACCGTGACTTAAAAAATTATCATATAACCACTGTCGAATATTCATCCCAACACTAAGTTCAATTATTCAAGACAAGAGGATGAGGAGGGGGGGGGGGTGTGTGTTAGTTTCTTCAGTGCTTATTTTGTCAGCTTAGAATCCAACAGAAACTAGATAGCTCACAACATATAGCACCACTTTTAGACTCAATAATGCAGACAAAATTTTTTTCTTAATTAATATCATGCTTTCTGGTTATTGGCACTAAATCATATGGATTTTTAATATCCTATTTTTCTCAAAGTCAACAATTCAAGAAGAAAACAAAAGTCTCCTAGGTTTCTACATCATTAAACAGGAAATTAAATATCTAGATAGGTGTAATAGTACCCCTTCCCCCAATCCCACCCACACAAATATTCATAAATGATGTTGATGTTAGCTACTCCCTCATGTTTTATAGAGTATTGCTACAGCAGAAGATGGATAAGTAAACAAACATTCTACAGGATAAGTTGAAAAAGTCACAGCATTTCTCATGCAACAAACTTGAAGCTACAAGTGTTACGAAAAAAAAGATCAAGCAAAATTGTCCATATGCATCAGACAAGAGCAAGTTTCAAACATTCTTCTTTTCCTTCAAGTGCAAATTGTCTATATGCAACAGAGGAGAGCAAAGTCAAGCATAAAGAAGAAAACATTCAAATGTAAACCTAAACAAGAATGCAGAAGTGACCTCAATCTCAAGAATAATCATAATGACAACTAGCTGCCATGTCCAAATATACACAACATGATTAAACCAGCTAAATTGCACAATATTGAGAATTGGCATTTTATTTAAGCATATATCTTAATTTGATATTAAGCTTTATTGTTGGAAGACTGCCTACACGACTAAAATAACCCTCTTCACAAGCTGGTAAAATAATGCCATCAGTGACGAATTCAACATCAGTTTTAAAATATTCTAATTGCATATATCCATAGCAAAATGCAATGCTTACCTGGTTGATAGTCAGCCGACACAAGTGATTCCCTCAATGCTTCAAATGCAGCATTCTGCACAAATAAATTTAAAAAAAAAGTCACAAGCCTCTAAACCATATTTCTTCATGCCATCAGAAATCAACTATCACAGTTCAATGATTTATGTTTGACAGAATTACAAGCCACTAACTGCACAGAGGAAGCTAGGATAGTATAAATTTAAATCAAGCAGTTATCTGTTCAATTATTTATATTTGACAGAATTACAAGCCACTAAATGCACAGAGGAAATTAGGATAGTATAAATTAAAATCAAGCAGTTGATCTGTTGACAAAGACCAGGCAAAATGAGCAACTATGGACATTTAGCAGATTAAATTTGATTGAAGCCATTTTTTCATTATTTCCTTTTTTAAATCTCAATTTTGTTGATATCACCATTTCAGCATGCTCTAAAATCGGTATTTTGGGTCAAATCCTTCAGAGTACCACAAAACCTAACCTTTTGTACACTTCCATTTCCTCCCCAATCCTTCACAGTGCCATGGTGTAAGCAAGTAGGACAAGAAGAAGAGCATCAAATGAACACAATCAATTGCGATGAAGATTATTGAGGTTACCTGGCCAAAATGAAGAAAGCTATGGCTGTAGATATTGTAAGTAATATTCCCAAACTTAACAATGCGTGAGAACTCAGGAGGCATTGGCTCATTTGAAACAAAAGTTACCTGGAAGGAAAAAAAAGAATAAAAAAAAGGAATACAAACCTCAGCATCAATTCTAAATAGCAACCCCAAATTTCCTTCCAAAAGTTTACCTGAAGATAAAGATTATGCAATAAATTATCATTCTCCATGGCATGAGAACTACTAATGAACTTCGACAAAAAAAGAGAACTAATAACGAACTCATGTAGTTTCCAAAAGGTTCTAAGTGTAGATCACAAATAGCTAAACCTGAACAGGTCTGAATCCAATTGCCTAGAATTCACAAATTCCTCTATAAGAAAGCAAGTTCATGTTATTATAATATTTAAACAGCTAAAATTCAAATATGTCTTTCTATGATTTTTTTTTTTTTTTTTTTTACATAAATGAATGATAATCATAACCAAAGCAGCTAAGAGAATTCTCATAACCAGCAAGCAACAGAAAATTCAAGCAACCAACTTCAAAATCCTTATGATTCACAGTGTGACAAACCAAATTAACTGGAAAAGCGATCCTAGAAAAAACCAATGCTGTATGACGAATATGGAAATTGAGAGGATAAAAAACCTGAGCAGAAGCTCCACCAAGTTCAATAATCCCAGTCGTTTCACGCGGATCACCTCCAAGAGTACCCAATGCATAGTTGGCAACAACCCAAGCATATAACCCCTCGTCGGAGCCTAAAAGAACACATACCACAAAATGTCAGGATTCAAAGAACGAGATTCATGCAGAAACAACGCGAGTGACTATGCATCAATCAACGAACAATTCGGTATAATGTACTTTTATACACCAAAAATGAGAGTTACCCTATTCGATTCTGCTTCTAAATAATTCACACGTGTGAATTCGGAAAAACATAGTATCAGAAACCATACCAGTAATAACTGAGGCCCAGTCATCCCTGAACTTGAACCCGGACTTTCTCAAAACCTTTCTACACGACTCCAGAATCCTGTCTTGAACCTCAGAATCGAGTAATCTCATCCCAGCCGTCGCCATTAACCGAATCTCCGTCTCTCCCCAAAGCTTTTTCGGAATTCTCCCTTTCCCAAACTCCAGGAGCTCCTCCAAGGACCTTCCAGCCCCTTCCGGATCCTTCGCATGAGCCGACAGTCCCGGATTCACCCTCATCGCCCCATCCCCGAAATCAAAAACCGGTTTTTCGCCCTCAATTCGGTAGGCGAACACGTGAATCCGGGTGCCCGTGCTGCCTCCATCAATGATAATACGATACCTGTTACGGGAATCAAGAGAATCCCCATTTCTGAGGAAAAAATAGCAGGATAAAATAGCGATAAAGATGAAAACAGCGGCGAAGAAGATAGACAAGAAGCTTGATCTGGACGTTTTGCTCTTCGAGAAGAGATTAGAGGATCGTTGGTTGGGGCGGATCTGGAGCTTCACGGGATCCATTTGGCTATTGGGCTTGGAACCGACCCGAGTGCGGGCATGCGAGCGTCGCATCAAAGAAAAGGGATTGAATCGGAGAGTGAAAGAGAATCATACGATAATGATTGTTAATTATTAACATCAAATTATGATAATAATTTTATCGTTATTGGTGGGAATGGAAAATGAAATGGAAAATGAAATGGAAAAAGGGAAGAGGGAGAGGGCTGGCTTTTGCCCTCTCGATCTCTGCGTTTTCTGTGAGGGTGAGTTTCTGCGTGTTTTCCCGGTAACCAAAATTACCAGGATGAAGAAGACGATGAAAGCTTTGCTTTTTGACGCGCTTTGGAACCCAACCAACTGTTCGGTTCGGCTCGATTTCAAAACAAGTTTACCGGTCTGAACCGGTTTTTTTCTTTATTTGGTCTGCATTCAAATTTTTAATAATTAATAGTTATAAATTATAAATAAATATAACCAACGATGCGAATAAATTAAGTTAATTTTGAAATAATAGTTATATTATAATGCGATTAGGATTTGAATTTCTTTTAATACAATATAAATAAATGCATAGTTATATTAGAATTATTAAAAAAAATAAAAGACAAATGTTTCCTTTCACATAATTTCTGTCCTTTCCAAGTTAAATAAACTGTATAATAAAAATAATTCTAACTTTTTTATATATCTTGCCCTTAATATCTTAGCTTATTAGTATCGTTCTAAATTTATAATTTAAATAATGAAAATATAATTATAAATAAATTAAAGAATAAAAGATATTTCATTGATTCTATTATTTTCACTTCTCCCTTTTTACATATATTGTGAACTAAATTATAAAAATGAACTGTATAATAAAAAGAATTCTACTTTTTACCTTCTTTTTTTTTTGCTTAATATTCTTATCTTATTACTATCGTTTTAAATTTACACTTTAAATAAACAAAAATATAATTACCAATAAATTAAAGAATTAAAGATATTTTGTGGTTTCTCTCTTTATATATATATATATATATTATAAATTAAATTATTAAAATAAACATATGATATGACGCATTATGCTTGAATATCAACATTTGTTTATTATGTACATGTTTTTTAAAGAGAAAAACAAAGGTTAAAGTATTTTTATTAAATTTTCTACGTAATTTTGTATTTCTTCAATTTATTTTATTAATAACTCTTTGAGTGAGAAATATATTTTGATATTTTCTTTCTTTCTTTCAGTTACAATTTTCACCACATTGATGAATTCAATGTATATAATAGTAAGTCGTTAACTCATACAAATTATTAATTTTATTCTAGTGAAGCAGTATCTACAAGAAAATGAATCTTTTAATACGTACGATGTTAACGGCACTATAATTACATTGAAGGTCAAATTGATGTTTCATCCTTCCTGTCCTGTCTAGTTCGTGTAACAAAGGATTTCCCACTACACGTTGCCATCCTAAACACATCAAAAATCAGATGCTTCAAGTTTTGACCTTCCTGATCAGTCGCATTACAACTGCTCCTGTTGAGCACCATCCAAATCAAATCTGTTCATCTTGTGCCATGTAGATGCCTAGAGCAAGAGTCTTCAAATTTGTTTGCAACTGCAGCAAAACCAACTATTTCAAGCAAATAACTCTTAATTCCTAACTTACCAGATTGGAGCTGCTAGTAGAACTGATTTAGTTTACATAAATTCATCTCTGAAATAAAATTGAAGCAATGGCAAAACAAAGATGAGGGGCGAAACAAACAGATTCAAAGGTTCAGATATGATGCCCTGGTCATCTGCAGATCGCAACTTCAACTCACTGATGCTGTCTGTAACTAAGAGCTTAAAATTCCTGGAAGTTTCATAGGAAGCTCCATTGCGACCTTCTTAGAAAACTCTATCCATCTCCCAAGCAAACCGACTTCCAAAGTTTACACTAGGTCGAGGATATGGGAGACTGAATTACAGAACAACAGCATTCTCATATTGATACAGGAAAATTGGAGCACTGCACTAAAACAAACGCAGAGCTCCCCAAGTTTTATTTACATTGGAACTCTTGCTTTGAAAATTCACATTTAGAACAACACGACAAGGAAAAGACAAATAACCATTCCCATGCCCAAAGTAACAGACAAAATGCTCCTCTCCGCTGTTATACATCTAGGAGACTAATTCCGTATGAATATGGAGGCTCTTTCCTTTTCAAGCCAGCTCAACTACTTCGCACGCTAGCTTAGGGTCCATCTTCTAGCGCTGAATTATGGAAAAAGAGCAAATTTTCGTTTAAATTAGTAAGAACACAGGCAGTCAACACAAGCATCCAGTACTACAAACACAAAGATGGAGAAAGACTTACTACTCAATATAAAGCCCTGAAGCAAGCTCTGAGCTCTCTCTGCTTGCTCTGGAGTACCTGATATTTGAATGATCTTCTCTGTCACTTCCGGTCTATCTTCTACAAGGGTTACATTAGCTCCAGACAACTATCCATAAAACAGTCATGCAGAAATTACTTCGGGCGAGATCTAAAAATTAGTCCATAAGCTCAAGGAAGCATAGGCGACTCACCTCACTTATCTGTGCAAGCTTGTTTTTTGATTTTGTTACAAGCTTGGGAACTGCATGATCTGGTATTACAATTTCAAGTGTACTCCTAGTGACAAGTGGTTTGGGGATTCTAACAGAAAATGAAGATGAGGAGAGAATAGTGACTTCTTGATGCATAGAACAATAGCAGTATACTACTAGAAATAATGTATCGCGGAATTCATTAAAATAAAGTAGCATTTGGGTACCTATTTATTGTAGTAGGCACCTCTTCACGGCGTTCAGTGTCGCACTGCTTCATTTTCTCAGTGCTAGATCCTCCAGTATCCTACAAAATGATGGTTTCCTACCTTTTAAAAATCCTAAATAAAGTAGGAATACAGATTGTTTTATTCCAAACTTCCTAATAGCATAACAAGCGAACACGAAGAAACAGCAAACCTTGTATATAAGGTAGAATCAAGAAAGAGAGAAAAAAAAAAGAACTACAAACAAGAATGAGCATCATCCATGAAAAACAATAACCTTTGATTGTTGTGCCGATGTCGCCACAGACCGCATATTCTGATAGATTGGAGCAGGAGGTTCACCTCCACTATGACTGTCACAAGCTGGGGTTGTGTTATTTGGAGAATCCGCCTCCATTCCAAGCGCAGAAATAGATGGTGGTGTATCCTTTTGAAAGAACTCCTTGTATAAGTAAATTCTTAGCCTCGACGTCACTTCAACAAGAGCATCTCGTGCTGCTTTTATTTCCCCTTCAATCTGTATATAATATAATACCATTCAGGAACAATAGAGATAAATAACTGATTCTCTTCAGAACACTCTTGTTGTGACTTGTCTAATGAGCACTTCCAAGTTCCAACTTTTTCTTTTGGTCACAAGTGTTCCAATCCAACTAGCACTACACCAATTGGCGGATGTAAATGCATGTTATAGATAAGTTTTCACAAGGAAGATGCTACAGAATTATTCCTATAGAGTTTAAACCTCTCCAATAACATTAAAGACAGTCGGCTACAGAATCATCATGGGAAAATCCCCTCATAACCACGAACCACAAATGACACTCCACAACATCAAAAACCAACAATAGAATCTGGAAAATGATTTTCTTAAATGGCAACAAACACTGTCTAACAATTGCAGCTTCATAAGCATTAACTCATTATATTATGTGGCATACCTGTACAAGCTCATCAGCCCCTGATACACAAGCAGGAAGTTTTTCCCTTGGCAGAATCTGTATTCTTGCACCAGTTAATCTTTCCATCTCAGATAATGACCCATCTCTTCCCTCAAAACATCCAACTTCACTAGCAGATACGAGTAACTTTGTCTTTATTATATTGTCTTTATCTGGAACAAGATCAACAATACGAGTTTGAATATGCAACAAAGCTTCTTGAGCTGGAAATAGCACATCATCAGGACCCTGCTTACAGAAGCAAATAAAAATCAGTTAGAATCTCCTAAAGGAAAACTGATGGGCAGGGGAATTGGAAAAATTAAAAGTTCAGCGTGAAAATATACAATTTCAAATAATATAAGTAACTTCTACTTTGTTTTGAAAAGATAACAGCCATTGCTAAAACATTGAGCTAAGAAAAAAACCAGATTTATTGACAGCAATGACTATAAACACTCCCTTACTTAATAGAGATAAGTAATGGCAAATACCTCCTCAGATGAAATGATAATAATCTGCTCATCTGATCCAGATACAGGATCAGAAACCTTCACATCTACACCAATTTCATTTTGAAGCAAATCTAGTATGCCATCTGTCTCTCCAACAACTTTATTGACCTTTTCAGTGGGGCAAAGTATTCTAAACACAAGGTCCTCATTGTAAAAGGTCTGTGCACAGTCAGCCATGGCAGCCCCATCATCAACTGTATAACCAGATTGCCGGGAGGAGTAGTTACTGCTTCTGTAATTTGTGGCAGGTACTCGTGATCCAAATGAAGGCCCATCCACAGATGATCGACGTACTGTGTTATTCATATGAGGAATATAATCATCATCAGGGAAAAATTGTTCTGGTGAGTGTAGTCTCCCATGGAAATTTCCATAACTTCGATCACGATGCTGACTCTCCCTCAGGCGCGACGAAATAATTGCTATAGCATTCTTTACTGCATTTGCATCACCTACAACCTGCTTGAAAAACAAAATGCACAAGGCTCTCATTATGACCAGTTTCCATAAGCAATTCTCTATTTAAGGGTTACACTTGCTTGAACGAAAAATCAAGTCTTTAGGAGGCATGAAAGGCAAGCAACTAATACTCAAATGCTTCAAAAACTCACCATTGTCAAAGTAATCACAAAAGGGCAACTTCATAGGCATCATACCAAGCAATTAATAACAAGCTCAATTTGATCAAATATAGTAAACTAATATCCAAGTCATGCAACCAAGAATCTAATTTTCCCTGTCATAATAAGCACAAATTTTGAATTAATTTCTGAACAGACTTCAAATCTGTAGTATGAAATTTCCATCCCCAACAAAATATGTCAAGCCGACTTAACAATCAGGGGCTCCGAAGTTCTTATTTTGATTTTGCATAAATGGGAGAAGTATAGAGCATATATGTGCGGAGCAGACTTTAAAGGCTCAGGTACACGTTAAAATCAGCAACTAACAGCAGTGGAGCAGCCAAAGAAACTTATTATTCAAATCGCGGACAGCCAATCAAGCGAGTCTTCATGGCAAGTTAAGCAGAATGTAGTTCTCCAATTAAGGAACTAAAGAAACTTAATAGAAAGCAGTACCCGCCACCTCATATCAAATCAATGATTGCTCATACTCGAGCACCTGGTTTTTAAATGGGTCAAATTCAAGTATCCATAAACAAAGGAGTTATATAAGTTCTTCAAAATCCAGTGAGTAATTTGAATTTCAAGTCATCATCTGTTTATTGTTTCAGCTCTCTACCGGCAAAAAGGTTATTCAACTGTAAATGACTAAACTCATTGCATTTAAAGATGAAGATATTAAGGCAAGGCAGTAACTCCCTTGAAGTGGTCCGTTTCACCAAAAATCTAAGAGTTCATTTCCATCCAAAGCTCACAAGCGAAGTCATAAAATTTTAGTAAAAAGTCTGGGTAGCAGCAATATTCAATAGTAATAGTAAGGTCTGGTCAAGAAAACCTGAACAATCTCCTCAGACATGGAAACGCAGCGAGGCAAGGTATGATCTCTAGGCAAAATCCTAATCTGGGTCTTTGTCTCAATCCTCATTTGCTCAATTATCTTTCCTCCTTTTCCCAATAAACAACCCACGTGCATTCTCGACACCACCAACCTTGTAGCCACTCTGTTTCCTCTACCCCCATAATCGTCCTCTTCATTCCCATAACCGCCGCCATTCATAGCAAACTGAACATCACTTTCCAGGATCCTTTCATGTATCAAGAACAACGCCTCCTGCGCCGGGGAGAAGGCGGGCAATCGTCCCTCCGGGTCCCGCCGCCGCGTATCTGATATCTCGATGATTCGCTCCTCGTCTCCAGGGATCAGCTCGTGCACATTGATCCACGCGCCGGTGTGTTGTCTAATGGACTTTATGATACTCCCAGACTTTCCGATTACACCACCGGCTTTCATATCGTGACAGAGAATGCGATAGGTGGTGGTGACCATCATAGAAGGGTCTTGTTGCTGCTTAGATGGGCGGTTGTTGTTGGCAGTGGCGCCGCTGCCCCGGTGACGGTGGGTATTGGGGGTGTAGTGGTGGTTGTTGTACCTAGGCTTGGTCCTACCCACGATGATTTCATTATCATAGTCCTGATTGTCATAGTAGTAGTTTCTCTTAGATCTAGATCTCTCCATCTCCAATGAATAGAAGCAGCAAAAGCTAAGTTCTAAAGATGTTAAAGATCTTTGATTTCCTTGTGTTTTCTTGTCAATTTCAATATGTCCGAAGATTCAACGTCCAAATTCAGAAACTGAAAGGGGCTTTTTCTCTGTTTGTTTCTTGGCAAAGCATTACTAATAAAGAAAGAGTATGACACTAGAAACCCTAATGAGGGAAGAAAAAGAGAATCGGAATCTCAAGAAGAAGAAGATGAAGAGAGAGTGAGGAGTCATAGAGTGGTGATTGGTATGAGGACAGCTGCAAGATTTAACCCGCTACTTTCAGTTTTTCTGATACTTCGCTTTGTTGGTGGACAGACCAAACGGAGTCGTTTTTTACCAGTACTTGCGTGTTTGGTGAGCTGGTAATTTGGAGGGTCTGCTTCAACTTTGTGCCGTTGGAAAATAGAAGGCCTTAAAATTCCAACCCCTTGTTTGGATTGAAGTAAAGTGTGAGATGAAACAAACTACGATAGGAAAATAATGTGTGGAATATAAAATTTTCTTTATTTTATTTGGATAAGGGGAGAAATTTATAAAAATCTATAAAATAAAATTTAGTTTTCTTTAAACCATTCTCTTCATTTCAAAAATAAAATAAAAATTCAAATGTACGTGACCAAAGTAAGCTCAAAATTAATTTTCGAATAAGCGCTCAAGTCCTCTTTTAAGTTAAATTAATATTGTATTATATGAAAATATATTTCACTTAAAATTGACAGCTATATAAAGCATATTTAATTTAATTAATATTAATCAGCATTCGCTTCTACGTTATTTTAATTCGATAATTACATAATTATTATTTATATATATTATTTTAATATATTTAAATAATACCTTTATAATATTATATAATTATTTTAATTTAGTAATAGTATAATTATTATTTATATATATTATTTTTAAATTTTAATATATTTAAATAATATTTTTATGATATTATATATTTTTTTAATTTTTAATATTGTTTTTATTTTGCTAATCTTAAAATTATACATTAATTTATCGTATTTAATAAAAGAATTTTTTATTAAATTAATTTATTAAAAGTAATATTTACACCTATGTAAACACATAAATTAATTTAAATAATTAATGAAATAGAATAATGAACTTAAATCTAATAATAAAAAAAATATATAAATTCACTCCCACTTAACCGAATTATGTGTATATTTTAATAAATCTAAAAATTTCTATTTTATTCTCTCAATTTTTAATTTTATTTAAAAAAAAACATAAACTTTTATATAATAATTAAGACAACTTTGATATTTAAATAATTAATAAAGTAGAGTAATGAACTTAAACTTTAAAATTAATTTAAATAATCAAGTGCAAATCAACTTAAATTTAATAAAAAAAACATAAATTTTTATATAATAATTAAGACAAATCTGATTTTTATATAAAAGTCACGTAAATAAAATTATTTACGTAAATAAATTTTTTTTTTTCAATTTTTTCATCTATTTCATCATTTTCATATTAAATAACTATGAATGTCTTTGATCTTTTTCATATTTATTTTTAATATTTTTTATGGCGTCTCAATTTTTTGAATGTATGATACTAATATTTTTTTTCTTTAAAATGCTATTAAAATTTTTATTTTTATTTATTTTAATAAAAATTATATTCTTTTTCTTGTATAAGACTATTTTTTTTATAAAATAGATTCATTTTTTTAACTATATAATAAAAACATTATATAAGATATTTATTTAATTTAAATTTAAAATTATAAATTTAATAATATATATATAAAAATACTTTTTCTTTAATATATTTATTAACTGTACATTCAATTAATATTTCAGTATTACAAATATGACAGTTTAGATCACTTTCTTACTTTCTTTCATCTATAATATTGAAACTAAGCGGTACCTAAAAATAAAATTTTATATTTCATCTTTTTATATTATTAAGTTTATTATATTATAATTAAATAAAAATAAATTTTTAAAAAATAAGGGTTTAAAATATTATAACGGTAGCATCTTGCTGAATTATCACCGTTATCATAAATTTTCTTATTATATTTCTGATAATATTTATACTAAAAATTATTTTTATTCAGACTAATTAATATTATTCCCTTAAAATAACATTTAGTATCCTTAAAAATAAATATAAAATCTTTGTAAATAATTGAATAATTTATTAAATATGTAATTAAATATTATATAAAAATACTTATTTAAAATATCATATCAACTATTTCTTTTAATTGAAATTTTGGTGCTTTAATAAATATCTTTTTTAATTTAATAAAAAAGAGTATGATTTTTTCAAATTTAATTAAATAAAAAAATAAATTTAATTAAATATAAAAAATAATTATTCAATATATATAAAATAAAATTTATTTATTTATTTTATGATGACAATTATGATGTATCTTTTTCTTATATTCTTCATATTGTATACTGATTTTATATCAACAACTATATATTTATAGTACACATGAAAATAATAATTTAATATAAAATATAATTTATTTATTAAATAAAAAATAAAAAAAATTATAAATTTATTTTATCTGACATTATATTTTAAATTATCAAAATTTCTAAAGTGAAATATGAATATAGTTTAGAGAATTGCAACTATACATACTTTGATAAAAGTAAATTAAGTAAGTGATATTTCAAATTTTTATGAATACGAAAATAAACGGTATTAATTTTCTTAACCACACAATTGATTATATTATAAATTTTTCTTTCATCAAATGAATTTTTAAATATTTTAATAACATTATTAAATATGGCAGTTTTAATTTTAATTTTAATTTTTTATTTTTTATTTTTATATTAAATTAAATAAAATATTAAATAAATATAATATTTTTTATTTTTTATATTAAATTAAAAATTAAATAAAAAGAATAAATAATAAAAAATGGAAAACCGACAATTTCAATATTATCCTTTTCCAAATTTATATATATATATATATATATATATATATTATAAATTATTAAATATAATTAATACAGTTAAACAAAAGTATTTAATAAATATTTAAAAACACTAGCCGATAATTAATAGACTACTTATTAAAAATTACTAACTGTATTTCAAGTCATCTCTACCATTACAAGTTTGCCTCCATTATAACTGTTATGATTTGTTTTTTACTTTGAATTATTTTATATTTTAAAATTTATTAATTATTACTTTTTAAATTAAAATTTTAAGTCAATAAATTATTTAAAATAACAAAAGATAATAAATAAATTAAAAATATAATAATCGAAGTAGAATAAAAAATTAAATACATGTATAAAAAATAATTATGTTTTTAATAGTTGTATAATAAATACCATAAACATATGCTTATTTATTATTTAAACATATTTAAAATAAATACTATTAAGTAATTTTAATTTAATATTAATATGAGTTTGATTTTATATGCAAATAAATTTGTATGTAAATATTTAATTTAATGTAAACAACCATTAGATTTTTTATTTCTCAAATTAAAAAAAAAAGAAAAAATCAAGACACTCATCTCATCAGTTTATCATATGCCTCGCAACACTTTCTCCCAGGCGATGAGTGAAGAACTGCAGCGGCACAGAAAGCAGATAAAAAATGTCAGAGGAAGAGGTGGATCTGATGTGAAGAATGCCAACAACGCTAGAGCGAAGAATTTATAGTATTTCCGCGAAAGGAATGAATTGTCTCCTCAACCGCTTGTCGTTGGCTTGCGTTCGAGACTCGTCATCGGCGAGCAGTTTAAGCCATCGCGTGGAAACTGGAAAGGTTGCCATCTGCATGTATTTTACGGATAATTTGGCGTCATTGTGAATCCCAAGGAAGAAGGAAAAGGATCTGCTTTTATTGGGCCCATTAAGAAACAGTACGCTGATTTATGACCAATCCAAAGTGTGAATTTTAAATTATGCTTTTAGGTTTTGAAAAAAAAAAAAAAAATCTTTTGGGTCATACGTTGTTCTATAAGTGGTATTTTTTTTTTCAAAGGTAAGAAATTTACTATTTGAGTGAAAGAACATGGATAGAGCTCATGGCATAAATCACAAAGGCCCAAAATCATATAGCAATAGAATCCAAAACCTACAACAAATAAAAAGGTCCAAGTCCAACAATTAAAAAACTCTAACAGCAAGTGGGTTTCTGGCCCAAAAACCTGCCCAACATAAGGATCTAAGCACTGTCGGTGTAGATCCCCGCTTTACCGCCGGAAAATGATAAACCACTCATGGCGCACACGGGAGGAAAGCAAATGTGTCTTGTGAAGCTTCACAGGACCAGGAAAGTATCGCATAAACAACCTTCAAGAGTAGTACTTTGTTCACGATGTTTTAAGTCCAATATAACTCTCATATGAAAGATTAGACAAGCTAATTGTCCAAAAAAATCTCTTTTTTTTACTTTTGCAAAGGTTTGTTTATTTCACATGATTATGTTTCTAAAAGTCATTTGATTTTTTATTATTTTTCAATACATTTCATTTTTACTCTTAAAAAAAAAGAATTGAATCTAACTCATATTTAAAATTTGACTCAAAAGGAAAATCTAACCTCTTATCATAAATATATATCATAAATTATTATAAAATTTAATACATCACGTATACTCAATATTAAATTATAATAAAAAGAGTAATATTTAGCTTTAAATAAAAATTTTAGTTCTTATTATAAAAAAAATTATTATAATTTTATTCACTCCCATATATAGTTAAGAGTATATTTAAACTTTTTTTTCTTTTTCAAAAAAACAAGGAACCAACGAAGGAAAATTGTTATTAAGCTAAAAATATTACTCCCTGCTTCTAAGAATGTAGATGTATAGTATTTCTCATATCAACTGAAAAAAAAAAAGCAATATAGTTAGAGCAATAGATTTATGTTATTTTTTATAATACAATTATCAAATGAGTATCATATTATATTAGGAGACAATGATAAAAAACAGTCTTAATTATTCACATTTTAATATATATATTAAATTATATAAAAAAATAAATTTATTATTTATTCACTAAATATTATCATTATTAATAAGTCAGTTTATATATTTTAAAAAAATATATTAAAACGTTTTTTATATTTTTTATTCGTCAATAAAATAGTTATTTTATCGATTTATGCCGTTAAAAATAGAGTAAAAGACTAAATTACTCTGTTATTTTCCTCATTCTTCTTCTTCGTTATTCTTTTTTCTTCATCTTCTTCTTTTTCTTATTCTCCTTATTCGCTTCTTCTTCATTTTCTTTATTTTTAAGAAGAGAAGAGACTGTTTTATTGATGAAAAAAAATATTTTAATAAATTTAAAAAAATATAAAGATGTTTTAATAAATATTATAAAAGATAAGAATATTTTAATAAATTTTTAAAAATATAAGAATTTATTTATTAATAATAGCAATAATCATGTATGAAATATGAGGTTTTATTTAAAGATAAAATTAAATTTTAATTTTTTTCTCATTTTATAATCTATTTTTAAGGAAAAACAAAGATGAAATAAATATTTTATTAATACAGAGAAAAAATAAAAATATTTTGATAAATTTTTAAAAATATATTAATCTAAATAATACATATTTCTTATAAAAATTAATTAATATATTATAAACTAACCATCTAAATTCATTTATTTATACCTTAACATGAAGTTGAATAATTAAATTTAATGAAAATTCTTAGTCAGCATAAAAATTTAATATTTTAATATAATTAATACTTATTAAAAAAACCTATAAACTTTATAAATTTAAACTATTATATTATAATTTTTATATTTTTATATTTTATATAAATTCATTAACGAAAGAATCCATAATTTACAACATGAAATTTAAAATTTATACAAATAAAAATATTTAATAGTATAGAAAATTAATTAGTTGATTTCTTATTTTTTAAAAATATATTAAATATTATCATAATTTTCAAAAATTCATTAAAAAATTTATGTAATTAACTTAAAATATGGTTACCATTATTTTATTAAATACCTTCTAAAATTATTTTTATTACTAAAATAAGGGTATTTTCAATATTTTTTTCTTTTTTAATGGCTAACATTAACAAAAAAATTTAACAAACTTTTCAAAATCACATTAATATTTTAATATTTTTAAAAAATTTAAAAAATTAATTAATTAATTTGTTTATATCATAAAAATCAAATAATAATTAGAAAAACCAATATAGGCTAATTTCTGTGAATATATACATGACACGTAAATGCATTTTTGGAGATTTATGCCCCACCAGAGCTTCTCAATGTCTCTCAACCTCACAAAGAAGATAACAAAAATAAGATAAAAGTTAAAAATGCATACAAACCAATAATGGGTCAACCACTTTGGACAATATTATGCCATTTTTCATAATTATATGATAAATATTTTAAAGATGAAACACATTTTAATTTATCCATTTTATTATTTGTTTCTTTTTTATCTGCCAGTTGTTAATATAACCTACAAATTATTATCGTTTGATTAATGTTTTTTCTTTACCTATATTTATTTTTATTCTTATCGCTTTCTATTTTTTATGCATCAAATATTTTTTTTTTCAAAATTTTAATCATATAAATAAAAGTGTATATATTAATTAATTATCACTAAAAATATGAATTAAATACTTCTATAAAAAAAAGGAAAAAAAGGAAAAGGTCAAAAATAGTGTTTTTTTTATTTATTAAAAAAGATAAAAAGAAATGTAAAAAGGATTATTATAAGGTAAAGTCTCACTCTCCGCGCATGAGATTTTGACTTTGGACCCGTTAGTCGCCGCCAACTGTCCTACGTGGCACCGCCCACTTTTTCATTGCCATGTCCACCCTTCCCCTTCTCTCTCATCTCCCTGTTATAATCTGGACCAGGAAGTATTTCTTTCCATTCCTTTCTCTTCCCTCTCCTCTTTCTGGAAGCTCAGAGCTCAATCTATAAGTTCTTCGCCTCTGCACTCAAACTGACAAAAGGAAGTAAAACGATGCCGTTCTGCAAGGTCGCCGATCCTCAGGCCAATACGGAAGGAGCTTCCGTCAATGCCACCGAAATTTTCTACAGAACTTATGGTCGGGGAACAACCAAAGTCCTACTCATCATAGGTAGATCTTCCTCTGACATTGATTTTTTATGTTTAATTCTGTAATATTTTTGGTTGGGCGTTTCTCGATCGCTGATGGGTTCTTTGGGTGATAAATTGACGGTTCAGGATTGGCGGGGACGCATGATTCATGGGGGCCGCAGATAAAGGGTCTGACGGGCAGTAATAGACCTAACCATGATGATAAATTGACGGTCGTTGATCAGAATTCAGGCGAGGAATGTGATAGTGAAATGGGCGGTGGTATCGAGGTCTGTGCATTTGATAATCGCGGTATGGGTCGCAGCTCCGTACCCACCAAAAAGTCCCAATATACGTGAGTTTTCTGATTTCCATCGTGAATGTCTAATTTGGTATAATTTTTCTTTTTCCCCTTTGGGCTATTGAATGAATTCCCATTTGCGGGTTTCTTGTTTATTTTTCTTTACCCTTCTGCCTGATCCTTTAAAAAATATTTATATTTACTAGTTTTACATTTCCCTTTGTTTGGTTGCTGAGGGAATGTACGAAAAATCATTATTTCGTTAAATTCAAGAAATTCAGTGTAACCTATTCTCAAAAAACCGAAAAAAAGGTCACTGTAACCTGTGTATGTTTATTTTAGTTCTTCTCTGATTATATGTGTTTTCTCTGACGGGAGGTTGCAGAACAAAAATAATGGCAAAAGATGCCATTGCCGTAATGGATCATCTGGGCTGGCAAAAAGCTCATGTTTTTGGCCATTCAATGGGTGAGTCTGTGGTTCTGTGTATTATCTTTGTTGTTTAAGTAATTGTTTCTCCAATTAGGCTGTAGTTGGGAAATTTTCACACTCCTAAAGCAGTAATGGTGTCGTAATTTAAGGTTTCCAAACCCAGACTGGTTATTGAATTGGTGAAAGAGATTAAGAGTAATATATAAAGTAATTATGTATCAAAGAATTAATAACTTTAAAAAATAATAATTTATTATTCCAATTAATAATTTAATATATTTTACTAATGATTATTAAAATAAATCTAACTAAAGTTTAATGTAATATTTTAAAAATATTTGATTGTACTTTTGGATTTTAAATAATAATTTTAACATAAAATCTCATGATGATAAATTTATGTTAATTAAAAAATATTGACATAATAAATTTTTATTGGAGTAAATTTTATATTTTTACTATATAAAGATTATAAAATAAAACTTATTTAAACATTAATAAAATAAGTTTTGATACAATCAATTATTCAAGTCACGAGAGAACAAAATGAATACATTTTCTTTTCTTTATGATTATCAAAAGTCCATGGTTATTAATTATTTTATATTAATCTAATATAATTTTAACATATATGATTATAAATACATATATATGGAGAAAAATATTGAAATTTATTCTGTAGTTCAAATGACAATTACTTTTAGAATTCATAGGTTTAGGGTTTGAATCTCCTCTCCAAATAGTTTTAAAATTTTTAAATGGTTTGACCGGCTTTTAACCAGCAAGTTTCACACGTTCATTGACTATCCAGCTAATTCCAGTTTTCAAAAAGGAATATAGTGTTTACATCTGAATTACTAGTTTGTTTTCTGCCTAAGTTTGTTCGACCCGATTTTGACAACCATTGGTACATTTAATTGCAACCTCACCATAGAAGAATCCAAAGAAGCTTTGAGTTTGATGTTATTTATATCACCCTAATGGCTTTAGGAGTTGAACTTGCTCATAATAAAATTGTACTGTTTACATCAATTGATATCTGCGTCAATTGTCTTTTAAACTTACTTGATATGTTACTACTAAAACAGGGGCTATGATAGCTTGCAAGTTAGCAGCAATGGTGCCTGACAGGATTCTATCTTTGGCATTACTTAATGTTACCGGTGGAGGTTTTGAATGTTTTCCAAAGGTATACATCCTTCTTGTCTTAACAGCCGAGCAAGCTTCTTTTATTTCTGAATTACAGAACATGGACGATAATTTTCTTTGCAACTCCTATTCTTTCTTTCTTCTCTGAAAATTATTTTTCTGAAGTAAATTGTATTTTTTACATATCAGCTTGAAACAACTTAATATATTTGTTTCCGAAAGTCCTTGTATTATCTGTTTGTGATGTTGGAACTTGGAAGAAAGCATTTGAAAGACTTGGCTAGAAATTGATTCTGCCCATATTTTTCCCTTTTACGGACTCTGATGAATTTTATTTATTCATTTCCATCAAACCTGTTCCAATCTTAGGTGACGAACGTGCCATTGCTCTCTAGAATTCATTTGATGGATTTATATTCCCTTAGAAGATGTTGTACTTGACTTTGCAACTCCTGAATTGCAATGCACACTAACTCCACATCATTTGGAGTGCTCTTCTCTTCTCGTTGTGTATCCATGTATGTTGACCTTGCTGTGGCTTTAGGACCCGAAGCAAAATTAGTAATTGATTTTGTAATGTCCTAGTACTAATAGATAGCTGATCTAGGTATGTCCATCCATGCAACTTAGTTTCCCATATAGGTTTGTTCCATTTATCGAGTCCTGAGACTTCTTGCCTGACTTGTTACTGATCTAACACGCATAGACTCACAACTGGATAATTAGGCAAAGGAGATCTGTGTTATGGGTACTAGAGCTTCTTTCTGAGGAGTGTCTAGACTCTAGACTCGCTTTATTATTTTTGTCCCGACACTTCTTCATTTATGCTCATGATTTGAAAGCCTATGATTTTACAAATATGACAATATAGACCTGTGTATATTTTTTTTCTTCTTTTTAGCCTCATCTGATATTTTCTATCACATTTTCTCATTTTTGTGCAAAATTTTGAATTAGAAGCGAAAAGTATTTGTCTGAGGGCCGAATATTTTTCACACTGCATATAATTATTCCTAGGTTTATGTTGCTAAGTTGAGTCCAATTTTTTGGGTTCAGTAAATTCAGATTGGCCATGAGTTCCTTCTTTATTGGTGAGGAAACTAGGAGATGGTTGAATCCCACATCAGTTGTGGAAAGGGGTAATGTCCCCCTTATATGGACTATAGACACTCCTCCCCCTTGAGTTAACTTTGGGGTGAGTTAGGCCTGATCCAAATTTAACATGGTATCAGAGCCTCCCCATCTGATATTGGGTGCTCCATAAATATGCCACGCACCAGTAAAAATTCTGGGCGTGAGGGGGTGTGTTGAATTCCACATCGGTTGTGGAAAGGGGTAATGTGCCCCTTATATGGGCCATAGGCACTCCTCCCCCTTAAGCTAACTTTTGGGGTGAGTTAGGTCTAGTCCAAATTTAACAGGTTCAAACTTGCAATTATCAAGGGAGATTAGTATTAAAGTTTATTTGGTTCCCCATAAAGAAGCACCTATTAATCACGTGAGTATCAGCTAAACAAGTGTCAAACTCGTGCAGATGAAATACCTTCTGATATATGATGAGGATGTGTTTGTTGTAGGCTGGTTGAAATTTGGGTCAGATCTGAAATTGCCTCCAGCATGACTCAAGCTTTTTTTCCCAAGTCAATCTAGTTAGTAGTGGACTCGTGAGATCTGTATTCAAAATGTTAATAAATTAAGTTGGAAAACAAACTGAACAATATTTCAAAGCTTTTCGAGAAATTAATCATGACCATGTCAATGGTTGACTTTGAATAAGCTGCGTTGGATCCTAACCTATTCAATCTGCTTGTAGTCAAAGAATGTAACCTGTGCTTGTTGACTTGTTAATTCAGATTACATGGCCATTTATGTATGGTCATGTCATCTACATGCTTATGGAAATTTTTTTATTAAATTTTGTGTTTGCTTGTGTGCTAACCACAAGAATTGCCGTAGTGCTTTGGGGTTCTGCAGTGTCACTAGTTGGTCCCATAGGGTCTGTGCTTCACCTGATAAGCTAGAGACTGGTTGGAATTAGCTTAACCAGACCATGTGTCCTGATCCTGTGCACCCGTGAATCTTTCAGTTATCAGGCGTAAAATGGATTTGCAATTTCTAAATTATCAGTTAAACTATGTTATCAGAATAATGACTTGCTTTATTTCTTGCAGCTTGATCGCCAAACTGTGTCAATTGCAATCCGTTTCTTAAAGGCAAAGACTCCTGAGCAAAGGGCAGCAGTTGACTTAGATACCCATTACACAAAGGTGAAAAAAATGTTGTCGATTCTGCCAACTAGTTGATTTGGAAATAAAATGCATGGTTGATTAGAAACTGAATATATAAGTTGAAAATTGTTTCTTGGTACATATTTCTGTGGTGTGTTTTCTACGCCAGCTCAAAGTTTGCTGTTCTGTTTTTCATCGTGAAATACACATTAGAGAATTAAATGGCTGCAGACAAACTTTATACAGGCAATATCAGCAACTAAAGGAGAAAGTTTGATCTATCTGTACCAAATTAGGAGCCGATAAAAATATTAAATTGTCATGTCGGGATATATGCTCTTTGCTTGTTTGACTTTGTGGACAGATTTCAAGTTGATATTGGGAGCTTGGGCAATCTCATTTTTTTTCTCTGATGTGCAGGAATATCTTGAGGAATATGTTGGGTCTAAGACAAGAAGATCAATTTTGTATCAAGTAAGAAAAGTCTGTCATTTGCGCAAGAAAATTATTTCAAAAAAATTTTCTAATCGTGCATATATATATATAAACACATGCACATTCACAATGAAGTTCCAATGTCTACAGATTATTTTAGGCTTAGCATACAGATTGCAGCTCTTAAAACTTTTTGCTGTTTATGCCAAATCTATGAGATACTTGATTAATTATTTGTTATATTTACATTGCAACTTGTAATATAGTTAGGCATAACATTGAATAATGCATAAAGATGTCCCTGATTATGATGCAGGAATATGTAAAAGGTATATCGTCAACTGGGATGCAGTCCAACTATGGTTTTGAAGGTCAAATCAATGCTTGTTGGACACATAAGATTACGCGAAGGGAAATTGAAGTGATCCGCTCTGCTGGATTTCTTGTATCAGTGATACATGGCAGGTAGTATAGATTCTCTGCGAACAGTTCTACCACTCTTCCTAATGACATTGAATATATGGTTTCTGGCAAAGCCTTTGTTTAATATGTGTGCCTGCATTTTCTGCAATTATAGATATCTTTGTCTTTCTATTTTGCCAGTGACTAAAACATTTGAAATGACCTGATTAACTAAGAAATAAATATATAAAGAAATTTGTGAAAGCATAACTGTTTCTTACAAAATTAAGATTCCAAAATCCCACGAGATAAAAGTTTGCAACTTTTTGCTGCTCAATGTTTAGCACCTAGAGTAATCTATTAAAAGAAGCCCATATGACATTAGATATGCGTTTATAGTGTAGTATTATCGTGCAGATTCCTTTCCTATGTGCCTAAAAAAAATATATTATCCAGAGGAAAAGAAAATATTTGGATAACAATGTTTACATTTGTTTTTATGAAAAGGCCATAGCTTAAAGCCTTACACTTCCCAAATGCTATTATTGACATGTTATCATTTTTGTAAATTCTCACCATATTTTCATGGTTAGAATACTCAAAAACTGATTTCATATAATTTTAGAATTTGAATCTGATTGTCCTGCTAACTGCCAACTGTTTGGCCACAAGACTATTTTCGAGCCTTTTTTGTTTGGGTTCTCTTTGCAATAAGTTAAAAGGTTAAATATTGTTAGATATTCGTTTCCTTTTTGCAAATTGGTTCTATGATTTATTGGTGACTTGGAAAATTAAAGTCCTTTTTTCTCTTTTTTTTTTTTGTGAAAAATTAGCTTGTCCATGGAAAATATTTTCTTTTAGAAAATGACTTTTTTTAGTTGCAATATTGAAATTTCATTGGAAATTGTCGGTTTTGGTGTTTTAATTTTTCTTTCAAAATATGTTTATGGAAATGTCCTAACAAATAATAAATTCTTTTTTTTTCTTCTTGTTATTCAAATGGTAATAAAAATTCATATATTATGGATTTATGGTAGTCACTAAAATTTGCCATAGGGCATTGGTGTTAAGTGGTGGCCAATGAGATTATAATAATATTTTGTTTTGCGTTGAACTTGCCATATCATGTTTCAGTTATAACTCGGATATTGTTTATTTGTGCATTTCTTTTTCATTTATTAGTTGCAAATTTTAAATTTTATGCATTCAATGGAATTGGTTTTCTTTTTCATTTATTAGTTGCAAATGTTAAATTTTATGCATTCAACGCAATTGGTTTATATGAAAAAGGGCCACTGCAACAACTATATGTCATGGGCATACTTTTCCTTCCTAATAGCTGTTCAGTTATGTCCATGGCAATCCCTACACTATGACATGCTACTGCAAATGCCATGGTGGCGATTTAAAACCATATAGATTAACGTTAGCATTTGTTATTGGTTGTATTTTTGAAACAGACAATTCAAGTAAGAACCTTGTTCTTTGGTGGTTTCAAGCATTTGGATGAACTACAACATGGGTGGTGTGTGTGCACGGCCATGTGTGTTTGGGTGCATCAAGAAATTTTGTGCAAATTATCATTATATTGCATGATGAAATGAATCATTTTGCATGTGTATCATGTATGTGTCATTGGATGTTTTGGGCATGTTTCTGTGGTGATGTGCTGGACATGGGCGTGGTCTGGGTTTGGAGTGAAATCAGTCAAATCCAATTTAACAAAAACCATCTTCAGTCAAACTCATTTGATCGGATGTTGAATCCAAAAACCTGGTGAACTGGATTTAACTGAACTAGATCAAACTAGAACCGAACGTGTCCAGGTCTATGATGTGCTATTAATGACACTGTCCATAAATCATACCTGCTTAAGATTAACTTGAGGTCCTTTGAATGTAGGTATGATATCATTGCTCAATTATACTATGCCAGGAGACTTGCAGAGAAGCTGCAGCCAGTTGCTAGGATGATAGATCTCCATGGTGGTCATTTAGTGAGTCATGAGAGGACTGAGGAGGTATTCCTGTAGTGTACAATATATTTTTAATGAAGTAGGCCATTTGATTGTCTTGTTTGAAAAATCTACAGTTCAAAAATTATAGTTTGATAGGAGTAAGTTAATGCATATTATCTAGCAGAAATTATAACGTTCTATTTTCTTGAAAGAGCAACAAAAATGTACTAGTGATGTCATGTCATGTACAGTAGGTACACAATATATTAGGCATCCGTGAATTTCCATGATTTTGATATCATTTATTGCGATGAATTAAGATGTCACATATAAAGTAATGATTTGACTGAACTTTAATGATTGTCAGAAATATATCAGTGTCTCCTTGGTTTGAAAATTTTATTATTTTGATAAAGTAATATATCACAAAATTTCAGGAAAATTAATCCATAAAGCATTTTAAAATTTCAGGTCAATCAGGGTCTTCATGATTTGATCAAGGCATCTGAATCAAAGATTAGCCCACACGATTGGACAAATTTGCCCCAGAAAAACTCTGGTAAACATACACAGTCAAAAGATTTTCCTTTCATGTGCTTGAAAAGCAAGTATGAGCTTTAGGTTAGAAGCATGTAATTGCCTACAAGTTCAATGCTTTTCTTTTCTATTTTGGGGAATAGAAGCTAGGAAAGAGGACAAGGGTGGTATAAAACATGGAATCCATGGACTGCAGAGCTGTTACACCCTAGCTGCTTTTCTTTCAATTTCAAGATTGGGGAGGTGAAGAAAAAGAAGGGTGGATTGAAAACTCTGCTGATAAACTTTTCATGTTAGGAACACATTGAATGGTCATGAGTATCTGGTGGTTGGAGTTCGTTAGTTAGCACTATCCACACAAGTAGGACCTAGTGGCTACTTTCATTCCTAGATTACTGATAATTTCTATTGTTTTCTGTCAGCAGGTATGAGATGGATATCATTTTCTATGACAAGTACAGATTGCTCGACATTTAGCATAGCTAAAAAGATATACCTATGCCTATTATATATCTGTAGTCTCTTCTTGTTGGTGTTGGAGCATGCACGAAGGGCTCAAAGGCGTCTAAGACCAGCCAGACTTGAGGCTTCACTCACATAAGCTAATGGTCAAGGACCACTCATTTTTACAGGTAAGAAACTCGGCATGTAGCCTGCTTTAAGACATCCTTGTCATTTGTCAATAGAATAGATTGATTTCCCTTCATTGTGCAGGGTTTATTAATTTGTCATCATAATGCAGCGACAATGAACGGCAATGTAATTAGTTGAGGTTGGTGAAGAATAAACAGATACGTAATCAGATACGAAGTTACTATCGACGAACGTTTGAAGTCGCCCACACACTAGCAACTGTGATACTAACAATTTATACATGTTCCCCCCACGGCCCACCCCCCCAACAAAAAAGGAAGGGGGGGGAGGGGAAGCAGAAGAGTATAGATGGTCTGGCAACTCAAGAACCAGATGGGCAAAGATACTCGTACATTTTACCCACGTACACGTATCGAGAATTATTTTTGTCGGTGTGTATATCTTGGCAGAACAAGATGCAGTTTCTGTAATCACATAAGAATGATTAAACAGCAAGTTGAAATATTGAACCTAAAATAGAACTGAGCTTACAACATTCCATCCTTGCTTTTATGATTCTAGTTCTGCATTGTTTGAGCCCGATAACCTCAAACAGAAATCTAAATGTCTGTTACTGTGAGGATGTGCTACTTGAAGTACAGGGTGATTCAAGAGAACTTCATCTATTTTGAACACGTGTAGAGTTTCATTTGGCATTAAAAGAAAACTTTTTAATTGATTTAAAATTTTTAAGATAAAATATATTGAGAAACACATTATAACTAAAAAAGAACCGATGAACGGAAACAAAACACCATAGGATAGAAACCCAAAGCGAAAAAAAAAAAAAAAAATTAACAACCAAGAAAGGAAACTGAGACTACGCATTCAAAAAGAGTTAGCAAGAATATATATATATATATATATATATATATATACATACATACAGAGAGAGAGTACCTGGCACTTGTTTCTGATATATGAGAGAAATTACTTTGCAGTAGAAGCTGAAGCCTAAATTAGAGAGAGAGAGAGAGAGAGAGAGAGGGAGAGAGGGGGGGGGGAGAAGAAGTTGAAAGCTAAAAAAGCAGAGCAGAAATAATTCAATATAAAGAGGAGAGAGAGAGAGAGAGAGAGGAGATTCGGAAAGGTGCTGAGTAATATAGCATATCCCACCAATAGAAATAAAGTTGGAGAAAATGGCCAACTCCAAAGAATATGCTAATATTCCATTCCTTTCTTAGTTTCTCATCCATTTTTCTGTTTACCTCCCACAACCCAACCACCATCTTTTGTTCTCAAACTACATACTTTGGTCTATATGATTGTTAATTTGCTTATTATAAAACTGTAAAAAAAATTCACTTATCTTTTTTTTAGTATTTTCTTTTCTGCATATTAAACTATAATATATTTTAACGAATAAAAATTTTAATTTTAATTATTTCAAATAGAATGCTTGTGCATGATGCTGCTTCTAATTACCAGTAGAATGATGGTGCTGATCTGTTATGGTTTTCTGATGCTGTATAAATCTCCTTTGCACACATCCTGATACTGAGAAAATATCAAACTCACTGTACGAAGCTTGGTCTTTACAAATATTGTCTTGTATTCTTTGGCCTTTGTTTTCATAAGAATCTCTCCCTAAATGCTTTAGCTATTATGGTTCCAGGCTATTTGTGCACGGTAGAGGCCAGAGGGGAGTCCTCTACAACTTTTCAGAATGGAAGTTGCAGTTTCTGTTCTGATGCCAAGCAAATAGCCCCTGAATCCACACCAATGCAGTTTCCATCACATCCATTACTGCTTTCTGGAACACCTGATTGTGTAAATTTTAAGCATAACTTAATTAATTTATCAACTTTTATATATATATATATTTTGTTTTTCGTATGTGAAGTAGTAAATTACAAAATGTCTTGAAGGATTGTGAACAGTTTAACAATTTAACGTAATTTATTAACTCATATAATAAGATTTTATAATATTCGAATTTTAAAATTAAAACAAATTCCAAAATTAATAGAAAAATAATATTTTTTCTCGTAAATAAAAAATACATAATTTTGTTAAAATACTATAAAAATATTAAATGAATCAAATCAAAATAAAATATCATAATTTATTTATGTCTAAATTATATAATTTTAACTAAACTATATAAATTTTATAAACAATTTAAGAGATTGCAGAAAAATTAATGATTTAACGTAATTTGTGTGCATCTGGATATGATTGCAGGATCACGCCTACAGCTGATTCCTATTATTTAAATTATTAGTAATATGAAAAAAATTTTACATCACCAGTGCAGAAATGCAGGGCTCAGACTAATATTTATTTATAGAACTAATTACAACTGGCAGATTAAATCAATAAAGGAATAAACTAACATTCCTCTTACATGATTTCAGATCAAAATATGCATTATTGTAGAACACTTGTGGAATGCTTCACTGCATACAATAATACTAACATTACATGATAACTAGCTGCTGCTCAGAAGAGAAAGAAATGAAGAGAAAAATCTCACTGCAACCTTGGCCATTTTCTGCAATACTGACTATCACTTCAGTATTCATCCAAGTAAGTATATAGCGTATCGTCTTTCTTAGATTTGCGTCGACTAAGCAGTGCCTTGAGAAGGCGTTTACTTTTGCTCGGATATTGCTCAATGTCTTTGGAATTTTCCTTTTCAGTTCGGATACGCATCGAAGCTGATTTTCGAGGCTCGGAAGGGAACTGATAGAAAGAAAAGAAAAGGTTTCCGAAGCTTAGAGAAGTTGTTTAAGCTAAAACTATATACGTGAAGTATTTTTAAATACTAGAAGTTTTTGTAAGATCCATAGCAATGCTCTTGTGCAGGTTTATCTGCAATTTCTTCACAACTTATAAAAAATTTAACCCATGCTCACCTGTTGTCTCGCAGCACCTGCTGAACTTGGAGTGGTAGGTCTGCTCCTGTTAGGGGTTGTTGGCCTACTTGACATAGACCCCGAGCGGAATAATGGAAAACGATGTGGTGAAACCGTGCGCTTCTCTGATTGGAAAGGAGGCATCATCAGTTCAAGAACAATAGTTCAATTAAAGAAGTCCTGAAAACTACATGAAAAAGGGAGCAAAACAAATTGTTAAGAAGGTACGTGTACACAAACCCAATTCTTTTTGGGGCATGGTAGGTGTAAAGGAAGAGGTTACAGACGGCTGCTGAGGTCGTCGGGTAGGTGAAGGAGAACGCCCTTTTCTGCAAGGGATATAACTTAAGGTTATCATCTTAGCCATATTTTAACTGTTTGACAAATAGGAAAAATGCGTAGCAATCTTACCTGACTGAAGATGTTGGGGCTTCCGGGATAGTTGCTCGAGCAGCTTTGATATCATCAGATAAATGATCAAATTCTGATATAATCTTGCTCAAGACACAATAAACCAATACAAACTAGGATGAATTCCTTACCATTCCGGAATTGACGCCAAACTTCTTCATTGTCTAGGCTGAATCCCAGATATTCTGATTTCGGGTGGATGGCTCCATGCATTGTCTTCCCAACTGAACATGACATGAATCAGTAGATTGTAAAGATCTAAACTCTTATATTGCAAGAAGAAAAGCAAACACTAACTTTGGTTAACATTTAATAACCACAGAAATAGTGAAGGATGCAGGGCAGCGTATTACCTGGCAAGATGTACCGCTTATGGTACTTTGGAGCATTTATTACGAGTGACTGTTGGGTGAGACCCTCATGATCAATATATTCTTGGCATGTCCGCACCCTCTAACAACACAAAAAGGGGGAAAAAAAGGCCATCCTTCAGTTAAAAGCATATATAAATGTTTAAATCCAGAGCAGTTCATCACTACACTAATCTCTAGCATTATCTTTAATTGAAAGAAAACCAATGAAGGAAAAATTCCCTTCCAGCTGTTCTACAAAACATGTATTCCATATTCAGATATAATGTCAGTATCAAATGTCAAACACCATTTGTAAAGATCTCCTAGTATGCTGCTAGGAGAAGAAACGAACAGCCACTGGTTCCAACCAGAAGGCATCAGACACAATGGAGATTTCTTCAAAGGTCATCACAGTGTGGATATAGTATTCAAAACACAAGCTTGTTCAGACATTTTAATGAACTTCAAAATCAAAATCAAAATCAAGGGACACCTGCTCAATGCAAGAGACTTGGAACTCTGTTCCAGAAACTTCATCAACCTTCTCATCCACCAGATCATGAACCTTATATGTCACAGAACCCAAATGGTCCACCGTATTCACAATAGCTTTAATGGCGTAATCTTTTAATGTTTCCACCACTCTGCATGGGAATGAGCTAATTCTTAGGGTGGTTGTAAAAATACAAAGAAAACATCAATCCCCATTTTCATAAATACCATTCATGACCATTCCCAACAAAAGCAACTCACATCTGTTTTTGGTCATCATTTGTGTAGGATAGTTCAAAATACTCGGCTGCTGAGTACAACTGTGTTCTCAAATTCTTCAAATCCTGAAATAGACAGACACAATAAAGAAAAAAATTTATGCCACAAAAATCCCATTAAAAAAGCCTAGCTGCAAAACAAATTCTACCAATTTTCACACGAAGGATATCAAAATACTAGAGGGAAACACAAGGCTAATGAAAGATTTTGAACGAATTAGTTCACAGTCAGAATTTAACTAAAGCATGCCAGAAACAATAAACATCATGATTAACATGGATTGAAAACTTTAACCAGGAAACTAAACACTCTCAGATAACAGCACCTCAAGACTATCAGAGAAGAGCAGATTCTGTTGCATAGGAACCTCATCATTATCTGATGCCTCCCTGGAGACAGGAGTTGCAGTCATTGTACCAATAGCGGAGAAAATTGGACTTAAAATCTCTTATCCTGCAGGAATGACAATAACCAAAATTAGAACAAGAAAAAAAAGAAAAAAGAAAAGAAAAAGAAGCTGCAGGCAGAGACTTGCAGACACAAAAGCATGGGAAAAATACAATCTAGTATTGATTCTCGGCTGAGCATTAGTGCTTTCTTCAAATAACCTAAATCAGAACCCACTAAAATCCTAAGGATTACAAACTGAAAAAGCCCCAAGGAATGATAATGGGAAAAGGGGTGTGCTCAAGGGCACATCTCATACCCACATAGAGAGGGAATATATACACAGTATGAAAAAATACAAATAAAATCAGATTTGAACCCTGAAAATTTTAGAACTCCCTGAAGAATAAAAAACGAGAAAAAGGTAGGACAAAGACACTCTTTCCTGGTAAGTTACCATTAAAAAGAAACTCAAAGTACCAATATTCGAAACAAGATTTAGCATATACATGCCAGACACTACTTTGCCAGTTGCCAAACTTCTGCAACCACTCAGAAAAGCAAGAAAAAACATATATAGACACTCAAAGTTCTAAACAACTGCAGCACTTGCGAGTACACCAAAAAAGAAAATCTGAATCTTCATCGATACTCTAATTATATCAAATAAGATAAGCACCAGAACAGTAAAGTCTAATCCAATCCTTAAAAAGCACCAAAAGCTGGGAAATTTTCAATTCCCTCTATCTGGTTTCTGAGGAAATGAATAGGAATCCCATTACTTTGGCTTAACCAAGCAGCTCACTTGGACAGTGCTTAGCAAAGGTAGCTACTTTACGGGGTTATTTTTATGTTAACTTTGCCCTTCTGATAAGAATAGGCAGTAAAATGAAAAGAACTGGATATGCAGGTGAAATTAAAAAAGGGACTAACCTGATTCTCCTAGCACAAACTAGGTTATTTTGGCACGAGATGAGACTACAGGCCAAGACCCATCTCCCCAATTCAAAATCTATTCACTAGTCAATGTGAAACCCAGGTGGTGGAAGCCGGGAAACAGGGCAAATGCCAAAGAAAGGAAGGGCACAAACAAGTAGGCCAGTGTAATATATGGTCTAAAGTTTTTTCACTAAACAACAAAAAAGAACAAATACTGATGTCCTCCAATTCAAGTCGTTTAGCAAGCTACGTGAGCACAGCACCATAAAAAAGCAAACAAAAGGCTTCAAGAGAGAGAAAAGAAGAAAAGGAGGTGACTAGAGATCGGAGAGAAGAGTCGAAGAAGAGAGAGGCAGACGCATCAAAGTTAGCAAGTCTTGTATTGGAAATCAAAGTATTGTGAGAGTAAAAGTAAAAGTCTACTCCTTTTTGAAGCAAAATCTGACCACTCCAACCCCATTACTCATCATTTTGCCCATTTTAGTGGAACCCACACCTCCTCTCTCCCACTGTTGTTATTTATTTATTTTCTAATAAAGCAATTCATTATTTTAATAGAAAATAAAAATCTAGTTTTGGCCATAATCTTTTGTGCTAAATTGTAATATCAAATTTTGTCTAATTGGAACCATTTGATAAAAATCATTGGCCATAAAAATTTGTGGGTAAGTGTTGTTAAAAGCCAAGCAGAAGCAGCGGTTCATCTTCCTTGACCTTCAAAGGCACGCCAGGCTGTTGTTTTCACAGCTTGCTGCTACCTTCACCAAGCGCCAAAATTCTTCGACGCTAATATTATATTAATTTTTAAATATTGTCAAATTAACGGCTATTCGTTTTCAATTTTTTTAAAAAATATAAATTATAATTTTGTTGTCTCAATATTTAAAAATAAATAAATAAATAAATAAATTATAGACAAATAATATAAAAAAATATAATAATTGAGCAGTAATATTTTGTGACATTTGAAGTAGAAAGTACTGTCCCAGAGCCATAGTCTTAAGTTCAAGTTGAATAATTACTCAGATTATATTTTATATTATTTATAGTCAAATAGTATAATTAAATTAATTTTTTTTCAGAATTAGTTTCTGCACATTTAAAATATAAGAAATGAGAAATTCAATTTCAACTTTCTTCATTTGTTTATTTTAAAGTTAATATTTTTATTATTAAGAAAATCATTTACAACTATTAATTATTATTGAAGCATTAAAATATCATTGAATATTTAAATTTAAAAAAATGAAAATATTATGGAGCTCACAGGTGGGCTATGTTCCTATTCCTAAGGCTGCGACCTTTTCCAAACCCACTTGCCATGTGGGCTCCGGCCGTATTTTTTTTTCATTTAATTTCATTAGATTTATATAATAATATTTATCTCTTTTTATATATATATAATCGTAGCACCAACTATCAAGAATTTCAGTTCATATATATATTTTTTTATTGATTCTTTCATTTAAAATAAAAATATTTATTTTTTCACTAAAAACGAAATTTTATTTCAAAATAGAATAATTAATTGTAAAATAATTTCTTGAAATGCTTTTTTTTTTCTCAAATGAATATAGTAAATATATAAGTCAATGCTCGGATAAGAGGGGGAGAAGGATATTATTTCCAATTATTTCACCATATTTGTTTACTATTTAAATTTGCTCTTTGACAAATTTAGAGATTTTAATTTATTTTTATGAGATTTTTCCTTCCATCTAAGTTATCTATTATTTTTTTGTTATAAATTATTAAGCTCTATTTATTTTATAAAAAATATTTTTAAAAAATTATACTTACAAATTTATTTCAATAATAAAGGTATTTAAATAATTCTGAGAAATCTCATTTTTACTCCTTTAATCTCTCATTTTTATTTTTAAAAAATAAAAAATACATAATTCACTCAACTAATTTAAAAATTTTAAAAATATTTTATATTTAAATTTAAACTATCAATATATGTTTTTTTAATTGAAAAAATAACATGTAAATCAGTGGCGTGATTAGCGGCAGTCAGTCTGATATTTTGCGGACTAATAGGATTACGTTTCTTATCGAATACGAAAGACGTTTTGTATGTGTATTTAATTATTAACGTATAATTAAATATAAAATTTATATTTATTTTTTATAGAAAATAGTTTATATTTAAAAAATATTTTTTATAAATAATATTTTTCAATAAAATAATTTAATTTTTATTATTTAATTTTAATTTAAAAATAGAATTTATTAATAAATTTATATATAAAAATTTTAAACCTAAAAAATAACTTTGATTTAAAAAAAAAAGGTTATTTTTTTATCTAAAAAAATTCTTATTTTTAAAATTTTTTTATATATAAAAATATTTTTTAAACATAAAATAAACATAATTTTATTATGATTTTAGTTAAGTATATATTTATTTATAAAAATTTATCATTTGATTAATAGATGTAATGAGTTTTATATTTCCAATCTCTAGAAAAGATAAAAGTTGAGAATGTAAATGTGTGCCCCTATAAACTAAATTTGTATAAAGGGGCAATTTTAGGTAGGAGCGGAAGGAAAGAGTTTGAAATTAGAAAAATGATAAATAATTAATATTTTAAAATTTAAATAATTTTAGGAAAACAACTTAGACAATATGAAAGAAGACATTTAGACTCTCTTTCACTCTATGAATTTCTTAAATAATATATAATTAAAATTATATAATTAAATAATATAAATATTCACTTAAATTTACATCTATTAAATAATATAAATATTCAAAATAGGTGGATGATGAATTTTTTGATAAAATAATTAAAGAATTTAATTTTAAAAAATAAAAAATATATTAATTATGTGAAATTTAAATATTGATGAAATAATAAATTTTTTAAAATTTAAGATTCTAATAATAATTTTTTTAAAACAGATTATCTAAATATTTTAAAATTTTAAGGGGCCATTGGCCCAAGTATAAGTCCATCTCAAATCTTTTAAAAAGGTCCAAGTATGAATCCGTTTCTAATATCTACACACATTTTCAAGGGATTTTGTTTTTGGTTTGATAACTGTATTGTATTATAGCAAACTGCATTATCATCATATTTGGGGATAAGTCTACTTTACAAAAAAGAGATTAAATCAAATGTCAAGGTTTAATTAATAATTCAGACTTACAGGGGCAACATGCATGCCAGCCTTCTTTTCATTAATAAGAAATTGCACTTATTACAAGAAGTTTCTACTTTTTTTTTTTTTTTCCTTGCAGGCTTGAGGAATTTCTGACATTAGAGAGCTTATTGGAGATTGATTTTGTGTCTTTATCATCATACGGCAACTATTTAGGGGTGGAGGGCTTTCAAGAGATGATGAGCTTTAATGACGACTCCTTGGGCTATAATGATCTTCTTTCTTTGCTTCTGCTATAGGCGTTGCTGATGACTTAGCAGGGACAAAGGACAATGAAAGGAAGAGGTCTGCTCCACTAGAATTGGAAGAGATTCGAAAGCATTTTGATGTGCCCATTACAAAAGAAGCAAAGGAGATGAAAGTGGGATTGACGATTTTGAAGAAGAGGAGTAGAGAGCTCAAAATAATGAGATGGCCACACAGGAAAATCAGAAGCTTGAAGTCTCTTATCAACAATATCAAGGTACATATCTACTTAATTTTGGGTTAATTTTTTTATATATATGTACATGAGATCGTAACTTGTTTGATGTTTTTACTGAATGGGTGCGTGCAAGTGAGTGTTTGTAGGAGATGGGCTTGACTAATGAGATAATGATGCTAGAGGAGCATCAAAGGCTTCTAGAGAAAAAGCCAGATATGGAGTTCAGTGAAACTACTAAGAAGCTTAGACAAGCGATTTTCAAAGCAAATTACAAGAAGAAAAGGTGCCTGGTAGCTCACCATATTTGACTAGCTTTTACTTCATATACAGCTAAATAGAGAAGGGGGAAACTATTTTCCATGAAGATATTTTTGACTTTTGGCACACACATTGGGGATTATATAGGAAGAGAATGTAAATAGGATTAGTATATATGATTATTGATCATATTTTGATAGGTGGGTTTGTCATTAATCAAACTGAAGAATTAGATATCTCTATATTATGGTGACGAATTTAATTAGACAATGTTTAAGCAAACATTAGTAACATTAATTAACATCAGATGATATTGAAGTTGGCAGCATCGAAATTTTACTATGTTCAGAAATTAAGCAGTAAATATCATTAAACATTGTTCCTATATACAAATTTCAACCAATTAAAGTAGAGAAGACCACTTGGAGTTGGGGATGTAACCAAATCAACCAGATCAAAAGTTGGCAATTGGCGGCTTGTGTTCTTTGTCAATTTTTCTGCTGCCTACGTTTCCAAAGTCCCACCTGCTTAAAACTTTCATAGATGTTTGTCTGCAGTTACAATAATGCATCATTAAACATCATAAATCTGTAGAAAAATCAAAAGATTCAAGGGGAATGTATACTACTATTTTATAACTTTCAAGAAACACATTCCTCTGCGTTGGATAAATTATTCAAGTAAAATTCCTCCCCTGGAATCAATCAAGAAATTCAATGTCTTCTGAGCAAGAACACCCTTAATCTTCATCAATATATAGCACCATCTATAACTATTGATCATATATTTAACATTAATTATTGTTTTACGTACCCACAAATGTGTTCTTGTAGAAGAGAAACTCAAGAAGCTTGATTTCCTTCTAATCCTTGTGATCTTCACCTTTGTACTAACACCTTCACCACCACCACCACAGCCGCGATCAACAACCGGAGATGTTGAAATATCAACACTACCCTCAACAACCTGTTTGTTCCTTCTGAAACTTCCCCAACGGCTAGACCCAGATATGGCTCCCCCTTTATTGTCTCTTCTGCCCAAGTTCTCAAATCTACTGAACAACGACATTCCTTTCCCAAACGACAAAGACCTAGAGCGAGGAAGGGACTGATGTTGAGCACCCAAATCAGGTACATCAGAGACAGTAGCAGGTGAGGGCACGTTATTGACTCTGGCTTCACATAACATCCTCGGAGGCAATTCCAAGCACCTTGCAGTCTTGGACTTGGGATGCACCTGGTTAGTGGCCAAGGGTCTGGGCTTGCCTGGTGCTTCTTCCCACTGGAATGGAACTGAAGCTAAGGTATGGATTGGTGGGGTCAACATCCCTGCAGGTGACTCTTGTGGCTTGCTTGGAAGGGAAAGCAATGAGAGCTTAGGTGTAGGAGTTGGTTCAGAGCCCATGGTTTTGAATATTTGTTTTCCTTAATTTTTGTGTGTAAAAGATCATGCAGAAGTGATACAGTAGGTAGAAAATAACATATACCCAGATGAAATTCTGATTTTCTGGTCAGGATTATAAGTGGAGGTGGGTGTTTATTATAGATAGAGATTCCTTTTTTTTTTTTGGGTTTATGGAAACATAGAAATTTTATTGGTGGTGAATGTGAATGGTGAGGAAGAAGAAGGAGAACGCTCCTGGCGCTCCTCCTTCACGAGTTTCTTCTCAAAAGTCATAGAGAGAGAGAGAGGAAGAGAAGGAGGGAGGGAGGGAGAGACAAAGACTGATCTTAATTTTTTTTATTGATCATTTTGTTCACCTATTACTTATTATTTTATTTTAATAATATTATAATTTAATATATGTATTGTCAAAACTATATTATAACTTTTAAATAAATTCTTAATTAATTAACATCTCATTTAATAATAATTAATACATCTTTATATTTTATGAAAGTATAAAATATATGTCATTTATTTTTATTAAAAATCATCTTATATTATTATAAAGAGAATAAGATATATAAAATTTATTTTTCATTAACAAAAATATATATCTTTAATTAGTTTATATTAAAAAAAATAAAGTAAAAAAAATCATGCCACACGGTAATTCTTTAAGTATTATTTAAAAAAATTTTAATTTTTAAATACAAAAGCACTTTTAAAAATAAGTATTTGAATTTAAAATAAGTTTTTAGTAAATAATTATTTAGATATATAGATCACAACTTTTAAAAAAATAAAATCTTATTACAAGTAATAAAAGTTAAAGATTTTAAGTTAGAGGGCTTCACTATTTTCTTAATTTAACTAAAATTTTAATTAAAAATAATTGACTTCAGAAATTATATAAGATAGTGAGCATAGTTTTACAATACATGAAACTGTAATTTACAAATTTTCTAAAATTTTTACTATATTTAATAAAATTGTATGAGACAAGATTTTAATCGTTGAAATTGAAAAATGCTTAGATAAAAAAAAGGATTTGATAAAAGTTAATATTTAATATAAAAATATAAATAAGTATTAAAAATACACGTTATGCCATATGACAACGTTTTAAACACCTTATTTATGGGGACTGATTTACTTTGTGGAAATGGGAGCAATGTAACTGTTTTGTTTTATTTTATTTTTAAAAAGTGACGAATAGTCTATAAACATTACATTAAAAAAAATTAAATAAGTCTAATTTAATATTTTGTAAAATAAAATTTTAAATTTCATTTTCAAATTTAAATAAATTAAAAAAAATAGATTTAGGAATCATGGAGTATGCACTATCATATAGTTGGTTGTCGCATACAGCTAGTCTTCTGTCACGTTTAGTGGGCTAAATCATGCTTCTAGAGTGAGTGGCTGCTGAATTTAAGAATTGAGTAGTAAATTTAAGATTTTCAAAAAGTTCTATATTTTTGAAAAAATACTGTAAATATAAAACGTGATGGTTAAATTAATTAAAAATCGATTAATTGTGAAAAAATTAAAAAAGATTACTTTTTTATTTAAAATCAAAAAGTGACGCAATAATCATAAAAAAATAGAAAAAAATTAACATTTTTATCTAATATATTTTGATGATGTGAAATTAAAAATTATAAATATTCACGAAGTCATGACATGTGACTAGTTAAAATTAATTTTAGACATTAATTATAGCCGTAATAAAATTGAAAGGATATACTTTTCTTATACAAAATTATGAAAAAAGTGCAAAGAATTAGGTTTTTTGGCCCAATAGGCCTATCAATTATTTAGTGGCTCATAACCAGCATTAAGAAGCAAAATACATAAAAATTGGAAATACAAATAGCACCAACATTTAACAAGTATACAGATGAGAAAAAAAATGATGTCAACAAAGTTGAAGAGAAACTAAGACCAGCAGAATTTCAATAAAATTAGGTCTCAGTCTACAGCATCAAGAATTAAACCACTGTAACAACTAACATTCTGTACTGGGTCCATTACCAGGTCTACAACATCCCACATGTTCATAGTTGATCAATGAATGACTGGCTTGAGAGGATGAGCTCTTAGGTTTAATAAATCAAGGTGTGAATCAAGCTCTTCATCCAGTTCCCCAACAATGCTTCTGAAATAATCAATGAGGAAAGATCAGAAAAAGCCTCAGTTTAGTATGTAGTGTGAATGCAAAGGAACTAAGAAATTCTGTACTCTTCATCAAACGAAAATATCTATATATTATAAAGTGCAAGAAACAATGAAGAAAGCATTTACATGTTGTCACCCCTTATTATGTACAAACCCAGGACAAGTTGTTGAACGCCTTCCTGCAAATCAATGAATAATTACTTAAGCAGTGTGAGTATTCAAATATCATCTTCAAATATTCAAACTATAAATGATGTTACAACTCAGCAATTACACCATCTAATAAGTAATAGTTCAACACAACTAGCAATATCCCCTTGGGAATTATCAAATTTGTTAGACAACCAATATTAAATAACTGCTACATGTACAGCTTCTTAGACAAGTAAGTATAAAAACCTTAGTAGAATAAACTCGTTCATGAGATTCATCTAGGATGATATTTGTGGCCTGGTCGAAGCCTTTCAAGATCCCCTAAATCAGAAAGCTCTTCGTAATTAAGATGATATTCTAAATTATCACATGATTGCATTAAAGAAATACAAGTAATGAAGCTTTATGGTGCTGCACATGTGACTTACCACTATGTTGCGGCCATCATTGGTTATAACTGAAATTGTTTCTGCACAAAAGGGGAATAATTAAATGATAAGCCCCAGAAGCTAAATGAGTCAATGCCACCGAAGCATGGAGGGATTCCTTCCTCAGCCGTGAAACCAATAAAAATAAAATAAAAGAAAACAGAAACCTAAGCGAAAAAAAGTAGTACAAGGCAAAAGGTAGTCCTGTAAAGCATACTGTTTATGGACCAGCATAGTAAACTTGTAATCTACTTCTACCCGAGCTCATGAAGCCCATGCTTGACTAAATCATATACCTTTCTTTTTTTTCCTAGTAAATCAACTTCAATCAAAGCTCCTTAAATAACGTGTTTGTTAATGATAGTATTTCTGCAGCATATTCATACTCGTACTCATCTTATTTTACAAATACACTTATCATCTAAAGTATTTTAAATTTCCTAAGTGTTTTAGCATGCTTTTCCAAACAGTTTTGATAATGTTTATCAAGTTAAAGATAGCAGTTCTGCAGCATATTTCATATTCATCTGATTTTACAAATTATCTATCATTTTAAGTATTTTTTAAATTTCTATAAGCGTTTAGCATGCTTTTCAGAACAGTTTGTATAACATGTATCACCAGGCTTTCATATTGCTATCAAAATTTCAATTCTCAAAATGCTTACACCTCAATATCTAAATATGTAAACCACATCTGGCATTTTATCACAAGCTTCTAAGTTCCAAAGGAACGAGTCTTGCTACATTTTTTGCCTTTAGAATATACAGGAATGAGAAGACAAATAAAAAGAGTCCTCAAGAATTTGCATACGATCTACAAGAGACTCAAGTCCAGGGCCAGTAGACATTTTGCAAGTCCTGAAGCAGCTGTGAGAAACTCCTTTGCTACAATCGATCTGTCTGCATAAAAGAAAAAAAAAGAGGAGCGGGAGGGGGAGGTGAGGGGCATGAGATCCCAAAACAGAGTATAACTACAATTAATCATCTCTGTCTGGCTAAAACTTTGACAAATACAAATCAACCACAACAGAGCTCCTATAAAGCTACACAGCTTCTGGTTGTCATCATCTTTACTTGCAAAACAAAGTTGCAAATAAGCATCAAAAGAGCAGTTCTTTCAGAACTTGAATTTTCTGAGGAAAATGTAGCATTAGGTGATAACGAATATAATGTGGTCACTGGTTGGATCCTTACCCCTTCCCTTTTCTATTAAAAAAAAAAAAAGTCAATGGCATCATTCATATCTACATAAAATGATAACATGTCGGAGAAAATTATTTTAAAAAATCAGCTCAATATATTTTCAATGGAAAAAATAAAATAATACTTATGAAGCTCCAATAATAAAATTCTAAACAAACAGTACAGATTTTACCAAGAAAATCTTAACAAATTGAAATAGTACCAGTATTTTGCGATACCCTACACATTCAATAGGATCAAATGTCCCTTTAAAAAAGTAATTAATGCCAAAAGCTAACTTATCGCTCAGATTGTAAAAGTTTCATGCAAATGCAAACGCACAATAAAGGAGTTTCTCTTTCTTTAGCTTCTCAATTCCTTGAATTAGCAAAAGCGAAGATCTTCTTGCAAAAAGCAACAAAGAAGGAGCTATATATAAATTTCTTAAAGTAAGAAGTCATGTACCTGAAGATAGTTGATGAAGGCTCTGTAAGTGGAGAAAGACAATGCCTATGTAATCCCCGATTAGTTTCCAGATAAATAACCGGCGGATGTAGCTTCTAGGAGGCAGAGCAATTTCAGGAAATGACTTTGGGTTCACTTTCTTATATGGCCTTTCCCAATTTTATGCCCTTGTGATACCTATTTTAAAATGCGACGCCGTTTAACCAAATTGCCGCCGGCAGTTCTCTAACCGCTTATTTTTTAAAAAATATATATTTTTATTTTGAGCGGGCTAAACAAAACCTTTCAGGACTGTACATTAAATTTTCACTTATAATAATAATAATAATAATAATTGGTTGATTGGGTTTTAAACTAATAAAACAAAGATTAATTTATTATACATTAAATTTTTACTAATAATAATAATAATTAAAACTTTATTATCAATTTACAAGTAAAGCAGATGTATCAAACAGGCTTGTAGTCATATATAAGCAACGAACGACTCATATAAATAGGATTACTCTGATCATTAAACAGAGTTGAAGGTTGTTTCAAATAACTAAATTAACGGTTCCACAGCTTCCAGGTACACGCCAGGTCACCGACCTACTTCAGCATTAAAATAAAAGCTTTTGCAGATTATTGATTATTAATTTCGTAATCCTAAAGCTACACGGATTGTAATATCAAATTCCATATTTTCTATTCAAGAAACAAAACCCCGTCTCTTTGTTCATCGCTTGCTACTTGCTTTTTCTTCAACGATGTCTGTCGTCCCTGTGGTGGCCATATTCTCCTCCTCAGCCGCTGCTCCTCGAAGGCCAAAACATGATTCTAACTGGTATTCTATGATCAAACGACCCAGTGCTTTTAAGAGGAAAAATAGAGGCCCTTCGTTCATTCCAAAATGCCTACTACTTTAGAAGCCTCTCATGGAGTTTCATGGATTAGAATCTGCTTGCTTGGTGAAGGAGGCTTCGGTTCTGTCTTTTTTGCTAAAACAAGATCAACCATCGATCAAGAAACTCAGTTCCCTTCTAAGATGGCTGTAAAATCTGCAGTTATGGATCAATTGTCTTCATTAAAACATGAGAAACGAGTCCTCTGTCATCTTGGTCCCAGTCCTTGCGTGGTTCAATGTTACGGCGATGAAGTTACGTACATGGCCAATGGGGTGAGCATATATTACTCTTGGAGTACTGTTGTGGGCTTAGTTTAGGACGGCAAATAAAATTATCTGGTTTTGGGTTGGCCGAGTCTGATATTAAGTATTATTCAAGAGACATTTTCCGAGGGTTGAAGCACATTCACTGTGGTGGTTACATCCATTGCGATATCAAGCCGGATAACATTTTGCCGGTGCCTGGCAGCGGAGAAAGGAAATGAACTTTTGTAGCAAAAATTGCAGACTGGGGTTGCCACATAACTAATCTAGAATCTTTCTGCTCAGTGAACAACGATATTTGTATTCTGTGTATATTGGATCATATTTATTAATAGACCAATTGCCTGAAACTCACACCAGTAAAAGATTTGAAGACAATGTGCTATTGCAATAAACTTGTGTGATTTTCCTGTACAGATTTGATTATATGTATGTATCAGCATGACACCCTTGTTTATCCTTGTCTTCATGTTGTTTTGTTTATGCTTCTAACTCTGCATTCGTATCATCCCTTCACAAGCCAGCGTTCCCTCAAGATCTCCTATAATTCGAGCAATTCGAACTTCAAGACCTCTTTGAACTTCCTGAAACAGAGTTCTTATGCTTTCAGTAAAACGCTTCATGTCAAAGGTAATAGACTTGTCAAGCTCCTCAGAGACACAGGCAAAGCCAGAAGCAATCTTGGACTGAACTTCAATCAACTTTTGTCCTGTTGCAACCATATATCTCTGAAGCTGAAATGTTTCTTCAAGAAAATGCTCTAATGTTTTAGTTTCTCCCTTTGTTCTTAATAAACTGGAATCTCCACTTTTGTCTACATCATTATCATGCTGTGAATAATTAAGGGAAAGGAGAAAAGCAAATCAGCAAATAGCTCTAGTCAAAACATTTGTAATTCTTAAAATGCACCAATTTAGAATAGAGCTTACCATCCTCTTGCAAAGTTCATCAGTCCTGCCTTGCAGGGATTGATACCTGCTGATTTGTTTATTAAGCAAAGACATCAACAATGGGAAGCCTTTTATCCCATTCTGAGTACCATCTTTGCTTTTTGTATCTTCTCCAATTTGTTGCTTTCCTGTCAGTCTCTCAAGCATTACAAGTTGCTGCTTCAGCCTCTTGATCTTGTAAGAAACTCCAAGGGCTTGAAGATCCATCCTCCCTGGTGAGTTATTTAACTTTATCAATGGCTGGCTAGGCAAAGGTGACTTTGTAGTATCAACGACCACTGGACTCGCACTTTTGTCCTCCACTGGAGCCTCATTAGATACATCCTTCTCTTCTTCAAACTCCTTTTCAGGAGATTGAACAATGAAAATAACATTTTTGGACTGGTTATTGGGGGTTATTTCTCCTTTCTCTGCTTCTTTTTCTTGAGAAGTTACGATTAAATCTGCTTTTGTCTCTTGATCCCTCTCGGTAGATTCTGTCTTTACAATATTAACACTGAAGGCATCATGGGCTGATGTTGGATCAGATAGAGATGATTCGAAGTCCGTCTTCTGGCTAATATGAAGTTTTGTTTGCACCATGAATTGCTCTTTTAAGGCTTTTAGTTCTTCTTGCCTTTCTAATAACAACTCTTCCAATTTCATGTTCTCATGCCTGAGCTGTGACAAATCCTGGCTCAGTCCTTCCACATGAGACTGCAGTCGCTTTGATTCTATTTCCATGCTTAGCATTTGCCAACGAAAAGCTTCTAATTTCTCATCCTTGAGTCGCATCTGTTCTGCAAAAGCATCTATTTCTAGATGATGCCTGTTCTCAATTGTGGATGCATACTTTTCCGCTTCTGAGTGAACCCAACCTTCCAACCGCTTGATGTCAGCCATAATTGCTTCAATAAAAAGAACAGGAAAGGGATGAAAACATAGAAAAATGGGATCTAGCAAATAAATGATCCAATCTTAACCCTAATGATTGGATTTCAAGAATGAATATCATATCAATTATGGATATCAAAATTAGCCATACAATACCAAAAGGCAGGATATGTTCATTTATAAGTATAGAGAAATGTAGACTTCTTTTTTCCCATACCTAGTTCATCATTTACTTCTGAGTAGCTCTCAGGAAGATTAGCAAAAACTTCTGCATCCTTTCCAAACTCAGGATTCTCGTACTCGAGGACATACTCAGCAGGCTGAGTTCTCACTTTCCCAATTTGTGATGTCCCTCTTGCAATTGAAGGATCATCTAGTCTTGAATTGGCTTGGCGAGCAAACATACTTCTCAATGAATGCCTCTCATGTTTAGACTCAGATGCTACTCTCCACCTTTCTGTTTCTAGTTCAGCTTGCTTCCTCTTTGTCTTGGATAGTTTAACCTCCTTTAGGAGCATTTGCTTCTCAGCTGTATCCATTTTGGATTTCCTCAGCATTGCAGACAAGATCTTATCTTTCTGTTCCAAATCTCTCCGCATCTTTACAACTTCCATGGAAAGTTTTTGGGTCAACAGAACTGACTCCTCTTTCTGCTCTAAGACCAAAGCAATCTCTTGCCTTTTAGCTTCAAGTTGCCTAAGTGCCCTACCCAGCTCTGCTTCGAGCTGTCTCTGGTTAGATACCAGCTCAAGAAAAGCAGTCTTATGTTTCCAAAGATCAGTAGAATACTCTTGAGCTTCTCGCTTTGCAGTTTCTCTCAACTCTTCTAAAACATCTTCAGCCTTTCTCAACTTTTTTTCTAATTCCTTCCTCTTATGCTCCTCTTCCTCTAATGCCTTATCCTTAGCCTGCACCAAAATCTCCATCTCTTTCAGTTTATCATTTATTTCAGAAATAGCTTCTTCTTTCCTTTTTTGAAGAACCCTCAATTCGTTCATAAGAGCTCCACCATGCTGCCTGAGATTCTTCCTTTCAATCAACCATCTCTGCTCTTGTGATGCAAAGATGCCAACGACTTTCTCATTTGCCTTTGCATCCTCACGCCTCATTTGCTTAAGCTCTTTGATCTCTTTCTCTGCAGTCTCAAGCTTATGAAGAAGCTTATACTGCTCACTATTTGCTCCTTCTCTCTGGATTCTCCACACAAGCAATCCCAAGAGTTGGGCACTTCCTTGAAGCATTTTATCACATAACTCAGACCATCTTTCTTCTTCCTTCTCAGGTCTTGATAAAACCTTGAGAGCGAAAAAAGCACAAGAAACTCCAAAATAAATTGGATAGAAGCTATCACTCTTCCCTTCTGAGACAATTAAATATGATCCAGAAACCCCCTCTTCATCCATTAGGAACTCCCTTCCCTTTCTACAGAAAATATAAGGTATTAAAAGTTAGAACCCAATTGAAAGGATAAAAAATACTACTAATAAAGGAAAAAAAAATCAAAACTTCAGCTGTTCTGTGTCAAGAAAAGAAAAGAAAAAAATATCATAAGATGTATTTATTGAAGAACTGTAGTCATATAGTATGGTACAAATAATTGAGGCATAAAATCTCACAATAATTGAGCAAAAAATAATGCAAAGTACATTTAAAGCAAACAAGAAGACAGAAAGAAAATCAAGAATAAATAATTTCTGTAACTCACAGAAGGTCAGAAACAAAGGCAAAACAGCTCCTTTCTTTCTTCAACTCAAAATCAGAGGGCACGCAAACTTTAAGGGAAAAGAAATTATAGCCTTAAAGACAGCAGTGTTCTCTTTCAGTGGAGATCTCAAGAACCGCCAATTTCACCCAACAGCAGAAAAACCTGTACTGCATTTATGATTTGGAAGTTATCCATCAAAATTTTGGTCAGAGAATGCCAAAAGCATGTCTAATATCTACACGTGTCTAAAGACAACAAAATCAGAAATAAATTTAAAAAAGATCGAAATACTGTAACGGAATAGAAGAAAACAATCAAAAGTTTCCCTGGTTTTCAGTGAAAGAATGACCCAAGTAATTCCCCATTTCCACTACTTTCTCTTCCTCACCAACCTTTTTTTTCTCTTCCTTTCTTTGTTCAGCTCAGGGAATGACTGTTATAGGAAACAAAGCACTAGATTCCAGCTAGTTTGTCTCCATTACTAAATAAGATACAAGAGTTGAAGAAGATAAAAAAAAGAAGCACGTCTCTATCAGACACTCCTTGGAATATTGTATTTTTCCAGAGAGGCTTGGCTGTCTGATATCATATGCAGTATAAATTTATAATTAAAAAAATATTTACAGAGAAGCAAATAATGATTCTTTTGCGGTTAGTATAAATTAAAAGTTTCCCTTCTGTGATTTCTTACTTTTGAGACTAATGAAAAGGAAAATTTTCCTAGTTTTTTTTCTTTTTGTCAGAGGAAAATTTTCCTAGTTGATTGATTACACATCTCATAAATATCTAATAAATTAGTCAATATCCAGTATGGTCTCAACTCCCAATGCATGTAAAAAGATGAACCACATAAACTTAATATGTATGGACCACATTATCATGTAATTTCTTACTGTTGTTAGCTTGTAGCCGCTTGCTAGTTGCTACAACAGCAAGTAGTTATTCCACTAAAATAGGCAAAACCCATGACGATTCTCATAGTAAACAAAGAATAAAGAAAATAAGAAACACTTTTCAACACCAAACACTTGGTGAAAAGTTGAAAAGGGAAAAACCCAACTACGGTTCGTCAACAACTCCTTGAAACTCAAGAAAAAAAATGATACCCTTTTGCTTAATTTTACTTGTTATCTGGTAGAACAGATGGATATACGTTTCAACTACGCATAAAAAATCAATGATTGGCTACTTTTATGTACAGTACCTGAGAAATTAAGGGCAGATCAAGTAGACTGAAATTGGTGAGGAGCAAAAGGTGCAAATAGAAACAGCAAGCAATGAAGAAAGTGGAGGTTAATTCATAGGCATTATGATGGAGCCACCTAAGAAACCAAGTCTTCATGGGTCCAAAGAGAGATTGCAGATTGGCCTGTATCCTGAGCTCAATTTGCTTCCCTGGTTGAGACCTGTAAAGCAAGAAACTTGTTGAAGAAAAGCTATACAAAAGTACATACCCATTTTATTAAACTAGTCCTTTTATAAAGGGATTCATATAACGACAATATTGATCTCCCAGAATTTTATATTCCTTCCCAAGATCTGCCCTCGGAATCTGGGCTTTGATGGATGCAGGATTCAATTGATTATAATGAAAGCAAAGCAATTTCTCTCTCTCCCCTTGAGAAATACTGAATCAAATAGATCATGTATAAATGTATTTCAGTACATAAAAAAAAACATTTTGTTTTAAAAATAAAATAATTATCATATGGGTTTTGTAGTACAGAAAATTATAATAAAAGAATAAGAAAATTAATGGTGGAAATTTGTAGTAAAGATATTGATGTAGAATGCATGGATTAAGTTGAGACTGAAAATATAAATGATCTAATGAAAGTAATGTAATGTGAGGATGGATGGGGTCCCTTATGAGTTGTGACTTGTACGATTGTTCTGCCTTCCAACTAATATTTCAGAATAATTTGCCATTTGCCCGTTTTTTGCTCAATTCTCATTCTATATACTTTTATAATTTAACATCATACTTAAAAATCCTTGCATTATTATTATAATTTACTTAAAAAATAATATTAAGAAATATTTTAAATGGTATTACGTCATCGTTGATGATGTAAAATGAATATTTACCATTATGCATTTATTTATATATTTAAATTTTAGTGTCAATTTAAAATTTCAAAAAATAAAATGAGTTGTTCAACATTTTTTTTTTAAATTTCGCTAGAAAACAACGCCGGGGAGAGTTGACGCCCTGTGTCACAGTCACACGCATAGGCCCCATCCCACGTGGTATTAGAACCCAATCCGGAGGAATATCATATGATTAAGAGTGTGATGGAGGGATTGAAAATAATGGCCAATAAATAGGAAAAGAAATGACTACTCTTAATAATAATAATAATAATAATTTAATTTTATAATATCATATCCAAATAAAACACTACGGTTTTGATTTTTATTTTAAAAAAAATATAGAGAGGGAACAATACATGAGAGATGGTTTGAAAATGATGCATTTTGAATTAATTATATATGAATGATCTTAGAAGCACAGTTGCAAATTGACATTTTTCACTAATTTATAAAGGAAATTCAGCAAAGCACCAACAGAAATACGCATTTACCAAATTATATAATTGCTTAAACATTATTATAATTTTGTGAAAAGCATGTTTGAATGAAGACAAAATTAATGCTATCTTCAAAGACTTCGTTTTAGGTTTAACTTAGGGGGATGTCCAATCGCTTGGTTGTCCATCTCAGCCTACCACTACCTTTTTGCTAGATTATTTTCTTTGTTTTTTCTTTTTAACTAGTTTCTTTATACATAATTTAAAGTTTTCCTTTTGAAATAGGATTTGTTTTTTGTAAATAAGGAGATTTTTACGGTCTCTATAAATTTTTTTTATATCGACATTATCTATATAATTTTTTTTAAATTAAAATTAAAAATTAAAAAAATAATATATGAAATTTCTTATATTTACTCATGTACACTCATCACCAATCTAAATTTATAAATACAAATATATAAAATTTATATAAAATTTTATATATTTAAATTATAAATTTACCTATAATTATCTAGAATGGAATTGATAGTGAAACTTGATTATGTTTGGCTTCAAAAATTATCAATACTGAAATTATTGAATTTCCCTATCAAATTACGTAAGATACCCAAAATAAACGCAACATATCCATTGATTTTTTTTTTCAATTTATTTTAGTTAAAAATTGGAGCAAAAAGAACAAAAAAAATATAGGGGAAAATTTATCTTAATTCGATTAGGTAGGATGATCTTAAAAGAATATTCAAATTTTATACTCAAGTTCTATCAATGTCGATGAATGCCAACGGCACTCAGCAATCAATGCAATAAATTACAATGCAAGAGGGCAATTTAAGTCTGATTAAGTTATAATATCTCCTATTAATAAATTTTAATTTATTAATATTAAAATTATTTTCTTTTGAAAATGAAAATCAAAAATTAAAATAATAGAATATGAATTTATCATTCCACTAAATTAGTAAATGCATTGAAATTATCTTTATAATCAAAATATTTTTAAGTTTAAATCTTAATCAAAATTAATGACATAAAAAAATAATAATCAGTTTAAATTAAATTTAAAAATCAATTCAAGTCGATGGTTCAATGAATCATAAAAGTGATGAACTATATTGTGGAGGCTGATTGATTAGGGGTCTCCTCACGAGGCCTTAAACCGGACCAGAACTATCGGTATCCCTTGAACCGATGCCAAAAGAAAAGCTACTTTCTTAATATTTCAAACACGTCTCTTAAATTTTTATAATAATGTATAATTTTACTCATTACAAAACTAACTTAATTATTAAATTTAATTTTTAGTAAATACGATTTCTCATTTGCTGCATCTTATATTTCGATAAATAATATTTTAACAATTTATTATTTTAATATGTAAAAATAATACACCATGTAATTTATTTTATCCATTGGACTACAGTTTAACATTATTTTACATAAAATATGAAATTTAATAATGCTGTGTGCTATCTATTTTATAATTAGACAACATATTCCTTTTATTTAGCCATACGTTATTAATAATTAACATAAAAATAGTAAAAGGCGAAAGAGAAATGGAGAGAAAAGTGAGAAACAGAATTTTGATCGATAACGATTTTATCTGCCTTTCTGATAGGGGAAGTCAGGTTTTGGTTTCTTCCGGCGTGGGTCTCTTGGCTTTGTTCCGTAGGATCTGAATATTGTTTGTGATTTTAATTCTGCATGTTGTGGGTTTTATTTGTTTAGGTTTTGAGTGTGCTATTGGTGAGATTGAGATTTGGCTTTGTCTTGGGGCCTTTTGAATATCGCTTCCCCTATTTGATTGAGTGTCGTCAAATGCTTTTGTGCAAGCTGATGGAATAGGCATCAGAGAGATGTTGACAGTTCCCGATTCCTCTATAATTATGATAGACTAAGATTATTGTGACACTAACTTTTTCCTTTATTTATTCTCGATGTCGTCTATGATTATGATAGATTAAAATTATTGTGACACTAATTTCTTCCTTTATTAGTTCTCAATGTCGTCTCTCTATGGCTGAGTCAAAATATTATATTTATTCATTGTTTTTCTTTTGGTTGTAATTGGATTTTTTTTTTAGTTTGATGCTTGATTGCTTTGTGGTATTGTTGTTTTGTTCCTCTCATGCACTGTTGGTTTATGTTGTTGGCATTGCGGAGGACGATCAACACAGCTATCAATATAGTCGATGGACAGTTAGTAGTTAGAGAGGATATTTTTTTTGATTTAATTTAAAATTAAATTAAATCGAATAAATTAAAAATTAAAATTTTAAAATATATAAAAATTAAAATAAATTAATTTTAAATAAAAATTAATTTAAATTGAAACAATTTAATTTGATTTAAATTTAGTTTGATTTAATTAATTAAATTTTTATTTTTTATATATTATTTTTAATATTTTAAAATTTAATTAAAATATTTTAATTTTAAATATAATATAATCTTTATATATTATTAAAATTAATATATTATTGCCATTGGACTTGGTCTGGACTTAAGTGGGTGGCTTGTTTTGTTTAATTATATTATTTTAAGGGCCAAAATGGGCTAGATTTATGAAATTTGCGCAACATCATGCATGCTCAAAAGAAAAAACCGTAAAATTAATTATTACGAGTGAGCTTATTTAATCAAATTATAATGAAAAGTAATCACGGATTTCATACATACGTCACACTATGAGTTTTATTAAGTCACTTACAAACATCATTGGTTAATACTTATTTTTAATTAAATATACTTTTAACATTTTATTTAAATCAATTTAAAAAACTCGACTTAAATTTAATTTAACAAAAAAAATTCGTTGACTAATTTTTTATTTATTAATTTTTAGGTTAAAAGTATAAAAAATTATTTTTTAATTTTTTATTTAATTCAAAATCAATAAACTTAAAATTAAAAAAAAATATTTTAAATAAAAAATTAAAAGTAAAATAAATAGAACATTTAAATTATTACATATCGAAATGAATAATTAAATTCAATAATCAGATTTAATTTGACAGTAAATATATCTAAATAAATTTAAAAAATTTTAAGTTTATCTTTCAATTTATAATTTTTATTTAAAAAAGAATTTAATAATTTTAAATGGATTTATTTATTTATTTTTGCAAAATTTAAAAAATTGACTTATGTAATGAGTTTTTTCAGAGTGAATTTAAATTAATTTAAAATAATTAAATTAGTAGATTATGGATATTGAATGATTTATATGTAATAAAAATTAAAATTAAACTGAAAAAAATCGACCGTCTCCCAAGTCCCACTAGCAAAAGAAAATGTAAAATCATCGTTGTCTTCTTAAAATGCTTGTGTCTTCCTCAACACGCGCCACTTTCTCTCTCTGCACACACACATACAGGGAGAGACAGAAATAGAAAACACACGCAAGATTAATTCATTAGTGTATCTCTCGCTCTATTTCTTTTATCGTCTGTTTAGGTCTAGGGTTTTGAAATATTTGCTTCTGTCACCATGTCATTCTCTGTGGGACGAACTAGTATTGTTTGAGCAGTCATCATAGTCTCAAGTTCTTTCGGATTAGGCTATCAGATTGAACGAGGGAGGACGAAATTGATGCAAGAGATGTTGTGATTGGATTTTATTTCTACATTTTGGTTTTATTTGGATCATGGAGAACGGTCACGATGGGAAATTAGCAAATAAGATGTCGGTATTAGCACTGAATGATTCAGCGTCTTCGTCTCCCAATTTTAATTTCAATGATAATAATAGTAACGCCACTACCGCTGCAACTACTACCACCACCACCAACAATAATAATGATAGCTTGTTTCAGGTTATGCAAGCTGTAGAGGCTGCTGAGGCCACCATCAGACAACAGGTATGGTTTTATTTTTACGTGAAATGAAGTGTTGGGTTGCTCTGATTTTGTGCCTTTATGGTTGAAATGTTTAAATCCACACATCGCAGAATGCACACTCTGAAACTGCTATATAGTTTTGATGGATCCGATGTTTCGTATCTTGTAATCTTAATGTGTTTATTCACTGAGCTTTTATTTATGGATGAATTTCCTGAGTTGTTTAAAGATTTTTGGTCCTTCAAATGTCTTAACCATAGACGTGGTAACTACTGGTAGTATTCTTACTATTTTACTTTGATTTTGGCATGTAAAACGTCGAGCTTTTCTGGTAATATTTTGCACTGCATTCTCTCAGGTAGAAGAGAATGTGCGATTAAGGTCTGCACTTCAGAAAAAAATTCAGGAACTCGAAAAATATGTAAGTTCTTCTATAGTTTCTGCTAATTATCTAATCTGAGTATGACTTGAATGGACAACTGATCAAATATAAATTACTTCCTTGTTATCTCAGTATATGGTTTATGTTGAGAGTGAATTATGATGCTTGAGATTCAATTTTGATACTTAATTTGGCTTAAGCATATTGTTTGGGTATACTGCATATGCAGTCCTTGGATATGTTAATAGATATCTCTAGTTTGTGGTTTAATTCGAAATATATTTGTGGTTGGATATAATAAGTGAGTGATAATTTCAATATGATAGCATGATTTTAATTCTCAAAACAAAACTTGGAATTAATGAATTCACTGTGAAAATATATTGATATGAAGATTTCAAAACTTTAGATCAGCTGTGTTATCCTGTGTTGAAACATATTGATGTACTTGTATGTAATAACACTGATTTACATTGAGGCGAGGAGGTGAGGTGAGTGCCTTTTTGAAGTGAGGCACCATAGCCTATATGTATATATATATATATTTACATTACACACTCACGCACATATGTATATGACTAGTTTAATAAGTAAAAAAAAGTTAGTTAAAAAATAATAAAATATAACAAAAAAAGGAAAGAAGATTCCGCTGGTGTGAGTGAGAGAAGAAGGAAGAAGAGAAGAAGGGAGAGGAGCAAAGATAAAAGAAAAGGATGGGTGAATCTGCTGGCATGCCAATCCCAGTGAGAGAAGAGAAGAAGAGGAGGAGAGAAAGAGAGAAAAAAGGAAGAGATTTGTACCTTTTAGGTTGTATAAAGAACTTCTCAGCTACTGGCTTGAAAAAGAAAAGGCTAGGGTTCAAAGAAGTACCTTGAATGCTGTTTAAATCACATACATAAAAATATAGCCGTTATTTAACAGAGTTGCTGCCTCCAGCGCCTCTAGCCATCGGGCACTCGCCTCTTGCAACCTAGGCGCGCTTCACTTGGATGCCTTGCCTTGTCTTGCCTGGTGCCTCCCTAGCGCCATTAATAATTTTAGTTGAAAAAAAAGATGGGTAAAAGTTGAACAAATTCCATATTCCCACTGCTTATTGCAAGAAAATTCTTACCAAAAAGATGGGGTTGTTCAAAGAAGATACATGCTTAAATTGCCATCTGATGTAATATTATGATAAACAAATTTCAGGTCTAATCATACTTAGGCTTTCATTCAAGCTGTAAATAATTTTAGTTCAAAGCTGAAACTGGCGTGAACAATAGATGCAGAATATCTAATAACTGCAAGCTTAACCAAATAGGTTGCATCCAGCTATGGGGGATTGAAAAACTAACAATTGCTCTTTTTAAAGAGTTAGAAAGCAATAAAAATCTCAACTGAAGATTTGAGCGAACTAATTGGGTTCAATTATATGGATTAATTTCCGCCATTTCACTTGGTTTAGGCTATATCTTCAGAAAGATCTAGTTGCCAAGTGCTTTCTCTCTATGACCCTCCACAAATCATGCCTAGGCTTGCACCTAAGCCTCCTCCCTTTCTCATATAAGGATAATTACTATAAACTCCATGAGTTTTTAGGTAATTCACTAGTTTATCTCTATTTTAAAATCACTCAATTAAAACATCTATTTATTTTATAAAATCAAACTCTTTAGCCTTTCTGTCAAAAAAATTGTTAGCCGCCTTGAATATTTATATTATTTAGTCTTTGTAATGTTAACTATATGTATTATTTAGTGTCTGAAATTTTAAATATCCGTACTATTTAGTCTCTCTAACAAATGTTAAAATAAGTTAATAACAGTTTCTTTAATAAAAGGACCGAGTAGTTTGACTTTACAAAATACACAGACATTTTAATTAAGTGATTTTGAAATAGGGACAAATTAGTGAATTCTCTAAAAACTTAGAGACTTGATAGTAATTCTCCCTCCCATATCTTACCAGTTTAATGTTTTTCTAAGCCATCTCCCTTATTTGGACTTCAAAGAAATTGATGCTATAGTTCTAAATGTTTTATGCTATTCAATATTTGTAGTCATCTTTTATAGGATCAGTTGTCCTTTTTTTTTTAAAAAGAAAAAATTATTCAGATGTATCACACCTCTCTTATGTGCATGCTTTCAGCGTTAATGCAAATTGTGCCTTTCAACTGATTCCTTGTTATTTTGTGTAATGGGTTTTAATCTTCATAAAACAGCCGTGCCCCTCATCTGTTGATTTTTTTACTATTTTTTATTGGCCGTGGAATTTGGCAGAAAATGGATGAATCAATGGCACAAAGATCTCATTACGTTGATCAATGGAATGAGCGGGTTGATGGCCCTTATGAAGTTCATCCATCTGGTGGATTGGTTCTCCACCACGATATAACACTTAATATAGAGGATCCTGCCACAAAGAATCAGGTGGAAAGCCCTTCTGATAGCAGCAAGATTAATGGGACATTGAAGGTACTTCCTGGAGGGCAGGCACCTGCTGATAACACTGGTCTCTCTCAGTTATCTTCACCATCCACAGCATCATTTTCCCCAAGAAGGTACTTTTCATGAAATAAAGTAGCCTTAGTGTAGGAGGTACCCTATTTTATACAACTTGGCTTGTTTCTCTTAGGTATCAAATGGAAGGAGAATATGATCCTCAGTTCAATTTGTCTGGGCATGGGCAAATGCAAATGTCTGAAGTAAATAACCCTAGTGGTCTCTGGAAGCAGGCAATTGATTTTCTTAAAGGCCTTTGTACATACGTGTTTTTGCACTATTTGGTGTAGCATGTGTGTTTTGAGATTCAACTATATTTATATTTCTATAGGATTTTGTTTTCAAGATTCGGGAGCATGAAGAAGAGATCTTTCAGTTAAGGAAGCATCTTTCTGACTATTCTGTGAAGGTAGTGTAAGCATAAACATGGATTGCTTGTTTTCTAGATAATATTCCCTTACTGCTTGTAAAAAGACCTATGCCAATTCATGTGCCTAAGTTCATTGATAGGAAGCACAAATACGCAATGAAAAATATGTTCTGGAAAAGCGAATTGCTTATATGCGTCTGGTAGGCAGACTTTTTCCTCTATTGCTCGTCTTTTAGCAGTTAATTTCCTTCTCTCTTCTTTTTACCTCTGTAGTTTTTTTTGGTGAATATTATAGTTTTAGACTTCTTGCCACTAGGCCTTCGATCAACAGCAACAGGACCTTGTTGATACTGCATCAAAAGCTCTCTCATATAGACAAGACATAATTGATGAGAATATATGTCTGACATATGAATTGCAGGTTGGTTTATTATATTTGATTTTATTTGTTCTCTTTTAGGTTGGGGTATTTGATTTACTTACTATTCATTATACTCATTGCTTGAATCTGCTCACTGATATGGTTATTTTTTCCCCCAGACTTTGACCTTGTCTTTCAACCATCAAGTGTCTGCTGCAATTGCTGATAGTCTATTTTTTTTCATGCCATTTTTTTTCCTTGCATATTGTTCAATAATCAATTCCTTCTTGGATTGAAAATTTTTACTCTTAATAATATATTCAGCCATGTACAAACTACTGTTTCTTTGACCAACTAACCACAAATGACGTTCATTTATTTCTTCCTTTCTTTTCCTTATCATGTTTGAATATTTGCTGTAAATTGACGTTTGAATTATGCTTGCTTCTCTGAGGCAACATATGACTCTCAACAGAACCTTCTTTTGAAAAATCTAAATCTGATGCCATGAATGGCACTATGGTCATGATAAATTTAGCTACTACTCATATTCGGTTTTTAATATTATTTTATGAGAGTGAATTTGAGGTGCTTATTTTGTTTTTCTCAGGCTGCACAGCAAGAAAGGTCGACATTTGTTTCATCATTGCTGCCCCTTCTTTCTGAGTATTCTTTGCAGCCACCAATTCCAGATGCCCAGTCTATTGTTAGCAATGTCAGGGTCTGTATCAATTTGCTTCCTGTTATGTCTTTGAAATATTTTATACTTCTATGCTTCTATAACATCTTCAAAGGATATGTATTTGACTGCTTGTACTTGCTGGTTGCAGTTTAGTATTTGTGTTTGTATGTTAAAATGTATTTCTATTGTATTTTAATTGTGTAGAATCTGATTCATATCCTAGTTTATCCATATGGCCTATACATTAAAGAGGAATGTAATACTGTTCATTATTTCATTTTGCTTTGCCTTTTCCATTTTCATACTTTTGTCTTACTTTTTCTTTATCCCAATAAATTTTAAATTGTGAGCAACTGAGCATAAATTTTTAAATTGGCCTTTTGAAAATAGAATGTTAACATAGGGATGTATCTGGTGAATGAGGGACATGAGTGGAGCTTCACATGTTTGGGGTGAGATTTTCCCCCTAAATGAACATGGAGACTTGCCAGTGGCCTGGCATAATTTCCATTTTTTGGTTGTTTCCTTGTCCTTTTCCCCCTGTTTGGTGAAAATGTTCCTAGGAGAGGATAGAGAGATAACAACACTGCGATATAGCAGTCAGCATTCTTTGTTGCTTGATGTGAGATCTAATACTGTAGTTTTAAGCCTTCAGTTGGGAACAGTACTTCAAAGCGTGTCTGAGGTTGTTCCGCACCAAATTTATCTTTATACATAGTTAATTGTTTTCCTGTTTTATTTGTTTCTGCTATAAAAATGTTTACATGTTGATGTTTACTGCTATGCTTTTGTTCTGCAGGTTCTGTTCAGACATCTCCAGGAGAAGCTCATTCAAACTGAGGTATGCTATTGTATGCATGTGCAAGATCGTCAATTATTTTTTCACAGCTATCTATCTTATTTTGCTTTTTAATTGATAGGCAAGTTCACTGGATTTATGCAGTTAATTATCCTGTTGTTCTACTTATGATTCTTTCAGGAATGGAATCTGATGACCATCTTCTTTTCCTTGTTTCAGTCTAAGCTCAAAGAATACCAGTATCAATTGGCACCCTGGCATTCTGATGTGAACCACTCAAATACTGCTCCTCAGTCGCCATCTCATTCTGCTGGTGTGGCATTGGTAATTTCAGTGTCCTTGTATCTTCTTTCTTCCAGCATGCCATAATAATTTTCTTTAAACCTTGTTATTTTTCTTTCAGAACAAAGTTGGGCTTGAATTGGTGTCACAGCCTACACATTCCCTTGGAACGTTACCAATAACTACCCCTGATGCACAGACATCAGATTGGGGTCGGGACCTATTGAGTCACCGACAAAGAGGTTTAAGAGGTGCTGTTGCAAAAAATCTAGAACCAGATGATGTGGGGAGATATTCACCTCTTGCAAGCAGGTGAGCCTGGTCAAATGGAGACTGCTACTGTGAACTGAATGTACAAATAACAACCATCTCCATTTGTTGGTGGGTTCTTGTTTCATTAAAATTTATGTTGTTTGGGCATATATAAATGATGCATGTTAGTTTGTGTTGATAATAAACTTCCCTCGATGTGGATGTTGATCGCATTTAGTCAATAGTAAATCTTCATTTTTACTCTGCTTGTCTTCTAACCAGAGTAGTCTCCATATTTTCTAACAATACATATGAAGAAAAGAAGAGGGTTGAGAAAGCTGCAGAAGTTGGCAACTTCTGAGAAATTAGGTGGTGGCAAGATCTTGAGCATACTTGGGCCACAATTCAGGAGCCTTAGAGAGAAATACCCTCAAGTGCCATTTGCAGTATGATTAGAGTGTGTTGCTGGTTTTAGTCCTGTTGTCATGTTTTGCTGCTTGTTTGGTTTTTGGAGGATTTTTGGCCTCCTTGTCTTCAATCACATACTCTGTGATTCCTTTGTTCCCCATAATATATTTTTAGAAAACAAATTCTTTAAGCAAGTATTTTGCTAATCATAGAAACACCTACTTGCCAGCTCTTTTAGTTTTGTAATTCTATAATATGCACCTACTAGCAAAGGGAAAACGTCTCCTTTCAATTATCAAAAGTTAAAATCAAGGCATGTGTACTGCACAGCAAGAGAAGAGTGACTCGTGGAGCAGTTTTTGTATTTTTTACTGCTATTGCTATGGGATTTCATTTCTTTTCACTCTCTCATGAGTTACTTTAAGAAGTCTTATTAAGACTGGGCCATTTGTTATAGATTTTTTTGAGCTTGTGAGATAAGTAGAATGAAGGTCATCTGATCTTCATGACTGTAAGTTCCACGTCACCACCCCATCCACACACAAGAACAATGCAGCACCCACTAAAGCCTTCTTGTTTCTGCAATGAAGTTAAGTGAAAGATTCCATGAAGTATTATTGCCCTGATTATAGTCTTTCCCAAAACTGATCCATTAAGCGATCTACAGTGAATTTTTCAAGTAATCTTCCTTGTCAGTCCTGGTAGCCTTCCATAGGATGACACCATGAGATGCAGCAGTGCAATCATCTGATATTCATGAGTGCTTGCATGAATGAACTTTGACAGTCTGGGCCCACTGCTGGGACCAGCTGCATCAATGGATTTGGCTATTTATCTTGTATGAAGCAATATTCTCCTTGGAAAGATGTAGTTTATGGTGGATGATTATAATATATTGTTTATTGGCTCAACTGAAAGCTGAAAAATTTTAAGCATTACCTAATACCTTTTGACACTTGGTAAACTTTTCATTTCTTGAGAGGTCTCACCCTTCCTTCCCCCCTAAAAAAAGGGAGAGAAGAAGATTTTGTCGCGGAGAGACTGAAATCCATGAATATCTGCATGGGAGCCATCTTAGAATTTTCATGAATTATTTTAGAGGATCTCTGTATCTCTATCCACGTCACCTTGATCCAGGTGTGCTCCTGTTTTCCAGGAACTCTGTGATACATGATATACCAGCACAGTTTGCAGTTAGTAGTGGTGATAATAGCCGTGCTGTACATTCTGGTGAAGCAATCACTAATAAAGAAGTTAAATTCCATGACACTGTTAGCAACAATGAGATGGATAATCCAGATGCAGAGGGGCAACAGAATGAGAGAGAACCATCAGTCAGTTGGGGTACTACCGCCCTTGATGATTCTAGTTCCTCGTATTCACCTTACCTACCTCCCGTTCTTGAGGAACATTCTTCATCCTTTTCTGAGGGTGAGATGAGTCCATTCGTCCAATTTTTCTCTCCTGTGATTGTTGACTGTCTGAGATGGATACATTGTGGTGTGCAGCTGCAGAAGATGATCCATTGCCAGGTATTGAGGGTCTTCGAATTTCAGGTGAAGCATTTCCTGGACGAGAACTCCAGGCATGTGGATATTCTATCAATGGAACAACTAGTTGTAATTTTGAGGTATGAATTCTTATGTCTCTTCCATCGGTTTTGGGTCACAGTTCCTGGATATGCATTAAACATTACTCTGAGCTTATTCTATATAATGTCATTCATATTCTTTTACTGTTTGTTACACTATCAGTGGGTACGCCATTTGGAAGATGGATCTGTTGATTATATTGATGGTAATGTTTTATCCTTCTCTTATATCTTCTTTTATTGCTTATCATTTTTCCCATAGATAAGAACTGTAAATGAAGACAGATGGATGCCTTAATTACAGGAGCAAAACAACCAAACTATCTTGTTACTGCTGATGATGTTGATACTTACCTTGCTATAGAAGTCCAGCCTCTGGATGACAGGAAGCGCAAGGTATAAAATCTTAGCTATGGATGAATATGCATCGCCATGTACTTTGTAGTAGTTGCCTAACTGGCTGTTGGCCTTTGTGTCTTTTGGGTTTTTTTGATGTCTATATAGTCCTGCGCAACATGGCGAGGCTCTGACATAGTTTTGTAATGGGAGTCCTAATTTTTCATTCTGAACTGAAGTTAACTGTGGATTTTTAACTGCTTGTAAGTTAAAATTTCTTCCAGTGTCCCAAGATAATCTGCATATGCCGAGCATATGACCACTTAAATTCACATTCTCTTAGTCATCTAGGATGGTGGGACATGGCTAAGGGGCAAAGGTTTATATCTTGGAATTACTTTAGGAAATCCTGCATAAACTTTGGGCTTGCTTGGTTTAGTTAATGGTTAGTCAGTTGTTAATGGCTAATAGTTGGCAGTTGATAGATGTTAATTGTTTGGTAAGACTTCGGTAGCTTTTACTGTTAATATGTTGAATGTTATTTAATGCATCTTATTTTGTCTCCTTACAAAGGAAAATAATAGCCAAAAATAATAATTAAAAATTATGCTAATTTTGTGTATATTTGTAATACATGTTTTTCTTTGGCCTACAAATACAAATACCATAGCTTTTTCAACTGCTGCTTATAGTATTTAATTAATTATTATTTTGTGACTAAAATATGAATGGGTGACACATAGAACTGTAATGCATCTTCCTGTTGTTGATTTTCTTCTTTCTTCAACATCTTAGACTCTTTAGTGGTGTGGCCTCACATACAAATCTTTGAGGGATAAAGATGCGTGACAGAAGCACAAAAATTAAAATGTGTGGACAAGCACCCACAGCCATGTAATGGAATATGAGAATAGAAGTGTCGACTTGAGTGGTGATTTTTCATTGTGACTACTGTTTGAAATTTTGCATATAATAATATGTTATTTTTCTTAATTTTCAAATTTGTGCAGGGAGAGCTTGTAAAGGTGTTCACAAATGAGCAGAGAAAAATAATTTGTGGTTAGTAATTATAGTATAACTTATGTTTAAGATCGAGTTTCATGTCTGCATGTGCTCTGGTGGAAAGCTTTCATTCTGTAATCAGTATTCAATTTTTAAGAATCAATGTGTTTGCCTATGACGTTTTAAGAATTTGGAATCTTATAGTGCATCATAAAAGAATTTGTTATTGATTTACTCAGTTTGTCGTTGTCTTTATTTGTTAGAATGTTACACCTTGTTCATAACAGCCTTCTCCAAATCTTCCCTCTCGTTTCTAGCATGTGCATGACTCAGAATCTTGATAAGGTGGTTTAATTGTTCTCAACAGAGTGAAGTTTTCTTTTGTGCTGTATAACCATGCTTTCTCCATATCCTAGTGGTAATTACTTTCCTTTTTGCAACTATCAAAATTAGCAACTCTAAGTTGATTTGTTTACATATATCTCTGCATCACTTTTGAGCACTGTTATCATGATTGCTCAACCCCCTATGGAATCTTGTTCCAAATTGCACGACCCTTTTGTTCTCTGGAATGAAAATCATAGTTTGACAGGACCAGAAGAAAAATTTTAACCTTTTTTTTTTAAAAAAATGATAGATTTATATGAAATCTTGAGGAAACTGTGATCTGTTTAATTCTCACCCCCAACTTTATTGTACATATTTTAAAATCTGAGCTTGGTTCCAAGCATTTGGGTGTTCAATCTTGTAATTTCTATTGAATTTTAAAATATTTCTGTTAAATATCTCGTGATATTTTATTTGAGAGACAATTATGTTAAGAGTAAAGGATAGACTGTTGAAGAGAGGGAGGGGTAGGGATAGAAGAACTTCTGTTTTCAGAGGAGGTAGCATATATTGAAAATATAAAAAGCATTGTCGATCCCCAAAATTTTTATTTTATTAATTCAGTTTTTTTTTTTTTTTTGGTTTCATGGATCTATTTCTTTCTTGGGAGTTGGGAGATTTATGATTGTAATGAGTTTTGTGATAGACTTATTTTAGTTGCTGTTGGAATCATCTTCCTATTAAAAATAATAATTGTGAAATATATGCTTCCCATTTTTATAGTTAGTTTATTGTCAATTAAGAACTTTTTTCATATATATGTATGAACTCACAATCTTAGATACGATCCAGCTAAGCCTTCCTTCCACCCATACTGCACACCAAAAAACATCAAACTATTATCCATACCACATTCCTTAGGGAACAACATTCTAATTTAAGTAATTGCATTGTATGCAGTTGTCGAGGAATTTTACTTCTTTTTATTTCTGTACATGGATTCCTCAAGTTATTGGCTCATTGCAAACTTCTCTTTTTGGGCTAAATGTTGCAATTTTTTTTTCTCTCTTTGTTCACAGATCCTGAAATGCAAAATCATATTGAGAAAACTCTGTATAGTGGTCATGCTTCGTATAAAGTATCCTTGTCGGTATGACTTCTAATGGGAGTGGAACAAGCTCTAATCCAAATTTTCCTCCTCCCCATTCTCTATTTGAACTTTGCAAGTTAGTTGAAAAACAAAGAGGCATAGCTAACGTTTTATATTCCTTTTATGCTACAGACTGGATACCTTGGTATATGGGAACCAGCCACTTTGGCCATTAAGAGAGAAGGTTACAACATTAAGTATGGTGGATCCAGTGGTGTTGTAGTTACAGAGAAGTTTTCCCCAAACACAAGTGTATGCTTCCTTGGTTTTTCTCGTTGTTGCCACTATGAATGCCCAGATACTAGAAACTTTAGACATAATGATTATTTATGTTATTTGGAGTTTTAGCTTGTGATTGATCTTTCTTTTATTTTATTATTAATTTTTTTTTTTATAAATTCTGGAGATTTGAAGTGAGCTGGTGACTAGAGGTAGGCTAAATTTGTGTCCATGTGTAGTTGCCATATTAAGGTGCAGTAATTTGGGGTTTCCTTGTGCTTTTGCAATTGATCTGCACATTACCATGTGGTAGGCACGAACATCTGGCTTAACTAACATATTATCATCTTAGGATACTTAAAACGGAACCACATAACAAAGGGTGAAAAAAGGGATATCTGAAATTTTTTGCACGCTTGTTCATTATTGTCATTAGTGAGGCGGTGAAGTTCCCAAAAGAATATTAAGTTGTACCCACAGCTATTTTGATCGTTTTCTCAGTGTCTCAATGTGCAATCTTCTTTGGTGCAAGGATGCTGTACTTGGCAGTTGGACTCCATGAATAATATTACATAGAGCATTGTACCTATATATGCTGAACTTCGCACTTACATTTACTTAATTGTTACTTCTAGGGATTAAATTTTTCATTTCGTATGGTCGTAAACTACTTTGATTGTGCAGATTTCTTGACCTTTTTCGATTGCTTGCATGATACTAATTTTGAATGTGAAAGTCAAGGGAATGAAGGGAAAGATACCATTTTCCCTTGTTTGGTTGACATGGAAAATAAGGACAATGGCACATGTCTCTTTAACTTGCTTTACCTTTGTGTGGCTCCCACTTCATAGATTGATGCCCAACTTACAAAACCTAATTTTAGGGGGGGGGGGGGAATATATGGAAACTATTAGAAAGGAGGAGAATGGAGCAAAACTGTTAGAAAAAAAAATTGTACCTTTTGAATTTCCTTTGACAAAGCAAGTTAACAACTAGGAAGAGCATATTTGAGAGGAATAGCAGTTCATGAGTTAGCATATTTTTATTGTACCTTTTGAATGTTTCCACTTGTGTTTTACCCTCCAATTTGGAGTTGGCATATTTGAGAGGAACAGCAGTTAATGAGTCCCCTCAATTCCCCTTCTCATTCTTCATGGAAAAAGACAACTCCTACCGTCCTACCAAGGTTTAAAATGGTTTTATTCTTTTCTGCTTTGCTTCCTCTCCAAACTTAATGCCTCATCTCCATCCAAATGTAGTGCTGAAGTTTATTCTGCAATTTTTTCTTGAGAGAAATTACATGGAATGGGATCTAGTAATTTCTAGTGGAGCAAGATACAACTATTTTTTTGGTCTGACGAAAGGGGACAATGGCATTATCTAGCTTCAACTGTGCAACTATTTCTTGGTATGACAAAAAGGAAACAAAAACATCATCTAGTTTTGACTACTCAATAGCATAGGTTATGAGCTGACCTTGAGTGAGAGCTTAGTGGGTAAGGAAAGCTACTGAATGCTATCAATCTCATGCCTTTTATACATCTTCACAATATCTTGCTTGATGCGTTATTAGGCTTTTGTCATTTTTCTATATAGGTTGCAATCCCATATGGACAGCCTACGGAATTTATACTTACCAGTTCTAGTGGTGTTCAGCATGTCTTAAGAGTGGATAGCAACTCAATGGATGTTAGCTGGTGAGTTTAGCGGCTTCTTATGTTTTCCTAATTTTCCTTTATGTTATAAATATGGTTCACTGGATAAAGAATAACACTAGGGTTGGCAAATTACATTATGTTCATTGCTTACATCCTATTACCAATTTATAACATAAGCCACTTGCTGATGAAAACTAATAATTTGACATGAAAAAGCTGCAAACCTGAGGGTCCTTCTACGGGGTTTTTATGTACCTCAGATTATAACCATCTGAGGGAAATGGGCTTCAGGTTTACTAATGCTGATGAATGAATCTTGAAGTATAATTAACCATTTAGCTTTATTAACATAAAGGCAAATTTGCTTAACTTAGAGTCCATTGATACATAGTTTAAATTGCTTGTGTGTGCACGTGCATGTACAGTATGATAAATGGCAGGTATGATTGTGATATGTGAAAATACAAATAAAATAACATGATAAAATATAACGAACAGGTGGACTTAAAATGTGTCATAATCCTATTATGGTATTATAGACGTCTTCACTAGGTAACTATGGAATGTTACCTCTACCTGTCAACATAAGTATGCAAATGTGGCTACATTACTATCCTCTTGGCTCTGGCCAACCCACACTTAAAATGCTGCTCAAAACAATCATCTTGCTTTTGAGATCACTCTCTTTCACAACAATTTTTCTGTCATTGTTTGGATTGCTTCAGAATTTTGAAAATCATAGAAATTCCAAAGTTTTGTTGGTTGACACTTGACAATGATCAAGCTATTCTTCTATGGTAATCTAATTTAGTCTCGTTACATATGTTGTCTTTTTGTTAAGCTCATTGAAGGATTGGTTGTCTCTTTTTATCTTGTTTTGTACATCCTATAGATTCTTTGCTTGTAGGCTTTCGACGTCTCACTGTGATGTATGTATGTCTGCACACTTGCTGTCCTAATTAATTATAATAATATAAGGACAATTTTAGCGGCTGAACATGTTTGTTCTTAGTATCAAAGCGTTAATTGATAAATTTATTCTAATTAGGCACATTTTATTGGATTTACTGCGGAAATATTGAATGCATCATTTTACCCCATAAATAGTACTTCTACCTTCCCATTACTAATTTCACTCAAGCCAACTCAATGCATCTCTACTGGGTTTTGTTTCCCTGTTCTTTTAGAAGGTTTGCAAATAGTGATATGAATGCGTTCTTTCTGAATTACTGAATCGAGATTGGAAAGATGGGTTAATTTATATCACATTTTAACGTCTTCCTGGTCTAATTACCTGAAGTAATTTGCATCTTCTTCAGTATCTTTTCTTTCTTTTGAGGTTTAATTTACTATCCTGTTTTCATCCTTTTTTTTTTCCCTCCTTTTTGCAGTTCAAGAGACACAATTGTGATCACCTTGAGATTATTTATCATGCGGGTACAAATATCTTAGTACTTTCTTGTTAATTCTCTTTCTTCAGTGTCAAGTTGTGTAGATCTGTTTGTTCCTTACGTCAGTTAAAGAAAACTGGCTTTTAAAGGTTGCCACATAAGAAATTCAGCCGGTTTCCAAACAGGATTGTGGCTCTAGTGATCTTATTGGCATGAAATAGAAATGAAGTGTTAAATATAGATGAAAATCTCCCCAAATTTTTCTATGGTTATATGAAATTGAACTCGTGTGCATTTTATTTTATTTTTTAAAAGCATGTATCCCGAAGTTTCAGTTTTGTTGGCCATTGCAGGCTGGTGAAAGAAGAAAAGTGAAGAAAGAGTCTATTCTTTCACAAGTGAGGCACATATTATTGTTATTGATATAAATTTTTTCAGCTGGTCCAGCTTGGGAATAGCATATTTGCTGTCTCATGTGTGTATAGTGGTGCATTTTGAGGATCAACTTTGCTGCCTAAATTCTGAGTAGGTTGCTTTATCTCTGTATTTTGTACAGCCGATTTGTTGTAACTGCACATTTCAAGTTAAATGTTTATTTTTGTTTCGTTATCCATTAACTTGGTATTTTTTTTCTCTAAATTTGTATATTAATTTAAAAAATGTGAAAAAATTAATTTAAAATTATATTCAATATATTTTAGGCATAAGAAAGTTATAATATGCGATGTTTTTTATTTAGTAGAAAATATTAGACACATCACTCTTACAATAAGATTAAGCCATGTCTACCATTTAGTTTAAATTCATCCACTTCATGTACATATTGGCAAATTCAATAATTTATTTTTCATGCCAACTCAAGATGTGCTCTAATTCTGCGTACTCAGACGTTATATTAATTGTAAACCTTGAAATATTTGGGCATTAATTATAATAAATTAATTAAGTTAGAAATCTACATAAATTGAAAAAGTGAAATCAAATAAAATGTTGTGGGTGATCAAATTCAACGCAAAGTCTGAAAAGGACCTGGATTTGATATGAAAATTTGCTCACATCCATATCTAAAAACCAAAAAGGTTCAACCATTCTATTCCAATTATTACATGAAATGAAATATATTTACACTTTTGTACCATTTTAAATTAATTAAAACACAAACTTTTATACTATTTTATATTAATTTAAAAAATACATGAATTAAAATTTTAACTCCTTAAACATCTAAATGTATCAAAATTATAAAAATTAAATAAAAGTTAACTATATTATTGATTATGTAACGATGCGGAAACCGGACCGCTACCGGCGTTAGGATTCAGATTAATTTAAGGTTGCCGGAATCCGTAACAAGCCTACTATATATTCTGTGTACTTGATAAAATTTCATTCATTATCATTCATTTTCATGAAAATTTTAACTTTTTATATAACAAACTCAACCTGTGCATATATCATAAACTGTATATATAAAACCCACACTAAATCCCTCATCAAATGCTCTATTATGGTAAACATCACATGCTTCAAACTTAGTTCAACATAACTTATCATTAAAACTTTTACATAAAAATCATGAAAAACAGAGATATACAAAACATAAATAAGGGCAAAACACAAATCTAATCCATTACATAGTACATGTCCACTGCTATTCTATTACAAGAGCTTATACCAGCCTCTAGCCGACTTTCCGAGCTATTCTTGACCTTGCAAATCTGGGGTTAGAGGAAAGGGATAAGCTATAAGAGCCTAGTGAGCAGAACATAAAAAACAGTTTAATAAACATATGCTCTCATGAAATGCATCATAACACAAACAATACACATTAAGGATGGACTTGTCACCAGTAACCCTCTACATATCCAAATAATGCCCGGCCCTCGACGTCTTCCGTATCTGTATCATATCATAACATGCTTGAGGGCTAGTGGGTCATCCAACATCCATCCACATCAACAATAAAGACTATTCCCTTAAAGTGGGAGGTCAAGGGTTCGAGTAGTGGGGGAGGCGACCTAATTTCCAAAGGGAAATTTGGGCCAAATCCACTTGGGGAAGGATGCATTCGATGCAAGAACCCAAGGGGACAAATCCTGCCAGGAACCCGTGAGGGTGAATGGATGTTAAGAGCTGTTCACGACGTCAGTGGAAAGCCCGAGGTGGCAAAGAGGCCAGGCGAGGGATAGTCCTGGGCCGTGAACGGTAACAGTGTCGGGGTTCACGTCCGGGCTGTTACACACAGCTGGCTCACTGAAGGCCTCTACGGTCTCTCTGGTCCGATCCTACACAGGTGGACTCAAATGAGGGACCAACACAACTATCACATGACTCTAAACACTCCCCCAAACCCCCTAAAGCATCACAAAATATGCATATAAAACAAGCAAAGGAAGGCTGGGCAGAGGACTTTCGGCGGCAGATTCGGCGGCTGAAGGTCCTCTACAGATCCGAAAGTCGGAGTCCTTCGGGGGCAGATTCGGCGGCCGAAGGTCCTCCACAAATCCGAAAGTCAGGGACTTTCGGGGGCGGGTTCGGCGGCCGAAACTCCCTTACAGATCCGAAAGTGCTTGCTTTCGGGGGCAGGTTAGGCGGTCAAAAGACTGCCTCCCATGCAGGTTCGGCGGCCGAACCCTGCTTCGGCGGCCGAACCTGGGTTCTCCAGAATGGCAGAACCCGATTCTGCCATATGCATTTCAGCCCCAAAACTCTCAAATCCTCACACCCAACTTCCCACAACATGCATAAGGAGTATAAAAACTAGCCTAAACCCCAAGAACAACAACAAAACACAAGAAAGAGCATACATTCATCAAAACCCAACTCAAGGCCTATAACCTTAGATCTAGCCATATCATATATTTTTAATCCTATGCATTTCAGCCCCAAAACTCTCAAATCCTCACACTCAACTTCCCACAATATGCATACTCACTCCAACATGCATAAGGAGTATAAAAACTAGCCTAAACCCCAACAACAACAACAAAACACAAGAAAGGGCATACATTCATCAAAACCCAACTCAAGGCCTATAACCTTAGATCTAACCATATCATACATTTTTAATCCTTAACCCTTTTTAAAACTTACTTAAAACATATAAAAAAGCAATGATCTACACTTACCTGTTGAAGATCTAAGGTAGATGCAACCGAAAGCAATGATCTATATTTTTAATCCAAGTTTGGAGTTGAGGAGAAACGGTTTTCCAAACTTTAAAATCTTTGATCCAAGCTCAAAACTTCAAAAACAAGCGAAAACTCATGAAAATTTAAAGGAAAAACATAAAATCATCAAAAGAAGGGCAAAAACTCACCTTTGCCCGAAAATGGAGAGAGAAACTCCCCCATTTTCGAACTGGAGGCCTCTTATAGGTGGCTGACCAGACCACCTTCGGGGGCCGAAAGGAGAGCTCCCACGGCAGCACCATGTTCGGCGGCCGAACCTGGGCTTGTCCCTCAAAAATATTTTTCTTTCATTTTAAAACTTTAACTCAAACCCAATCATTATAATAATGAAAAACATTTTGTAAAAACATATTTTACCCTTTTAAGAGGTTCCGGTGTCCAAGATTCCGAATTTCAATGGGATTCTGTAGGAAAGTTGAAATTTCGACACCGGAATTTAGTCGGGTATTACAGATTACGTGTTAAAAGATTAAAAAACCATTTAACTTATTAATTATTCTATTAAAAATTTTATTAATTTGATTTTAAATTTTTATAAAATAATAAAGTTATTCTTATTTAATTGTCAATTTATAAAAAGTTAACATAAATGTGATTAATTTTCTATCTTTTTAATAAATTATTGAGAATATAATTAATTTATGTTTAATTGATATAATTTTTATGATTTACACATTAAATAAGTTATGATTTTTATTCAAGTGTTTAATAAATTAGTATTGAATTGTTAATATATATTAATGTAAAGCCTCATTTAGTTGATAATAATTTAACTAAAAAATTTTAAATTTTTAAAAAATATTAAAATTATGTTCGTTTGATTAGCTATTTTTCCAAAATCAAGGGGCTTTTCCTAACCCGTTAAATACTTCATAAAATAAGTAGGGTGAACTTGAAACGATGAGTTAGATCCTGCGTTTATGCCTTTCCCACGTGACATGATGTTTGCTTTATTTGCTTTGAGATTGTTTCATTCTTCTTTGTTTTCCAACACTCCTTGGATCCTAAACCCTCCAGCTCCTTCCACTAACAGTCACAACCCATTAGTTAGATTTATGCCAACCTCTTGAACCAAATGGCTTCAGATGACCATTACGATTTCTTTGTTTCTTGATAAGATTACATTAATTAAAACAAGACCAAAAGACAGCGTAAGCTATAGAGACCAAACTGCTTGACTTTTTACTGGCTAAAAAATTCAGAAACCTACGAATTGAATTTTATTTTAGAACTGGATAACCAAATTGCATATTAAACCAAAATTGAGGAATTCATTTGTTAAGTTTCCCAAATATTTAGTATCACTCATTATACATTATCTCTTTTATTTATTGGTTTACTCACCTCATTTATTTTCGTCAGAGGCTCAGAATCAGAGTTGCAGTTTGAAGAGATGCATCCATAAACTATTTTTGTCAAACAAAGAAGAAGAATCAAGGTGGCATAAATTCTACCCAGCAAAGGAATACAAATTAAGAGATGGAATGAGGGGAATATTAAATTCTGCAACTTAGCAGGGTGCAACGACCTTACATTGTGGTAGGCAAAGAAAACCTTTTAATAGCCATTGCATTGGTACTATTTACAAGCAAGGAAAGAAAAATATAAGAAAAATGCTAATTAGACAAACAAAGCATTTGGTGCAGAAAAGAAAATATCACACTAAATTTTTTATTTTTGGACTGGGGATTGGGGAGTAGAATCTGATACCTCTCAAATTTACTCAGATGCACTCATCACCATGCTAAAGTAGAGATAAGACCTTGTTATCTGGGGTGCTGCTTTTGGAGTCGCTCAAGCAGCCTCTGCATAATGTTCATTACAAAAAAAAATCTGGAGAAAATTCAATAATTTCGGTTTTTCTAGAACTAAACTTGATAAACTTGCAGTGCCACATATCATGCAGTAATATGAAATGCACCAAGCTACAACGTTGACTATTAAGAGATGAACAATAGTAAATAGGGCAATTTATCTGTCAGCCTTCAAATGTGCGAAAAAACTTCCCTGCACAATTTAATATACTAGAATGGCTAAATATCACTAGAATTTATCATACATATACGACATGGTCACAAAATGTAATGCAAACAGATTGACCAATGCAGAATTCAATAGAACCACTAGTGAAACTTGACGGATGCTGAAATGTCACCCACAATCTTATAACTACGTCATTCTGTCAATACCCACAGGTAAACATAAGCATGTCACTGAACTGGCAATGTAAGAAGAACACAATTAACAGGAACTCATTGACACCATAACAGGAAAAATAATATATTGCAGTTAATACCAGGAAGTGAAAAAAAGAAGACATGCTCTATAGAAAGTAACTTGTGGAAGCTTAAGCCAATAACATTTCATAACCAGCAGCTACAAAGACTGGAAAAAAAAAGACAAAAGCCTGCACAATTTTTGTATGTAGCTTGTAGGTATTCACAGTTTCATTGCAATACAAGAAATTTATGCATGTGAAGACGAGCTATACGACTTGTCCAGAAATTGTTTGTCCAAAGAGTTCTTCAAGAAGCTAAAAAATATTACCAATGGAAGCCAAACAGAACTCCAGAACAAGGAACAACAATTTCTGACGAACCAATTTACACTCTTCTCTCCCAAATTTGTCCTCTGATCTCTGATGCAGAATCCTCTTCTAACACCCACATTATTCTTAATATTTCAAGATATTCCAATTCAACCATCAATGCATTTAAAACCCCTACAAACCCACAACCAAATCCCAAACAGAACAGCACAAATAACCAAATCCAATATCAAAATCACCCAAACGTGCTTCCTCCAAATCTGCTTGACCTTTTGTTTGTTATCAGCCAAATAATACCCACCATTCTTGTGGGACATCGAAACTGAAAACTCCCTACTCCCCACAATATTTCCATTCTCATACGCATGATTCACCTTACTATCCATCATAGCACCACCACCATCCTTAAGATTATGACGATCCCCATTTGCCTCTCCTCCGCCACCGGCACCAGCACAACCTAATGGTTTCTTCTTCTTCTTCATCACCATTTTAGTCGGCTTCGAAAGCAAGGGTCTCACTACCGACTTCTTTCCCCTCGTCGAATCTATACTTGGATTCCTAACATCCTTTGGTTCCTCCAATAAAGAATCCATCAAGTCTACATCCAATGAAAGTATCTCGCGGAAAATAGGATAGAATTGACCTTGAAAACAAAGGGAAGTGAGCTTATCAAAATCTTTGATTGGATTGGACGCAATTAACTCCTCGAAAGCGATCTTTACACGGTCTAAGAACCACATAGACTCCGATTTCTCCAGATCTTCATCGAAGATGACGAAATAGGCAAAGGGTTCATGGATTAAGAAGGTGTAGGTCTTCTTGCGAATGGTATGGGAGAACATGGAGTGGTGAGGAGGGGTCTTCTCTATGCATTGTTTAGCTATATCTTCGATTCCCGGCTCTTTGGAGGACGAAAACTCAGAAAGGATTGTGGGTCCTTTTGCAATGCAAGCATAGAAGATAAGATCTGGATTCGAAATCATTTGGTGGCTTCTCTTTTCTTTCCTTTTCTTCTATGCAGCAATCATGGAAAAGCTGGATTTCTGAAAGAAAATGGAAACTGGAATGGAGAAAATAGATTTAGCATTGCAAATATGATATATTTTCGCCCTTTTTGATTGAGTTGATTGATTTTTCTCTGTAATGAATTTCAATACTTATTTGGTTCTCTCTCTCTCTCTCTCTCCCTCTCTTTGAAGCTCTGCAATTCTCCCTGTCTTTAGGGTTTGGAAATGGGGGAGAGAGAGAGAGAACAGAATAAGGATTCTTTGGAAGGTGAAAGAAAACAGAATAACGGCTGTTACCGTAAAAGTAACCCTCATTTCTCCTTCTAATTACGGATGTGCCCTTTATCTTTTTTGGACAAATTACTATCCAGTCTGTCAATTTTTTAAAATTAATTAATTCATTCTTATTTTAAAATAATTTAATTAAAATATTTTTAAAATTTATAAATTTTAATTTTAAATATTTTTTAATTAAAATTTAGATAAGTTAATTAATGCTTTTTTTAATTTGGAAAATTAAAATAGTAATTCTTACAATAATTTTTTTTATTTAAAACTAACAAGAATATACGTGAAATCAATATTAGAATGGTATCGGAACTTGAATTTAATATATATTTATTTATTAAATTAAATTGAAAAAAATTAATCCACTATTTATATTTTATTATAATTATTAGTATTGACATATAATTTATCCTGTCATATAATCGAAAAATGTTAATCTTTATTTTTTTATATATATTTTTTAAATAAAAATTAAAAATTAAAAATTAAAATAGCAAATTTATTTAAATATACTTATTATTATGCTAAATCTATAAATATTTTATTTTTTTATCATAATTTTATCTAAATAAAAAAATTGTATCCGTAACTTGTATAGTAATTCAGTAATCCAAGAATAATTGTCTATTTTTCCATTACTAAGAGAAAAATATTATATTTATTAATCACTGAAATGTATGCACAATATTTAATAGGCAGATCTCCCATTCTCACATGACAAGAAAATTTATGCAAAAAGGACGGCTCCTAATAATTTTTTTGCCAGTGTCATGTGGAAGGAATCTTGTGTAATGCTCTTAGGAAACAAGCAAAAGGCACCTTCACAAAAAAATAATAATTATTCAGCTGCTGCTGTCTTCATCAAAATATACACTAAAATAAACTACTGTGTAAAATTTAAAATCATTGTCAATGAGGGGCACATGCAGCCTAAATTATAATCTCCCAACAAAAAGAATGACCTAAACTAAATAAATAACTCATACCCAGATAGAATTTGGGGAATTGAAAAAAAAAGGGTTTCATGCTGGTCTTCAGTTGATATTTCTCATACTGCTTCTCCAGACCAGATGGCCAGACATGAAGGATAAATAAAGGAACTTTTTCAATTCATTTCTTGGTTTTATATCCTTGCTACTGTGTTGTTTTTTTCAAGAAATGTAGGGTGAGTCAATGAAGGCCCACTCAAAGACCTGTTCATAATGAATTGCAGCATTTTCCCATGTGTTGTCTCTTTCCATGCCTCTCTTCATTATTCCTTCCCAAGATGATTTATAATCTCTGTATGTCTTCACAGCAAGTCTTATTGCCTATATAAAAAAAAATCCAACTACAGTTAGTAACAAGGTAACGGTAAAACAATGAAGCTTTGTATGGCAAGCTCTCCCCTTTTGAGATTTGAGTCAGCTTCACATGCTACATCTCACATTAGCTGAGATGTTAATATTATATAAAAATAATATAATTTGGTGGTACTTTTAAAAGAGGTGTCTTTTTCCTGAGCACACCCAGTCGACCTTTCGCACTAAATTTAATGTCGAGCCCCAGTAGGACCTTTCTATCCAATAATTGGGTAGGGTTCATGTATTTGAACTCAATGTGAGGAACTGATTAGGTGGCATGTACAGGAGATGACATTGCAAAAGAATCAAAACTGAAAAGGGGAGAAAGCTTGCCCTTCATCATATGAATTCTTGTGAAAGGAAATAGAACTTTTTCATCACACTTTATGATAAATGCTTGACTGCATAAATGATTACTATCAGCTTTCTAATGTGTAAATTCCAAAAGAACACATTAATCTCTAGCAAACTAAAAAATCTCAAGCATAAAAAGAAAATTTCTCACGAAGAAACGTAGGATGCATGAATGATATAATTAACTTACCGTCAGCATACTATCTTTTGACAGCGGAGAAAAGGTCCACCTGCCAATATAGTCCATGATATTACCATAAAAAGAATTTATGCAAGTCATTATCCAAATGAAAAGAAAAAAGAAAACGTCTAAATTCCCAGTAATGAAATAGCATTACCAAATGTGCAGAGCCAAAACTTCATTGTAGTAATGTAACATACATTTCTAGCCATCATATTAAAATTTTTTGAGAAAATGACTCGGTCACTTCAAAAATAAAATTCCCAAAAACTTAATAGGTAACAAGCTTTGTTAGATTGGTTCTTTGCCCCAGGGAGAAAAGGAAGAAGACATGCATGTCCTAGTTTTCCAGTGAGGCAGAAATATGGAACTCATAAGAAAACAAGATTAAGGCAGGCTTCTATATAGAACTCACAAGAAAACAAGATTAAGGACTTGAAAAACTTAGAATTACAGTTGAAATTTATTAGAAGCTTATTTGGACTGTTAGAGTACTTTCTAGTTCTTTAACCCTCCGTTTGGAATCAAGAATTTCACAAGAGTTCAATTCAATTGATTTCCTTTCTACTAATTTTCTTGTTTAGTATGAAAGAATTCAATTCTTTTTAACTTAGAAAATTTTCATTTTTTTTAAAAAAAGTTAAAATCTTGCATGATTTTGCAAGAATGCATTTGATTTCTTTTCTTGCAAAATGAATCATATAGAATAAAGGGTAAGAGTCTTATAAATATGTTACTCAAATGAATGGACCACTAGAGACTTCATAATACTAGTCCGAGTATTTTGGTTTACCTGAGAATGTGTTGTTTTAATTTTTTAGGCCCCAATTTTGTTCACCAACGTTTTAGAGTTTTATTAGAATCTTAATCAGTGTAGAAGTCAAATAAATGGTGTCTTTGTCTTTGTTTGGGAGTACTAGAGTTATTTTGAGTCAATAAAACCCTATTATCAGAATGCTTCATTAATAAGTTTTTGAATAGAATAGGTTGAAATTATGATATAACAAAAATACACATTTTTATATAACAAAAAAAACTAACAAAATTATCTTTAAAAAAAATTTGTTCCTAGCTGCAGATCTGAACTTAAAGGCACCAGTTCTGGTTAAGGAACTTGACAGAAAAATCATGTAATGCAAAAGCTTAAGAAAAATCACATACCCTGTGCCTTCATCAATTCCCCCATCAGCATATGGATTAAAAGTCTGTACAGTGTCCTGGTGTATAGAGAGCGAGTTAATTTAGTCAACATAGCATTCATAAAAAACAACTGCTTTGACTTCTTGAACATTTTCACTCACCCTAAGTCCTCCGGTGCTGTGAACTACTGGTACAGTTCCATATCTCATAGCAAACAGCTGATTTAGCCCACATGGCTCAAATCTTGAGGGCATTAATAATATGTCACATCTGTTCATTCCAAAATATCAATCAGTGTCACTGAATGAACTACAGGAACTGCCATTCATATTTCCACTAGTCAAACATGATTGGAATTTTTGGATTACCCTGCAGTTATCCTATGAGATATAGGAACATTAAATCCTACCCATCCTCGAAATTTGTCTCTGTAACTTGATTCTGTAACTCTCATCCATTCTTCATACAGTGGATCGCCAGACCCTAGCATGACCTGATACACATAATGTACATCATTGATTTTCTAAAGTAAAAAAAACAATAAATGCATCCTGGATAAAGGGTGAGAAAGCCTCTGGACCTCAGGCTGCTGTACTTGAACTCATAAAGGCTAAAGATAATCTGATGCATATAAGCATTTAAATCACAAGCCTTCAAGTGAGGCATCAATAAACATCGAAATCAATTAATAACCAGGTTTGTCTATGACAACTTGATTTAGGTGTTTCACTCTCAAAATTAAAGTGAACAAACATGTCAAACATGGTTGCAATTGAAATTCATATAAATAATGAATAATAGCAACCAGTAATATGCCCCTCTAAATGCAGTTGCAACGTTCAAGCAATTAATTAATAAAAACAAAGTGAAAGGGATTGGAAAGTTTACTTACAAACTGAACATCATCTTCCATCAATTCAGGAATTGCCCAGCGAATCAGATCAATGCCTTTTTGATAATCCAGTCTCCCAATGAATCCAATCTATAAATTTCAACTTCAATCAACTAAGAAGAGATCCTTTTGCTAATAGACATGTGAACATAAGGAATCAAAATCATACCAATGGACACATAGGCCTAATTGGAAGACCTAATTCTTTCTGCAAAGCAATCTTACACTGAACCTGCAATTAACGAAGAACTGGGGTAATGGAAAATACTTCAAAACAATTGATTATAGAAAAAGATTAGAAACTTAACCACCTTTCCAGAGAGATCATCAACAGAGTAATGGGCAGCAATATGCTCATCTGCTGATGGATCCCATTCAGAAACATCAATGCCATTTGTGATCCCTAAAAAAATGATGAATATTACGAACTTGAGAACCAAAATGAATAACATTAGGTAAAGAGGTATGCATTATCCTCAACACGGCCTTTTTCACAAAATGAAGTCCTACATGTTATGTTCAAGCACATACCATCCAACACACTCCTTCGACTGCTTAACAGCTCATGCAAACCATATCCACCTTCAACAGTTGTTACTTCCCAAGCATAGCCCTAAAATTGGTATTTAGTATGGAGAAATATTGAGAACTCATCAAAATACATCAACAGATAGCAATTACTACACAGCTGACCTCCACTTCTGCATTTCTCACTCTAAATTTAGATTCCAAAAGTAAAGCTAGTAAAAGAAAGGTTCTTAATTCCAATTACTCGGTGTTGCAAACAAGTAGACACTTAATATATAACTCAATGACCTTGCTAACTGTGAGAATTCGATCAGCTGTCACAATTGCACCCTTTAGTACATTTACAGCTTCACCTTTGTCCAGAGCATGAGCCCTTGCCCAATTTGGGAACACCCATTCCAGTGCTCCATACCACTCTGAAGGCAGTCCAAAATTTTTGTATGTGACTGCAGGTTCCACTCCCTTGCATATAAAATCAATTGTTTAATTAGCAATGGAAATTTGCAGCTTAATACGCCAAAATATGTAATATACATCTGGAAGATTGCATAAGCTAGGAGAAAGAATGATGTGGCATTCCTTACTATCAAAGGAACATCTAACCTGATGTGCAAGGTTATGTATCACAAGGAGACAGCGAGCATCCTTATAAACTCCATGTGGACGATATTTTGCAGCCAAAAGTCTGAACCACACGACAGGTAAAGATCAACACATGACTGATTTATGATTTACCAAGTAATATTTACCATACATATAAAACAAATATTCAGTACTATGGACACTACTGGTAGACCCGGTTCCTGGAAGCCCCCAAACCAGAACCCAAGAACAGTACCAAAATGAACAGAAAGGGGAAAAGAAAACAGTTATTATAGGAACTTAAGCAAACTTAATCTATTGTTTTGACTCAGTTCTGGTTTTTATCAAGAACCAAACTGGAATCATCTATGCATATGTTCTTCTATGATTTATTAGATATATTATATATTTTCAATAAAGTCCTATATATGCATTAAGATCTTAACGTGTGAACCTTCAAAAAAAAATTATTATAGTGGGTTTTTATATAACCCAATTTTTCCTTAATTATAAGTCTTTTATATAACCTGATATTATCTTTTGCTCTAGCTTTTCTTAACAATTTCAATAATAAATGTACTAGATCAAGCTAGTAATGATGAATTATATGGCTATATCACCTTTTAGGCATATAATATATTTTCTAATCCTAAAATAAATATGTATGTTCTAGTTATACAAATTAAGAAATAGATATACAATAATATAAATATTGATGTATAATATGTTTTCTATGTTAGTATTTCATTAGATTTTAGTATTGTTATTTTTATTGATGTTTAAATGTTAGAAACTTAGAATTGTTTTTACTCTTTTAAATGGAACACAATAATGTCGTAATTTTTGCAAAGAACCAAGACACGAACTAAAACTGAAGTGAACCTGAAACTAGAATAGAAACTAAAATCACTAAGAACCAAACTAAGACTTTGGTTCTGGTTCCCAAAAAAAGGAACTGAAGTTTGATTCAACTTCTTCTTAAGAACTGGAATTGCGCTCCCCTACAGGACATTTGGAAACCATTACCAAAATAGAATATGATCTGCATCAGAAAGTGAACGGAAAAAAAAGGAGGGGCATCCAACCAAGAGACAAGGATTAAAAGCAGCAGGACATCATCATTGGCAGATGCATGGTCAAACATGCATCTGAGAGGCCAAGTTTTTCCAATAAGAAGTAGATCATTAGATCTAGAGATTTAAAAGAAACCACTTACACAGGGACTAGCCCAGCATGCCAGTCATTAGCAAGAAAGAGACATTTCTCTCCATATGTATAACCTCCAAGTGGAAGAACTAGTGGAGCTTCACATGCTGCATGGCAGAGTAAAGTGAAACGAAACTGTAAAACCAAATGAGAAGAAACCTTGTCATTGATTGTGATCCAAAGAGGCTACGGTATAATCAACATCAACCTACAGCAAGAAACATCAGAAACAAACCTGATTATCACCAAAAGCACCACGGCTATCACCATATGGATTTCCAGGTCTATGGTACGAAGGATGGTCTACAAAAACCTAAAATGAAAATTTAAAGCACAATTCTTTATCACAAAGATTCTGCTACTCTGTGAAGGTTACTATAAAATGAATAAGAGAGCTAGGGATAAAAGTTTAACAATTTTTTAAATTGACTTTCAAAAGAAGCTATTTCAATTTTTTTCAGAAAACAAATGGCCTGAGAAATTTATAAATGACAGGAAGCCAGAAATTGTACCCAATCTACACCTTCCCTATACTCATGGAAGAAGGAGACATCTTGTGCTCCTCCAAAGCAGTGTACCTTGATGTGACGGTCTAAATCTAAAGCATTTGCAAAAACCTTATCTTGATGAATAAAATGAAGGTATCTGGGGGAAACAACCATTACACGATGTCCACGGGCAGCCAGTACTATAGGCAAAGAACCACAAACATCTCCTAATCCCCCTGTTTTTGAATAGGGTGCTGCTTCAGCAGCGACAAAAACTATATTGAGCTTTTCTCTGACTTGAGCTTCCTCTCTGCCTTCAGTATTCTCAGTTTCTTCTGCTATCTCAGTAGCTACATCTTCGTGAGATTCAATGCCACCATCACCTGTGGGAAACGTACAATGTATGATTTTATAATAAGCTGTTGCACAAATCTTCAACATGCTCATTTTCTAGATAACTTTTCTAAGAAAACTGAAAATTGAATTTTTGTATTCACATATGGCAGTTTTCTAAATTTTAAGTGAGACTCGAAAAAAAGTTATTTTCCCTTATTTTTCTATATACTAAAAGTTCTATTTTCCAACTGTTTTTCAAATAAAAAAACTTTCTATAATAAAAATTATATTATAACATTTTCATGACAACTTAAATAATAATTTAAAAACATTTATTATAGTGAAAAAATAATCATTATAGATTATATTTAAAATCTATTTTACTTTTAAAATATTTTTACTTTGAAGTATTGGTTTATTTTACAATAGTATGCTTTACTTTTTAATTATGGAAGTTCCGATTTTGTTTAGTATAAACTATAATTTAGTCCATGTAGTATAGTGAAACCTACACATTAGTCCTTGTATTTTTGAAAAGAATTTATAGTACAGCCATATATATTATAATTCATTATTCAGATTACAAATATACATAAAATACAGTAATTCATTGAAGAGCTACTTCATCTTGCTTTAAATTATTATTTATGCTATGTAGAGAGGAAATATAAATACTCTGAACTTATGGAGCACAAAAAATTATTAAATTTGGATGAATAATTAAAAGATTACGTAAAACTAATAATTTAATTATTTTTTAATTTTTTTCAAAAATAAATCAATTTTAATTTTAGAACAATTTTTAATCCTTTTAACATTATATATATATTTCAAAAAAACACATACATATATATGGTTGAATTATTATCAGCTCCCTAACTTTTGCCAAAATTAACTACTCAGTAGTCATTTCTTAATCTCTGAATTAAACCGTCCCTTGCTAAAACAAGTTAAATTTTATTTTATTAGGTACATGTGATTAAGAAAAATGGACAAAAAAGTTAATTTGATAAAATATGTGGACCTGTTACTAATTTAACACACTCTCTCTCTCTCTCTCTCTCTATATATATATATAGTCCAACGGTATTTATTACAAAAAGACTGATAAATATAAAACATTACTATTATAGTTATCATTATTGAGAAAAAAAATGTTTTAAATTGTTAAATTAAATTTAATTTTAATTCAATTTGCGATCTAGTGGCATTTGTCAATTATAATCCTAAATAGTCTTGAAGTGCCTATGCATGCATACTTCATCAAAAAGTGGAAAGGTCCAAGAGTAATCGTTGAGATGTCAACTACTATTGACCAGCAAACAAAGAGTAAGACAGAATTGGGAAAAAAAAATGAGGTGGGAACGTTTTACCAGACTGAGAAATTAAGTTGAACCCAATGATAGAACCAGAGTCATCTCTTTCTGCGCCCAATATATGACTTTTCTCTTCGTCCTCATCTCGTGAACTGCCAAGCCCACCTATCTCTGATCGACCAAGAGTCAAGGAAGCCCTTTTACACCTTTCTCCACACAAGTAAACAAAACCTAGTTGCTTGATCGGGCTGAAACAGAGATGGGTGTTTGCTGATTTAGAAAACGATGGGCACAAGCGGCCATTGGTGATCCGTAGAGATTCCATGAGTGAAATTAACAGGCGATGGTGATAGAGAGAGAGGAAAGAAGAAGAAGAATTTAAGCCGAGACGGAAGGGATCATTTATGGTGGTTGAAAAAGCAAGGAAAATCTGATAAAGGAAGTGGCTTCGTGAGAAAAAAGGAAGAAAGCAGGAGTAATTGTAGAGAGAGAGTTTTGTTGGGCTTATTATGAGAAAGAGAAGATACGGAGAGTGAGATCCAGAAAAAAGCGCCAAATCCAAAAATGGATCCTCAGTGAAATCATTGGAAGATACGACTCTAATCACTTATCATATTTTGCCACGTACTATGACTTGCATTCAAGTGAGAGTGCAAGCATTTTGGATGGGACTCACGTGCTTGCTCAGGATAAGAGAGTACACCACTTCGCACATGATTTTCTTTAAAAACAATCTTTTTTATTTGAACGGTTAAGAATAATCAGTTATGAGAATAATGGGAAATCATTCAAATTTTAAATATCTGATAATTCAAAAAGAAAAAAAAATCAGATAATGACTCATTTATCATTTTTTGTTTTATTTTATTTGGAATTATAAATAAGTTCTCCTTTTAAAATAATAATTTATTTATTATGTTTAATATATATTAAAAATAAATTAATTTATCATAAATAATTTAATAACAAAATATATAAATAAAACATATAAAAAATATTTTATTATACTGTGTATAAATAAATATAAAAAATATTTCACTTTATTATTTTATAAAATATTTTAATAAAGTGAAATATTATTTTATAAAAATTATTGTTGATTTTAAAATTTAAATATAATTATAAATAATTAAAGCAACATCTTATTGTATGATAATTTTATATAAATAAAATTGTTAATCTTTTATAATTACATAAAGAAGTTTTTAAATTATATTAAAATTATTAGATTTTATATATATAGTTGATAGTTGATTGTTTAATTATTATTTTATAATTTTAGATTTATTATCTAATAATTTAATATTACTACAATTATTTTAATATTCTTAATTAAAAATGAATTTATCATTATCTAAGTCGTATTATCATTTATTATCTTATAATTTTTAATATCAAATAATAAAATATAATTACTATAATTAAAAAATCAACACATTATCTAATAATTTTATACTATCAAAACTATTATTTTTATATTTTTATAATTAATTAATATTTAGTTTCAATTTTTGATGTAATTATTAATAATTAGAAGAATCACTTATTATTGAATAGTTTAATATTAATAAACTTTTTATTTTATATTATTTTTCATAATTATTTAATATTTAAATATAAATATATTAATACGATATATGATAATTATTTTAATATTTTTAATTAATATTTAAATTTATTATTTTAATAATCTTATCTAAAAAATTTAATTTAAATATTACCAAAATTATTAAATAAAATTAATTAAACTCATAAATAAAAAAATTAAACATACTTTAATTTTAATACAATATTCAGTTTTTCTCGAAAAAAGGTTTTTAAGTTATTTTTCTCTTGTTTTTCTATATATTAAAAGTTATATTCTCCAACTTTTTTTCAAATGAAAAAGACTTTCTATAATAAAAATTATATTATAACATTTTCACGATTAAATTTAAATAATAATTTAAAAACATTTATTATAGTTAAAAAATCATCATTGTAGATTATATTTAAAACTTATTTTATTTTTAAAAATTAAAAAAAATATTTTTTTATTTGAACGGCTAAGAATAATTAGTTGTGAAAATAATGTTGAAATCATTCAAATTTTAAATGTGTGATAATTCAAAAAAAAATCACATAATGACTCATTTATTTTACAAAAATAACTTTATTTTCATATTTTTGTTTTATTTTATTTTGAATTATAAATAAGTTCTCTTTTTAAAATCATATATTATTATTTTTAATATATATTAAAAATAAATTTATTTATCATAAAATAATTTAGTAATAAAATATATAAATAAATAATATATTACGAAATAGTATACAACTTATTATTTTAATTATATCAACTATATTTTTATATGAAAATAATTATAAAAATATTATTGTTAATGTATTTTTGGGGGAAAAAATTAAGTGCATTAGTTAATAAAAAGGGATATTCGGCTTATTAAAAAATATTATTATAAAATTACTTAAATTTTTATTTGTTTTTATTAGTTGTATAATTTAATTTGATTATTTTTAATGTATTATGGTTAAATATTTTTGTTATATTGTTTATAAATAAATATAAAAAATAGTAAGATATGAAAGTTAATATAAATATGTAATATTTATTAATAAATTCTGTTAAAAATTTTATAGATAAATAAAAATATTTTAGTTATATATGTGTAATTAAATTAATAAATTAAATATCTGTGTGACAATTTGTTTATACTTATTTTTTGAATGGTTGATTGTTTGATTTTTAATAAAAAGTATATCATTAAACTTACATGTTTTATAACTTATTTAAAATAAAAAAAGTTGTTAACTATTGGTTAAATCTAAGGTAGTATGAAGTTACCTTTTATAAATTTTAGTTTATGTTATTTTTCATTTTATAATTTATTTTTTTATTATACCTCAATAAATTTTATTTTATGTTATTTTTCATTTTATAATTTATTTTTTTATTTGTCAAAAATTCAATTATTTTACCTAATATATATAATATAAATTAATTAAATATTTTATTAAAATTTATTTACATTAATATTTAAATTTCAGCCTACTCTGAATATTAGGATTATTTATATTTATATTTATGTATAATCAATAAAGGGCATTGGAGTTTTTCTATCAAATTAAAATAAAAAGTTATACTTAACACAAAGTTTGATTTTTATATATTAATAAAATAATTATTCTGTTAAAATTTACTGTCATCTATAACCCTGTTGAACATGAGGGACGAATGCGAGAGGCATTTGAGCCACTTGCTATGGCACCGGTAATTTAATTTTCTTTTTTTATAGTTTTGATATTTATAATAATTTAATTATTTAATTTAAAATTATTTTTTTAATTAATGGTTGATCAATAATAAATTTAATAAAATATTTTTTATTAACAAAATAAATTTATTTATTAATTAAAAAATAAAAATAAAATTATAATTTTCTAACTTTTAGATATTGCGGTGAGGGTAGTAAATCCAGGTAACAAACAAATATCTGATATTTCAGTTCTCATGCAGTAATTAAAAAATAAAAAAAAATCATAAATACACAAAAATTGAAAATAAAATATTACTTTAATTAGTCCCCTTTAAAGATTAGAGTTAATGTGAACGGTTCAAACTTCAACTTACTTTATTTTAGTAATTAAAAAACATAATTTAAAAAATAAGGACAAGAAATATAATTTTATTTAACCATTTAAACTAAGCAATGATTTCTTCTTTTATTATTTTGAAATGCTTGTCATTTCATTGTAAATAATGGCAGCCGGTTGAATATTTTGAAATTTTAATTTAATTAAATGAATTTAGAGAATAATATAATATATATTTTACATAGTATTTAAAAGTTTTTAATATTATACTTTAAATAAATAAACTTAAAATTAACTTTAAATATAAATATACTTTTATATAAATTATTAAATAAAAATAATATTATCTTCGATATAAATACGGATAATTTAAATTAAATTTACACTCACAACTCAGTCTAGAAATAGTCTAGTTTTAATCTAATGGTAAATGCATAAATCTCCGATTCTACTCTCTCGATTCTCATTTCAAAAAAAAATTTTAATTAAATTTGAATTATTAATTATTTTTTCACTTAATAATTAAAAAATTGAGGAAAATAGCTTTTGCACACCAACAGAAAGATATCTATTGACTCGGGTCAATAATTAAAAAAAATTAAATTGTCCAGTAAAGGGTAAAGAGTTTGTGATAATGAATCAAGCCCACGCATAGTTTTGCAGATCCCTTCAGTTTTGAAACTCATGGGCAGATACTAGCTGATTTGCATTTAAGCGTACCAAATGCAAAATGCAGGGGAAGAAGACGAGTTTTCAGAATTGAGAGTGAAGAGGGAATCTCCAATTCAATTGTTGCCATCAAAATCTAAACTAAAAGAGAGCCTTCCATCACTGTAACAGCTTTCCCTCGCAGCAGCACTCTTTGATTCTGCTCATCCAGATGAATGTTTAATATTCCACCTCTTTTTGATGCCTGATCAAAGTATGCAACATGACTTTTATTTACTAAAACTGCATTGCAAGTCTCTTGCTAGTGTGTTCGGAGATCTCCATGAATCAAGAATGTGTGCATGTGTAAGCAAGAGAGAAAACTAACGGCACAGGCATGGAGGAGGGAGGCTGGAGCCAAAGTACCTGATAGGCCATAAAATCACACTTCCCCAGCTTCTTGCTCCAATAGGGGGCTAAAGCACAATGTGCACTACCAGTAACAGGATCCTGAAACATTCAAACATGTAACTTTGAGAAAATGTTTGTTGATTCAGTTTCGTATATTAATTTCCTTATGGACTAGAGCCTTGTCATAAATCACAGTGCATAGACCAACAATGATTCAGTCATAAACATCTGCACAAGGAGTTGCTGACACAAATAACTAGCCACGTAGAAAGGAGCAGTCTTTATTTAATTCATCACATTCTACTCGATTTGCAAGACTTGATGCTAATCAGAATTTGGCAAAAGACAGCCAACTTCAAGAATTTCTTAGGATTGCTTCGCTGAATTAGCGAAAATTTTTATATTGCAGTGAATGGCATGTGAGATATCAATAAGCATTCGGAGCAAGGAAAACATTACAGGAACCTATACCAAATGCTAACATGTTTACCTCATTGATCCCAAATTTGGGACAGAAATATCGACTGTAAAAGTCAAATGCAGACTCTGATGGAGCAGCCCCAGAAACAAGTATCCCTCCCTTTCCAGGACATTTTAGTATCTCATCAAATTGTGGCTTTAATTCTGTGACAGCTTTTGCAGACGGCAGCACAACCTACAAGAATTTGGAGCTTCATTAAGTTACATATATAAAAGAATTCCACATACATGCTACAAAAATTCTTTAAATTCAAAGGCTACCATGTCTAGAACTCTGTCCCCAGATCATGAAACATAAATAAAAAAAAAATCATGGTTAACGCAGTACATGATAATAGGAAATGAGATGTAAGATATTTGAGAGGAAATGGAGGAGAGAATTACAAAGAGGTCATCTGCAGAACTCTTGATGTCAATTATTGAAGCACCATTCAGGGCTTTGGAAATTGGTGCAAGATCAATGGAGTTGAATTCAGTAATTGGGATAGCAGGGAAATTCAACTCGATGAGAAAGGCTTCGCCATCAGGAACCTTCTTAGCAGTTAAAATTCCAGATAGTGTGACAAACTCAATTATGTTAGAATTTACCAAACCATTAGAAAAGAGGGCGTGTGAAGCCGCGAGCGTTGCATGACCACAAAGCTTAACCTGCAAAAAAAATGAATTGCTCTTTCGAAATTTAGAAAAAGAACCCATCAATTAGAGCCAGCAGCAAAAACCCAAAATCAAACCAATAGATCTACTCTAAAGGATGAAGCGATTGCAAGTAATGCCCACTCCATCCAATTGTTCCAAAATAGTTTATGCAAAGAGGAAATCAATTAAGGTACCTCAGCAACAGGAGTAAACCACCTGAGACGAAACCTGGGATTTGAATTAGAAGCATCGGAGTCAACGATGATGGGAGTCAAATAGCAGGTCTCGGAGATGTTGAACTCGGTAGCCACAGCTTGCAACCAATTTTCATCTTTTTCTTCCTCGAGTAAGCATACTGCTGCTGGGTTCCCCTTGAAGACGGAATCAGTGAACGCATCTACCTGATCAAAACTCAAAACTGATTCATACCCACCTAAGATGGAGTTAAGGAAATGTCTGAATAACTTGAGAAAGAGAGTACCACAAAGTATTTAACGAGTTTTTTCGCCATGCTCTACGCTCCCAGAGAGAAAGACAGATCAGTAATGAACCAGAAAGAAGGTAACTTTCTTTGGAGGAGGTTCTGTAATAAAACGACAGGACGAAACTATAGCATCAGAGAGTCAAACGGCGGCCGCTATTGTGTGTGTGTTAAAAAATTTATTCATTAATCCCCTTCCTTCTTGTTGTAGCTCTCTCATCAATCTCTTTTCTTTGTGTTGGAATCACTTTGCTCGGTCTCTTCCTCTCCCTTACACTCATCACGCCGTCCACTAACACCATGAGCAAATCAGTAGAGATAGAGGGGATTGTGGCATATGAGCTAAAGATAGCCACAATATTCCTTATTTTTAATTTATTTTCGCATTTGAGTTTTACCCAAAAAAAAATTAAACAAGAAGTCATCTTATGAGAAAAAAAAAAAAAAATCCTGCTTTTCACCTAGCATACCCCATTTCGTGCAAAATAAAGGATGAAAATTTTATGTATTTTACGATTGTTAATTAGTTAGTTAAATGTTTAGAATTAATATATTTATAATTTTTTATTTTCTATAATCAAACTTTTTAATTTTTATTAAATAAAATATTAATCAATTAATTTTTATTATAATTAAAATGGCTAAATATTATAAATATTTTACACATCTGACTTTTAGTAAAAAAATCAATTGGTATCCTTATTTTTCTGTTGTTAATTTGTTACTTTAACTTTTATATAAATATAATTATTTAATATTTAAATTATATAAATTATAATTATTTAACTCTTAAATTTTATAAAATATAATTATTATAAATTTGAAACTCACTGCATGTTGGACTTCTTAACTCCCACATTATTCCTCTTTTAATCGTTGAAGCACAACTAAAGATGTCTTCTATAGTTACTTGCTTCATAAAAATTAAATAAATTAAAACTATATTACATTATATTGATTAATTTCTTTAATTTATTAATTCAAACTTCATCTTAAATTCATTTCACTTTAAATGACCAAGGACACAGCCACAGAAATAATATAAATAGCTTAGATCCATATGCAGCAGAGTAGATATTATTTTGAGTCCATATTTGTCATAAGCCTTTTGTTAGGATATTCTTATATTAATAATCATTAAGATATTTCATTAAATACATACGAAAAGTTTTAAATATCCTTGCCTATTAGCCACTTTTTTCACTGATTTAAGACGGAAGGAGGATGATGACGGAGGAAAAGGTGTTGACGTTGCTTGTGAAAATGGAGAGTGGTTCTGTTTTGGTTCAACTTCAACAGCCGAGGAAGATGGAGGGGCAGTGCAAGTAAGACGTAGGTGATTTGAGGAAGAAGAGATGAAATAGTGATAGAAAATGGGCTGTTGATGGAGATCAATTTCACTGATCTAACGGAAGGAGGACGATGATGGAGGAAAAGGTGTCGATGTTGCTTGTCGAGATGGAGAGTGGTTCTATTTTGATTCAACTTCGATGGCTGAGGAAGACAAAGGGGCTGTGCAAGTGAGACCTGTGGGTGATTTAAGGAAGAAGAGATGAAATGGTGATAGAAAATGGGTTGTTGATGGATTTCGCTAATCTAAAGCGAAAGGAGGACGATGATTGAGGGAAAGATGTTGGTGTTGCTTGTGGAGATGGAAAATAGTTCTATTTTTGTTCAACTTCGACTGCTGATGATGATAAAGGGACTGTGCAAAGGTACTAAGGTAATAGAAAATGGGTTTCGAGGTCCTGAGTAGTCATTGGAGATGTGGAGAATGAAAAAGGTATCAAAATTAAATTTGCAAGAGTAATAAGATTAATCTTATAATTTTAAATATTCTCTTTTATCTGACTGTTAAATTTCCTTTTAATTATCAGAATTATTAATAGAATGAATAGTTGCAATTTGAAAACATAAAAGACATTTTAATTGAACTTAAAAGTTATAAGGAGTAGCTAATGAATTTCATTAAAATTCAGACAACCTATAATAATTTTTCTTTAATTAATTGATTTTTAAGTTGGAACGACTGATTAATAGTAGTGTCAACGTAGGATCAAAATTAACAGAGACATGAGTTCTTGCAACCAAACAAGTATGTAGTTGTCAAGGTCTCTCATGCAAATTATAACGTCAGAAAATGGCAAGCGTCGGTGGCTAGTAACTTATTTGCAAAAACATACAAGAGAAATGTCCATATAACACATGGCTAAAAGGCATTTTTCCAGCCGTGGCCATCATTGGGAGGCAACCTCCAATCCTCCAGGCCATCGTTGGAATCTAAGCTATACCCACCATTCCGTCTAGACTGGAGGCGCTTCCCATTATTATTGGGACTTGGACTCCTTGGAGCTTGGTAAATAGTTGTTCCTCCCCCTGAACTGGATGAGTCCCAACTTGAACCAACAATTGGACCTTTCTTTGTAGATGAATTCCATTGGGCGACATATGGCCCGCGCTGCTTGATTGTGGCCTGATTACGTACCTTGGCCTTGGCAGAGTGGGTTGGGGCCATGTAGCTAGGGACATGCGTGTTTAAGCTTGATTGTCTTTGCTGATTAGCTGGGTACGGAGAGGTGTCCAGTAGGCCCTTGTTGGTGTTACTCATTACTGGCGGAGTGACCACATCCATCTCTACTGTTTTCTCAGACATGTCATCTGTGGTGGTTGTACTGGCGGTCATTTTCATATACGATGCTTCATTTGGCTGTTGCGATGACATCCACCGCTCGAGCCAATTCCAACCCCATTGCACATTTTCGCTTCCAATTGCATAGAATTCATCATTTGGGTCGGAATGCAAGAGTTGTTGATGTTGATTCTGTTGTTGCTGTTAACAGGCAAATTTTTAGCTGAAAGTAAAAGACGATCTTGGAGATGTTTTAGTAAATATGTACAACAATGACAACCTGATGATATGCATAAGCAAGGGCTCTCTCCCTTCTCATGGCTGCATGTTTTCTGGAAGCATTTTCCTTGATTCTCTCTGAACTTTGCTGCCTGTTGTTCCAAACTTTCATTCCACAACTCTTTAATGGGCTTTTCGGATAATTTAATCCTTCACCCACTGATCTTCTTTGTCCTTCTTGTTCTTCCTCAAATTTCATTTCGAGATGCTCATGTGCCAGTTGAAGTCTCCGGGCTCTAACTCTTGCCTGCACTCGCACCAGTGCTTGCATACACCTCATTGTCATCTGAGCCTGCTTGCGCACATTATGGCCTCTCACTAGTGCTTGCAGCCTCACTAATCCCTTCAACGCACGCAAGGCACGCCTGGCCTGCACGATTTACCAGATAATTTCCAAAGTTATGGAAATTTTTGAAATACATTTTCTTGATCTGCAATATTTTAGTGAAGGTCACATTCAAGGTATAACTAATTTAACTAGACTAGTTTGATTTGCTATCCATCTCTCTGGGGACGCAGAGATCAAGAGATCAAATTCTTGCCTCAATTTTCTGTAAGGAATGGGATGAGGTTAGGAATAAGGAGGAGGAATGTCCCTCTAAAAGGAAAATTTTATTATATATAATGGTTAGATATTCAAATTGATGACGTTTATTAAAGTGAATGTGTTTTGAAATAGAAATCTGCAATATATTTGTTTAATCTTTTGAATCATTGAACAATAGATTTATAGAGAGTTTATGGAATGAAAAGTTTTAGTAGGGGCATTGAAAGATAAAGGCAACCAAGAAGAAAGAGAGAAAGGAGAGTTACAAGGTAGCCCCTGTAGTTTGATTGTATAAGGGTAGCAGCTCTTTCATCCTTAGAGTGACGTCCATAGCCAGCCAGCCGAACCACTTTAGCTGCTGCTTGTGCAGCCGCAACAGCAGCTTCTGCAGCCGCAGCAGTTGCCACTGCAACTGCAATGGCATGATTTCTATCTTCAATCACTGGACTTGATGCAGTGCCGTCTTCATTAGTAGCATCTGGTGAACTCTCCGCTGGAAAATGTTCAAATGACACAACCTCCGGGGCCTCATGTTGCCATTTCTCTACATTGTCTTTCTGAAACATGCATTATCAATTCCATTATTAATTCCATAATTATCACTACAAGAGAGAAGTGCATATAATATATAATTGACATATATAAAATTAAAGAACATGATGCTTATAACATTACTGTATCAATCAATCATATCATATCATATTATATGGGGCTTTTGCCTGCAAGTGGTAAGGGGAAAAAGAAGTAATTAATATTGGCATGATAGGGACCTAACGAAGCAAAGCACATGTGATCGCATTAGTGGCATGTCATAAGAAGAGGTGTGCATGGTTTGAGGGTCATTGTATTGATTGGGGACCATATATAAGTGTCCCCCTTGTTTCGTCATGGACCTAAATACAGTAATGTGTTGTGCATCTTTAATGTGGCTCTGTTAGCCAGCAGTCAAACACATATCCGTATAACAATTTATCACCCGCCATTGACAACCTGAATTTGAGGGAATGAAAGAGAGAAATTCACGTGAAGACTACTGTAGTCAATTTTGTTATTATACATAGTGCAGCTTTAATTAGTTAATTGCAAATATATATACTACTTGGATGAATTCTACTTGATCATAGGATTATATGACAATCGTTTAGTGTGTAAAAATAAAAAATAAAAAATAAAAAATTGGGATCAGTATTAAGATACATAAATGGCATTAATAGTGTCATAAAATTCTTGTATAGCGGTTAATGTCACATACACGTTATTAGGTGCACCTTAAAGATAATTAAGAATTAATAATTAATACGTATATTTTTTTTTTTAAAAAAAAAGATAGTCAACCAAATGTGGTTTTAGAGCTACTACTCTAGAACCTTGCTTACAAGTAAAGCATTAGAACTCCAATTATTTGGTTAACATGAAATAAACAAGCAATTAAAAGAAAAAGAAATGAAAATGAGAAATCCATATTTTACCTTTCTCTCCGGTAATTCCTTACTATTGGAAGATGACTTTAACACTTTCTTCAATGATGATAACCAACCACCTCCTTTCTTCCCCATATCCGGCGAAAGAGATCAGCTGTATGATCCACGAAAATGTTGTTTCAGGCAATAGCATGGACCAATAAAACCAGAAAAAACACACAGAAAAACTAATTCGCCAAACAAGCCTCAGACAGATTCTGCGAAGAAATTTCGAATAAACCAATGGAAGTTTCACATGTTCTTTCTTTCATTATACTTTCATCGGTTATCTTCGTGGTCGTGGAGACTTGACAGATCGTGTGAATAAAAGGAAAGGAACTTGGGCCAGATAGATTTTAATCGAAAGAAAATTATGGAGAAAAGAAGAGAATGAGATAGTTTTCAATTCAGAGAGTGTGCGGTGAGAGAGAAAGGAGAGGCAGAGGAAACGAAGTGAGAGTAGTAACTGAAATCGTGGGTTTGCCGATAGTATTTATCGAAGTCACGGCGGGTAATTGGACGCAATGGAATATAGACACGTCACGTAAAATAGAGCTTAGATTGCACGAATATTAAAAAGATGACAAATTAGCTTCAGTTACGCGACTGTTATATTTTGACCCCAAACAAAGTATGTTATTTTACAATTAACAATTTTACATACTATCAACTATGAAAAATATATTGAAACGAGTGGTTAAATACGCTTCTCATTTAAATAATAAAATAATAAATATTTTAATTTTAATAATTAAGAGTATTTTGTTAGTAATTTTAATGTATTTTTCTGTATTTAGTTTGTTTCCTCCTCACTAGCCTTAAATACTAATGCCACAACCTACAGTAGCTTTATTTTTTAAGGAAAAATATTAATATCATAAATCAGCCAATAATAAATTACTTATATCCCTTGAAAGTGCAATTTAAGTAATAAAACTAGCGGAAAAATAAAATTGCCTGTTACATTGTGATAATAGAACTGAAATTTTTTTATTAAATTGAAAAATTGAAGTGAATTAGAATTTTTTATTAAATTGAATTAATTTAATTCACTTTATTCAGTTTATTTTTTTAGTATATTAACGCAGTAGAGTAACTCAATAATTCAACATGCTATTCTTATTTTCTTCGTTGATAAGCATAAAGATATGATATCCAAACATTAAAAATATTTTTTTAATGAAAAATCATTTATTGACGATAGTGCATGTAGTTTCTATTTTAAATCATAATTCCATTCACTTAAATTAGATAGGGAAGTTTAAGTATAACAATTTATAGTATTATCGTAATTAAAGATTATGATTAATTCACTATAATTCAGATAATAAATAGTAATTTACCTTAATATAATGCCTGGTAATTAAATTAAAAACGAATGGTCCCAAGAGGTGAATCTTGTGTCAATTTACTAGTGTAACGGTGGTGATGCAGGATTTCAACAGTAACATAAATTCGGTGAAAGCTGCTTCTCACCAACGCATATACAAGCCTTGCTTCTAACTTGTTTTCTTTAAATGCAAGCAAACATCCCCCACTCATCTAACTCATACAATCTCTTATATCCACTTCCATAATTATACGCCAACCACGTATTTGTCCAGTGGGTGTGGATTTGGTTTGGTTAAATTGGGTACATAATCAATTTTCCTATCTAAAGTTTATGTTAAATTAAAAAAAAATTATTTTAACTTAAAAAAACATATCTAAAAAAATATAAATCATATAAAATTAAATACATTTATCGTGTAACTTTGTCCTAAATTTAGTATAGGTTTCGCGAAATAATACTGCAATTAATAAAAAAAACTTACTTATATTAGATTTACATAAATCCTAATGGAAAATAGCGGTGACACCTACATAAAACCTATATATATATATATATATATATATATATATATTTATTTATAAATTCACGTAAATTCAATTTAGGGTAAAAATTGTTCATACAGCATATCAAGTTGCATTATTTATTAACTATCTGTTTTTTCTGTTTCTCTTGAGAATTATTATTATATCTCTGCATTTTGAATTTTACAACCCATATTTGACAGAGGTGGACCCCTAAATCCTTACATCATTAAATAGCATGAGAACAAGTTTGAGGATTACTTGTAATGAATATTTGAATCTTGAGGTTAGACGACTAATAGAGTTTTTTTTTCCCTACTATTTTCAGTTCGTCAAATAAATCAGATGATGACCTTTTTTTGTAATAAATAATAAATAATAGAAAAAAGGGGGAAGAGAGGTGTGTGGATTATAAGCAAACACTGTGTTGCCTAAGCTGTTAAGAAATAGAATGAACTCATGATTTGCAGCCGACCACCTAGAATTGAGAGAGATCTCATCCATTTTAAAGCAATCATAAGACAATAACATTTCTTTACATCTCATTAAAGTTTGGTGCAATTTATCAAATCAATTTCTAGCTCTTCTTTTTGCCCTACATATGGCTATATATAAGTAGTGGAGCTGCAAGTTAAGGGACCTTGAAATGACGAGGATTAAGGCATTACTTAGTATATTAGCGGTTTGATTAATTGTTGGTTGTATTTTTTAGTTAAAATATTTTTATAAAATTGAGAGAACATCAATATAAAAAGTTTGTCTAAATCAGATATATTATTAAGACATAAAAAAATAATGAGATCAACATATAAAATTTAAAAATTTATACTGTTTATACTTTGGTTCACATAAAGTCGTTGCGGGGAATCTTTCTTTTTCTTTCTAAAAGCTTTCGTCGTGTATTGCTTTCCATATCTTTATTTTCCCGCTTTGCTCCCTCATACATCATTAAATGGCCCATGCAAAATTTCTTTCTACACTTGGCAGATTACCAGTCGTTGAAGTTGTCGGTACTAGGTACTAATACACCACGCGCGCTCCAAATGCTGACTTGTTTCTTCGCTCCCGTGTCAGGCGGTAGGGATATCTACACCCCAAAACACATTACGCGCATACTAGCAAATGGTGACTTAAAATACGCCTATAAAAGCCGTTATGTATTCTCGTCTCCTTGGCTAAGATCACTCTGCAACTCTTCAGTTTCCTACTCATCCCTCTTATCCTTAACAAAACCTTAACATTTGCATTTTTTACTTTTTCTTTCTCTTGTCCACTAAAACCATAGCTTCTGAGTTTTCTCGCTTTTCTCCTTCTGTTTCAAGCTCAAACAGAGTCTGTACAAAGTGAGGTATTGCTATTATTATCATCTCCACCATGGCTCTCTTTCTTGCATAACATAGTTTTGTGTCAAGAGTATTTTGAAGTTTCTGGTTCAGTGTTTGTTCTAGTCTCATCTTGGATCAAAAGAAGAGCTTACTTTTGTTTTTTTTTTCTTTCTTTTTTCCATTTTTATTATCAATAGTTACGCTGGCTTCCGGACACTAAGCTTTTGATTATTTTCTGTTTAAATGGTCGCTTTTGCTTTTTGCAAATTTTCTTGTAGTTTTTGAAAATATGGAATCGAGGGGGAGCAAGAGGCAACTAGTGGCGATGGAGATGATTTATAGGTTTAGGATACTATTGCCAAATGGAATGACGGTAGGATTGAGATTGACGGACCCAGGAAGTGAAATTTTGTTTGAAGATTTTATTAAATTGGTGAAGGAAGAGTATTTGCTGTCTCAGCGACAATCGGAATCAAAGAGGAAAAGTCCGCTAAATTGGAACGGTGCAAACCTGTACCTTGAAGATGCAAATGACAACAAAATAAGGCACATGATGAACTTGGCTAACTACAAGCCACACAAGTGTCACATTTTACGTCTTCATGTCAGTATTAGTTGCTTCTAATAAAGCCTTGTTATATATAGTCTTCTTCCATTCATTTTGTGGTACTTTTTTGAAGTTTATCCGTGTGATTCATCTTAGTTTGATTTAAGTGTGCTATTCCGTGTTTGGGGATATTTGTTTGCTGACGCTTTTAACTTGCTTTGTTCTGGAAACAAGGATGGGTCCGCTCTGACTACCGATACGTATGAGGTTCGAAGCTACTCTGCCATTGTCGTTTTCCTAAGTTCCTAATGCCTGTTTGGGGCAGATAGAGTAGAGCATGTATTTCAAAGCAAAATTCTTTTTAAGAAAGTTTTTCATGCTTTTTTAAACTTCTAATTTTTTTTTCTCTAAATGACTTTCTCCTGAGTTTTTTTTTTTTTTTTTTTTTTTTTAAAATTGTTTAGTAAAGAGGATATTTCTAAAATGTGTTTACAGGTTTTAAAGAAAAAAAAATTAATGGGGTTGAAAAAAGGAGGTTTATGAAGGTTTTAAAAAATTTTCAAATATCTTCTTTCTTGAAAATTAAGTGTTCTCCTAAACAAGAACCCAAGGTTTTTAGACTTTAAAACACCTCTCATTAATTTAAAAATTCCCTCCCAAACAAAGGTTAACTTTCTGGACAAGTACACTTGCTTGATCAAGTGTTCTGCACAGTTCTGAATTATATTTCTTTGTTTGGCAGAACATGTGGGATTTGACTCCTGATACTGATTTATTAAGAGAGCTACCAGAAGAGTATACTTTTGAAACTGCTCTGGCAGATTTGATTGTAAGTTCTTGATAATTTTGTGAACAAAACAAGTTGAGTTGTGTGTGTATTTTTATTTATTTGTGCACACTCTCTCTCTCTCTTCTGGTCACTTACCAGGACAATTCCTTGCAAGCTGTTTGGTCTAATGGTAAAAATGATAGGAGATTGATAAGGTTCGCCTTCATATTGTTAATTCAAGTTTTGTTTTGTTAATGGTGATATGTTTACTAGAATGTTACTTCCTTAAAATTGCAGAGTTGACTTCACGACAAAGGAAGATAGAATTTCAATTTTTGATACAGGTCCTGGAATGGACAACAGTGATGAAAAATCTATAGTTAAGTGGTATGCTATATCAAATTCCTTGTCAGCTTCCTTCTATTCTCTGATTTATTAAACAAGGTCCGGGACTTTTGAATGAGATAGTATTACATATTCTTTTTCCTGTCATCATCCTGCAAAAAGAAAAATAATATTGTATTTTTTAACTGGACAAGTTTGCTTGAAAATGAATGTGGGGAGTGAATATATATCTTCAAAACTTTTCCAAAAACAAGAATGAAAAGATCAACTTGCCAAAAGCTAGATGAACAAATATGAGAGGAAAAAGAAGTAATTTCTGCATTTAGGCATCGAATATGAGAAGTCACTTTTCACATGATTTTTTAATCTAAAACTTCAAATTGATTTATTTATTTATTAATTTTCTGAAATTACCATTTAGTGACAAAATTAGTGATGCTTAAAATTTTTCAATATTTCTCATGAAGTGTCATAAGGATAATGATTTTTATATAATTTTACAAAATGGTTTACATGTGATATTTTATCGCAGTGATTTATTCTCCATAGTTGCTTTTTGTACAGCCCCCTTTTGCTGGCAAAATTTAAGTTAATGTGATGTAGTTCTTCTGGACACCATACTTTTTTGTGCTGCTTTAGCCGGGGATTTTATGTTATTAATTCAGGGGAAAGATAGGTGCCTCACTTCACAGATCATCCAAGACACAGGCAATAGGGGGCAGACCACCATATTTGATGGTACAATTATTATCTTTTGATAAATTTTTGTATGCGGTCGTAGTGTTAGTCTTTATTGTACTTGAGTTCCGTGCCCCAAAATTTTGTCTGTTGAATAATCAAGTCTTCTGTTCTTTGAGGACCTGAGGATTTTACCTCTTTATTTTGTTTTGATCACAATCAATGAAAAGATTAGTTCTGGAATTTTTCATCATGATGGGCCATGTGGTAAATAAGTTTAGCTATGAAGCCAATTTGCTCTTGTATGCATTACGCATTTTGTAATTATGCAGCCGTATTTTGGCATGTTTGGATATGGTGGACCTATGGCATCAATGCATTTGGGGAGGTACGAAATCTCTTCTCTTTCACCAACGCAAACACAGGCACTTGCATGCATAAGCTAATCGTTTTAATCGATCTCTGCCTTGGTGAGGTGATTTTTCAGGTATAGCTTTTGGTCTAATTTTATTATGCTGGACTGTAACAGGCGTGCGATAGTCTCTTCCAAGACAAAGGAGTCGAGAAAAGTTTACACTTTACATCTTGAAAGAGAAGCTCTGCTTAGCAGTACTCACTCTGAACTAACTTGGAGGGTAATAAACTATTGCAAAATGTTGTTCTATTCTTTTAGTTTTAGGAGTCCTTTTTCTGGGCCACATAATACCGTCTTTTAATTACGTAGTAGCATATTAGTTTGTCGCTAAAGGCCATTGAACCTGTATTTTAGACTAAAGGAAGCATGAGGAATCCTACAGATGACGAAAATAGAGAATCCCGTCAGGGAAGCTTCACAAAGGTGAATTCTATTGCATGAGATTCCTTTCTTTTCCTTCTCTGTCACTGTTTTGTTTTTTATTTTTAACCTAGGCCTCCATAATTTACTATCTTGTTTTTAGACGTTGGTTTATTCTTGAACTACAAGGCCACTGTGCATTTATCCTTTTTTTTTTGTGATCTTCTTTTGTGCCTTTTTGTTTACATAGAAATTCTGGAATTTCTTTGTGATATTGTCTTGTTGTTATGAGCTCATCATGCAACTCTTGGCTAAGAAATAACTCAAGTTATTCTGGATATAAAGTCCCAATTCAACTTGCTTTGACTTTTTCTGCTCTTATCCGGTCCTGGTCTAGATAAAATCTACTTCATGAAGTTTCGGAGTCAGATTGTGGAATCTGTTAATAATTGTGTAGATGGAAACTGGGACAAAAACTAACACATGTTTTCACATACTCTCACATTGATTGTGGAATCTGTTAATAATTATGTAGATGGACTAAGTACTAACACATGTTTGCACATGTTCTCACATTGACAAGCTCGTGGCTATTTGTTGTCTATCAAATATTACCTGGTAGATTTCAAGCTATTGTAAATCGAAAGGAGTTGGTTCATTATGTACTCACTCTACACACTGTCAATGTTTACAATTTTTAAAGCTTGTACATAGTAAAAAATTGTTGCATTGTTTTTTGAACTACTTGACAGGTGGAGATATTGGAGCTTAGAGTGAAAAATATGGACATATTTCAACTCCAATGCAGATTGAAGGACATCTATTTTCCATATATTCAGGTGTGGAACTTCATTTAACAAGCTTAATTTTAAATTTTAAGCAGTAAAAATAAGAGACAAATATGTGGTAACCCATTGTAGGGCAAAAACCTACAAGAAGTTTTGGGATTAGACGCCATTGGCTAAACTTCAATATTAGCTCCAGTTTTTGAAGTTGTCTAAATTTTGCTTGGTTATTTTTATTGGCATTCTATTCTGCTGTGTTCTTGCTTTTAGGTTCCGAGGAGAAAATGCTGCAAATAGAAAAGGAATTTATACATATACTCGCACATACATGTTATAGTAACATGCTTGATTAGAAGTTGTATACTATGATTATCAACTGTCTTGTAGTCGAATCTTGAATATTGAAAACCTCTTAGTTGGAGCCTACTAATAGAACTTTCCATCTGAACTTTATATACTTTTGCTCACTTCTACCAATGTGCAAATATTTTATGTTTAGCAACTCCTTTGGGTATCATGGCAAAGGAAACATACTGACCAAGGAAGAGATATAGTGTGTGCAATCTAAGAGTTTCATCCGGATATACATAATACATTGTCTACCATCATCACTATTCTCTTCCTTTCCCCCAAATTTTTACAGATGAATTGTTCTATTCATGTGCAGTGTGATGATCTGTCTAACAAAGGGAAAACCACTACACCAATTACATTTCAGGTTTGATTCACTGTTACATTTTGATTTTTTCGATGCTTTTCTGTTGTGCATTAGACTTCGGGAATAACATTTCTTTGCAAATATTTGGAAATCATTTCCATCTGATTATTTTTAACCAAAATTCATTAGAACATTTATTTGAATTAACTTGTAAACATGCATATTTAATTTGAACATATGTGTTTAACATTTCTTTGCAAATATTTGGAAATCATTTCCATCTGATTATTTTTAACCAAAATTCATTAGAACATTTATTTGAATTAACTTGTAAACATGCATATTTAATTTGAACATATGTGTTTTCTTGCATACTCAAATTAACACCATGTTAGCTTATTATGAAATGCCATCTACCTGCTCACGGTCACTTTAGCTTCCACGTTAGCTTATTATGACATGCCTTCTACCAGCTCAATATCACTTTACCTCTTTAAATGGAGATCTCTCTTGAACTTGAGAATATGGGGGACTTCTCTAGTGAAGTATATCTTGTGTTGCTCAGGTTAATGGTGTTGATTTAGCTGAGATTGAGGGTGGTGAGGTTTCAATAACCAACTTTCATTCTTGCAATGGCCCGGAGTTTGTCTTACAACTTCACTTTTCTATCAACCAAGATGATATTGGACTCAAGCCAGGTAAACAAAATACTATTTTAGTTTTTTTTTTTCCTTGTTATATTTCTTCATTTTCTGGAGCTGAACACTATTTTCCTTTTCCCCTTGTGCTCCTCCAATATTGTTATTGTTGTTATTCTTGTTTTTCCAGAAAGAACATTCTAGCTTTCATATAAGTTGCCAGACATCAACACGTTTCTATCATTAGTTTCTAAAGACTGGATATATTTCAGGTTTGAGGTCACCTCGAGAGGCTAATGCATGTCTCAAGTGTGTTTATTTTCCCATTGTTGAGGTATGATAGGGTACCAAACCTCTCAATTTCTTTTTCCCATGAAATTGCATGCAATTTGTAACTTTTTCTGTTACAGGGGAAAGAGAGTATTGAGAAGATATTGGAGAAGTTAGAAGCTGGAGGATGTGGAATTGCAGAGAACTTTGAAACCTTCAGCCGTGTCTCTATCCGTCGTCTTGGCCGCCTACTTCCAGATGCTCGTTGGGTTAGTTATCCATCACATTATAGGAACTTGTGAATTTTTTTCCTCGGGAATCATTGCCTTCCTAATTTGTGCATCACCTTAATATTTAGGGTATAAACACCAAACTAACAAAAAAATAAAATCAACTTTTCATGTATTAAATTCTTTAGTTTAAAGGTCAGTAGGCGATTATAATTGTTGCAAGCTATACATTTTCAAAACCAACATAATTTTGTGTGAAATACAACTCTAAATCATACATTGAAGTGTTTTATTTAAGCCTCATGAGTCCTATTCACTCTTGGGATGGGTCTAACCTTATACCCGAACACATTTCTCTATGATGATGAATCAAGTTATCACCCAAGCTTTTGATTTTCATCTTATTAAGATTTATACATTAGGTGATTCCATTACATGTTGCTTTATGCATTTATGCTTAAACATAATGATATTAAATGGTAATTGCCTAAATGAAAACTAATAAAGATTATAGATAACTGATATATGCACTGAAGGAAGTATTTAACTAGTTACAATTGTAGTTATGCTAATGCAGCACAGGCATAAAAGCGAAGCCTTAGTTTACTGCATATCTATGAGATTCACTCATTCAACCCTGATGCATTCACCTTTAAGGAGAATAAGAAGTAATAAAAACAATGCATGGATGAGATGAAAAATAGGACTGTTTTGGGTTTTTGATGCAGTAGCACAAGGAGAGGAAGCTCTTTGGTTGTCCAATATAGCAGCAATGTGAGGATGGAAGGAGGAACTCAAATGATAAAATTGGGTTCTTATGTTTTTTCAGTTTTAGTAGGTTAGGGGTGATGCTAGATTTTTTTTTTTTCATTTTTCTACATAACTGGTGTTGGATAGGACATTGAGTATGGGAGATTAATATGTAAGAATTAATCTTAATTATTTTGCTGTTGAATAGAAGATAGTTTTTGGAAACAGTCATTGTTACTTTTTGATGTTCTTTTGATGTTTTGAGATCCACAAAGTAGGGTTTATAGTGGTTGTGTAAGTTTAGACGGAGAGGAAGACGTTTCTCCCCTTTTATCCCTTTTCCTTTTGTCTGCTAGTGACGTCTAACCGCCTCTCTGCTACAGTTCCATCTGTCTCTATCACTCAGTTCTGTACGTACGAATGTGCCATAGCCCTCTCCACGCCAGACGCCCATTTAATTCCTCCCTGCGCGCATGTGGGCAGGGCTGTGAAGTGACCGGGTCTGCTCTCCTTCCTCTGGTTACATCATCAGGCTGGGCTTCCTTTGGAAGGGACCGCATGTGAGGCCCGTCTGCCCTGATTCCTCAACTGGGCTGAAGTGCGCGATTTGGGTTGGTTCACTTCAAGATGGGTTTGGTGGGCTTTGGGCTTGCCTTCCTCATTAGGGCCTGGCCTTGCCCCCAGGTATAGAAGGCCCGGCGGTCATCAAATGTCCCTTTACCTTCTCAGCAGTTATTACATGATTGATGAGGGGTAAATCCCTAGAACCCATTATGACCGTGCGGCTCGAGAACGGCTCCCCTCAAAACGTCCTTTCCTTACCTTTACTCTTTACAAATTCAAAACTCCAATTTTCTCCAGACTCTTCTTCTCATTTTGCTCTCTGTGCTTCGTCCATTTCACTTTTCTGCAAAATTTTCTCCGAGATACGTCTCTCGCTCTCTAATGGATGGTCCCAGACTTTCCGACGTCATGAATCTGGAATCTAATGTCACCCCTTCCTCTCTTGTGACTTTCTTTACCCCTTCCTCTCTTGCGACTTCGCTCTCTAATGGAACCAGGTATTACACACCTGTACTACAAATCAAGGGAACCTAGGTTTAGGTAATTATACATCAATGTTTCTAGTTAGAATTTTCTTTAAAAAAATTGCAGTTTAAAGACTTCTTAATATTATTTGATAGCAAATTGTTTCATTAATTAGCTTATTATTTTCTTCCTAATCTCAGTTATTGCTATGGGCAGTTAGGTAATTTGTTTTCCTTGTTTTCTGTATAATAATAATAGTCAGTTGGTGCCCTTGATTTTAGTTGCATGGTATTTTGAGTTTGAAAGCAAGGATTTTATATGACTTCTTGCATAAAGAGGCTAATTTAAAGATGTTAATTATCATTTGTTAAGTTGCCTTGCTCATCTTATGGTTAATTGCAACATATACATGTATGCACAAATTAAAGAAAGGAATTAATTATGTTTCCATTATAATGAATGTAGAGGTGCCAAACTTTATTTCCATTACTGTGAATGTTGATTAATTATATTTCCATTATCATGAATGTGGAGATGCCAAACCTTATTTGTTTTCACTATCAATGTTGAATGGTACACTATTTGTTGCTTGATGGATCATTCATGCAAATAATGTTGATCAATTTCCTTCTTCATAGGCAAGTCTTCCGTTCATGGAATCTAGGCAGAAGAAAGGTGATAAGGCTTACTTATTGAAGAGGTGTTGCTCGAGAGTTAAATGCTATGTTGGTAAGATGGCTAAGCATGGTTAATCTTTCATACTTGTATGTTAGTCCCACCCTGTTATCATTATGCTTTTTGCATGAATTTTTTTAATTGCAGAGACTGATGCTGGTTTCAATCCAACACCTTCTAAGGTAAAGCATTTAATTGGTCAATATCATGCACATGCATGTAAATAGAATTTTTGTGGCATTATCCATTAGGGAATGTTCAATTTTGGACAATATTGGAGATGTTTTCTTGATAAAGTGATTGTAGCGAAGGGTGAGATAAAAAAAATATTGGTACATCTGGTTCCAAGCAGTAGGATGATGATCATACGAAATATGACAATTAGATAAAAAGAGAGTGGAGTGTAAATTATTGAACAATTGAATTTACAGTCTATACTTAACGTGGTGTCAAAGTGGACAAACTTCGAATTTTCATTATTTTCCTAAGCATTAACAATGTTGGCAAGGCCCTTGAAGTTCATTTCTAAATTTTGCGAGATAATAACCTTCCATTACTAGGAAAGTTTTTTCCAATTTGATTACATAATTCTAATGTATGGAATTTGACAAGATTATCGTCTTAATATTGATTTTTTCTTAAATATGAAATGTTTGCACTTTACCACTCTTTTGCATGTGCTTTATGTTGAGCGTAGTCTCTAGGACACTTGGCACTTCAATGCACCTTGCATTTTTATCAACAATGTTCCATAATTATTTAAGCCTTTATGTTATTTTTTTCCATTTATTTCATTAAAAAACAGTACAAATAACAGCTTATGAGTATTTAAAACCAGTAAAATAAAGAGAAAATGGATGTTTTCTGTAAGTTTTTATAAACAAGAAGTGAAAATCTCAGACAGTTAGAAAAGAAAAACATAAAATTGTATATTGTAAGTAAACCAACGTTACCCTCAAGTGTATTTGCACTTTTCCTCAAGAATATTAGGGAAAGTGAAAAAAAAAATTAATTTGTAGTTTTTTAATGTTTATATAGTCTTTATATTGACAAAATTTATTTAACCTTGCAAATATATTTAGAATGCTTGAAGATGTTTTTCAGTTAATTTTAACGTTACAACAAAACAACAATGAAGGTCAATTAAACTTTTTTCAGATTACTTTTTTCGGAGCATACTTTTGATAATGAAGCTGTATTAAACTTTTCTCAGAATATTTTTCGAGGAACTTACTTTCGATAGGCTTTATTTGGTTATTACAAATGTGGTCTTTAAAGTGAGATTACATATGTAGATTGATTGCAATAAGTAATTCTTAAAATATGGATATACAAATACATCCCATACGGGGGAGAAAATATTTTCCTACTTGTAAGACAGACAGACAGGGAATGAGAGGTTTATGAAGAATTATTTGACAATTATTTTATTGCCATTACATATAACTTTTAAGAAACAAGTGAGAAATATGGTATTTAAATCTTATGAAAGTGTCTTCTTGTATGCTTTTTGTTTTGTCATTCTCTACATAATAGATATATTGTTACTATCATCCATTCATATTTTTAATTATTGCTTTTCAGACTGATCTAGCACACCATAACCCTTTTACCATTGCTTTGAAGAATTTGGGTAGAAAGATGTTTGAGAAGGAAAAAGGTTAAACTTTTCTTTTCCATTTCATATGGTAAACATACTTGTGGTTGGATTTTTTAACTAGTTTCATGCTTACAGTAATCAATGTCGAAATTTCTCGAAATGGTAAATTGATAACTCCATTGCAACTGGAAAAGGAGTATCAAGCTTGGGTTCTTCAAATGCATGATCATTACGATGAAGAAGTTGGTTATGGTGAGGATGATCCAATTCTGATTGTTAGCCCTACAAACAAAAAGCATCTTGGGATTTCTTCTGATGGTAGGCATTTGTTGGTTAATTTTAAATTTGCTTGATTAGTTTTCAGTCCCTCCAAACAAAAAGAATTAGTTCACTTTTGTTTCCATTCCCTCCACTTCATATTTCATGTTACATATTTCACTTTATTCGTTAATCATACAATTGTCATTGGAGTTTTAATATTTATGCCTATTCTGTAGTGATAGTTTTTGGATAATTTTAAGGTATCTTGCATGAGATTTGTGGGTTTTGAGGGAAAGATGTTGTCAAATAAATGGGAAGAAAACAGTTCCTATGGTCTTATTCGCAATATTTCTGTTGTAATATGATTGAAGGAAAAGCTTAGGAAGAAATCTCTCTTTGTTTTCCTACAAGCTGCCTTACGAATAAAAAACAATGTGCTGATGGATGTGTATATTTTTTGATGCTTTTTGTTTTCGCAATATTTCCATTGTAATATGATTAAAGGAAAAGCTTAGGAAGAAATCTCTCTTTGTTTTCCTGCAAGCTGCCTTAGGAATAAAAAAAAATGTGATGATGTATGTGTATATTTTTTTGATGCTTTTTGTTTTTGCAGAATGCCGATGCATTTTTTTTTTTCGGTACCTTGAATTGAAGATTTTTAACAGATAAATTAATAATTTAATTGTGTCATATCAATCTATAGTTGTACGGGTGTATCAGATTTTGAAGAGGAAAGGGGCATCTTGGAAACGTGGTCAGAAAATAAAAGTTCTCAAGGGAGCTTGCCCTGGATTGTATAAGAGCAATGTATATGCAACCTTAGAATATTTTTTGATTGAAGGTTTTGAAGGAGATGCCGGTGGTATGTAACCTTCCCTGATAACTTATGAAGTTGCCATTCCCATTGTTCAAAGTTAAATAAAACTTGTAGGTTACTTGTTATTTATGTCCTCTTCATGATGTTTCTTATTTTTGGTCTCTATTTTACTAGGGGAAGCTCGGATTATATGCAGGTGTGTATGTGTATATGTGTGTACGTACTATGTACATATATATGTATGTATATATGCGTACAATGTAATTTGCATTATCTATTCCTGATGATAATGTGCTCCTTTTTACTTTAAATTTGTAAGACCACTTGACGTTGAAGATGAGGATGGCTGTGTGCTTGAATTGAAGAATGGGATTGCAAGTTTTGATATCCGTCGGTCTTTATCCTTGCCTTTTAGCGTGGTTGATTCTGGAAAGGTAAAACACATGCACAAGCATGAAATCCCATATTTTCACTGTTCCTTTGAATTATGTAATTTTCTGATTCATGATCTACTCTATGCTAGTGCATGGCAATTGAAAGAATTGAGTGGAATAACCAGCTTGAGAAGCGGCGTTTGAGAGCACCCTCTACAATTGATTTGCTGGATGCAGAGCATTGTCGAGAGTTGGAAGTTGGTGGGGTCTGTGTATTTTGAACTTTTATTTTAAGAAAAAAATTACTATATTTCCTTCGTCATCATGATAATCAGTTCGATTTTGGCTCCTTCCAATTTTTGTGCAGTGGAAAATTTCAACTGTGACCTTTACATGTATGTTTGTCATCTGTTTCAGGCGTTACCTTTTGATGCTACAGTTGATGTTGGACAAGTACCTCCGCTGGAAGTTGTGGCAGTTGTTCGGCCTGCCAGTTATGATGCTTCTAGCACTTCAAACAGCTTGGACCAAAAGTATATTTTCAAAGATACCACAGAGATGTCTATGGTAGTTACTTTTAGAAGAGCAGCAAAGGGTTGCGGAAGTGCAGACCATATATACTCAAAACGTGTAGCTCCTTCATGTCATAAAGGGCTTAATGGCTTATATATTTTTCCACTGGGTCAGAAGTTTCCCAAATTATTCCGACGTCCAGGTGTTTATAGGTTTTTGTTCTCTCTTGTAAGTAATATATTGTGATTTTAATTGTAATTGTTATTCTTGTTTTGTATTGTATAATGTGTCTTACATCTCAGCATGTAATCTGATACAGTAAATTACTGTTCTTTAGGTCGGTTCTAGTTGTAAGGAATGTGAGAAAAATGTGGTAGTAAGGGCTGATGCTGCAAAGTGGAAACTTCTGAGTAATAATGGGCATCGACCATATGTTGTAAGGTAATGTGGCTTCGAGTAAGTGATTCATAAGGAATTGCTTAAACTATCTGGTGGCACAAGTTCTTCCATTATCTATTTAGATATCATCCTACTGATTTAAAAATATTCCAAAAACAAAAGCTTTCGGTATGTTGCACTGACGTAAGTTTGTTCCATTAACATTACTATCTCTCTTGCATTTTCATGATCAATTTGAGATTATAAGTTTTCCATCTTTTACTGATCAAGTATTTGTACTGGACAGAGTGGGCTCAACATTACAACCAATCACAATTGCATGTTTTGACAAATATGGCAATCAGATTCCAATTGTATCACCTCCAGAAATAAGAGTTATCCTGAAATTACGTGGTTCGCATGCCCAAATTGACAAAGTGAAGACAAGACTTTCATCAGATAAACTAATGCTTGAAGTAATGGTATGTTACAATGGTTCACATATGCAAATCCATCATGTGATGTTGCATTCTGTTTGTAATAAAAAATGTATTGGACAAATCCGTGCCTTATTTTATATATTCTAATTTTGCAGGATTTACTTATTGAAAGCTCTGAGTTGGATAAAGTACGGCCAAGCTATGAAGCGATTTTGCTGATTTTCCTACAAGATGAGCAGGATCCACTTTCAATTCCATGTAAAGGTATTCATGTTGATTAAGTAGTTATCCTTTTATTGTAGCTTGACTAAATTTACTTGTTTGTTTGGATTATCAATATCTGACATTTTATATGCTTTTACTCATGTCAGTTACTCCTGGATCTTTAGATCATGTCAGACCTCGACCACCATTTCCAGAAAACCAATTGTTTCCAGGTTTTGTGTTTAAGGAGTTGATATTAGAGGTAACATACAATGATATTAGAGGTGTTTCCTAATTTTATGAAACTATCCAGTTGCCATATTTTTTTTGTAGTAGCTGTTGCATATCTGTCTAATCCTTTTGCGGAAGCACAATAGATAATACTTCCCTAACCCTTGAAAATTGCTATAAAAGGCAAGGAACCTCCTGCACTAGAGATGCCAAGTTTAGTATATATTGCAGTAAAGTAACTTACCAACATTTATATGGAATATTTATATTTTGGATTAGTTATTGCTTGGAGATATTAGAATTATCTCTTTTGGAAAATAGAGATTATTCAGTACGTTATCATAAATAGCCAAGCATAAGCTCATTTACCACTTTTTGGGATTGTAATTTTGCTGAAAATAATTACCCTACACTTTTCCTCCAGATGTTTGATGTTTATGGTAATCATGTCGCAAAAGATGTGGAAGTTAAGCTGAATACTGATGGATTTTACATTCTTGATCAAATAGGTTCATCTCGTAAGGTCAGGTTTTATTTTGCGATGTTGGTATACCCATTTCTGTGAAAATAATTGTGTAAATACTTTTTAGATATATTTTTTTATCTCCATATATTTTTCTTGAATTTGTTATTTTCATTTTACTTTTTTATGATTGATTTTGAATGCATCAGTGATACAAGTGAAAGGAAAAAAGCTGTAAGAATCCTTTTATGAGTAACTCAATGGAGTTAGGCTATAGGCAGGTTACTACATTAGTTGTATATTTTTTGTCACAAAGAAAGAATTGTTTTTAAATCATAACTAATTCATTTCTTATCAGATATTTTTATTATATTTTTATAATTCCACTTGTTCTATTGCAAGAAGGTATACTGCTGCTACATCCTTCTTCACTACTCTTAAGGTTATCCCAGTTTTAAACATTCCATATCAATGCATTTTTTGGTCCATTATAGAATTTTGCAGTTCATCTTAATTCCAATCCTCATGCAATTATCTTAAATGGGTATTACTTTCACCTTTGCTATAGATGCATTCTTTCCTCATCTAGTCTATCCATAATTTCCATATATCCTCTGCTATCAAGTCCTCAAATTTGGAAGTCTTCTTTGCAGTCTCTTCTGCAATTTGTTCTATTACTTACTGTGTTCCTGTGCATTTCTAGGCAATTTTTCTCAGGGATCTAAATAAGCCCTTAATTTCTCTTCCTTCACTTCTTTTTTGTAAAAAAGTTCCTGACTAGTTGTGAAATTCATAACTGCTTATTGCTTTTCACAAGAAAAAAAGCGTGAAGGGAAACAGGTTGAGGGGTTGCTCATATCTCAATATAAATACAACCAAGTGTGTGGAATGATTCTATATTTTTCTTTTTCTTCCGCGACAATTTGATAAGATTTTCAATTGTTGGAAATTAGACTTCAGTAGCGTAGTGTTCAGTATGATGATGCTTCATATCATATTATATTTTTTTGATTCAAATTTTGGGAAACTTTCAACTTAGGTGGATGACAATGGATGTATTGACCTCAGTGGTCTCGTTAAAGTAACAGCTGGTTTTGGGAAAACTGGTATGTTATCATCATTTAGCAGCTTTTAATTCCATCTTATTTCTTACTATTAAGCTGCTCTTGGGTCATCTAAAGTAGGAATTCTCATAAAAAATTAGGCCATACACCAAAATAGGAGGGAAAAAAAACACAGCATGTGAATTTTGCTAATATCATGCCTTATTATGCCTCCAATATTAGGAATATTGTTGCTAGTATGTAATTGGTTGCCAGTGGAATGTTTTCTTTACCATTTCAATAATATAACTCTTGTTCCTTGGTTTGTTAGTTCATTTATATTTAGTAACACTCCAAGTTTCTTTGTACCAACATTGTCCATCATAAAAATCTTAGCTTTCATTGAGTTTGACCATTCTATGCAATAAGTTTGTGTTACAAGTCTCTGTCTCTTGAGGTGTTATAAGAGATATACTCATAGCCAGAAGAAAGGAGAAGTCACAAGAAGTTCAAGTCAATCGTTGAAGATTTCCTGCTGCTGCTGTCACTGTCAAGATTTTTTTAATTTGAATAAATTAGTTTTTAGCTTATTTTATTTTCCTCAATTGAAGGAGGTTAATCCTCCATTTGTTATTTGTTTTTAATTGCTCATTTGTAGAAGGGTAATCCTCCATTTTCTATTAATAATGCCTCCATTGTAAGGGATGGTTATCAATCCTTATTTCTGTATTTAAACAGTAGCTATCAATCAATGAGATCATCAGAAAATTTTCCCAAACACAGTTGTTGAGTACTTAACTCGAGATTTCAGATTATCTCTAAAGTCTGTAAAAATAGGTTGGAAGAGGGGAAACTCATCTTCTTCTACATCTCACAAATCGAATCCTGTATTCCAAAGACCCATAACTAGATCCCAAACCAGGGCCTGTATCAGTTTGTCTTTGGTAGTCCCCAATATGATCACTTCAAAGTAAGCACTTGAATGCAGTAAACTGTGAATCTTGAGTGAGTATTTAGCCGCTAGTGATCTCTACTTTTATAGTAAGCACTTAAAACTTTCTGCTCTTTCGTGAAAAGACAATCTTGAATTATTTACTATATGTCCGATTTGCCTGGAATAGGATTCATGTCTTGCTTTTGGAAAATCACAGCACAATTTTTGTGAAGTATAAGAACTTCAACCTAGCAATACAACGACATATTTACCTGTATTTTTATGTTAATTACATTATAATGCACTGCCCTGCAGTGTCAATTTCTATTTCATCCTCCAACAAAATAGTGTTCAAGCTAGAGTTTCAAACTGGCAAGAGGGAACTGAGAATTGCTTCAAAGGTTGGTTATCCTTTGCTTATGTTCTTGATTTTCATGTTTATCTTCATTCTTCCTTGTAATTTGCATAGGTGTATTTCAGGTACCGGACTATTTAGCACCTGGTTCACGTCTGGAAAATCTAGTTTTTGAAGTTGTCAATTCTGAGGGTGATGTTGATGAAACTATTCATGATGAAGATAAGTACAGCCAGTCTCATATGCTGACAATAAAGTCAGATTCCTTCAAGTTAGATGATTGTGTTGGCTATGCCTTCAGGCATGGCCGCTGCACTGTCCCTGTTGTTCCAGTTCCCGCAGTTGAAGGAAATTTTTGCCTCACTGTTGCTCACTCTTGTTACCCAGAGCTACATTTAAGTATCAAGTTGTCTGTCTTCCAAACTCGAAACATGGAATATGATGATGTTCAATCTCCATGTTCACATGGGAAGTTATTGTTGCTAGAGGATTCATCAATGCAGAAGAATGTAGGAAACACATCATCACTTGATAATGCAGGAAACCTAATGCGGTCAATTGTGAAGCTTGAAAAGGTAACATAACAATGTGGAACATTAAAGTACAAGCAACTTTAATATGTGGTTCGGTTGTTGGGATATAGGTTTGTTGTTTTACACACCAATCTCTCTGTCTTGGAATATTTTCTGTAGGGACTAGAGGAAGAAATTTTCAAATATGGTCAGCGAATTGGACGTTGTGAAAACCAACTAAAAGAGCTTAATGAGTTTAAGGCAGATCATGAACAAAGATTAGCTGAGCTGCAAGGTTATGGATTACAAGCACAATATTTCTCTCATTATTTTCCATTTTCAAGTAGATGTCACATTTGGTTGTCAATGGAATTTTTCAATTTCACCAAATAGTCCATTTTCATCATAGAAGCTTTTTAGTATTGAGAACTGTGTTACTCTCTGCAATTATGCTTGGTCTGAATTATCTTCTTTATTACTTTATTCAAACATCACATTTGCAGTTTTTATGTTTGTGCCTTCTGGCATACTTTGGTTGCACGTGAGTCCCTACTTTGTTGAGTATGATTTGTGTTAATCTCATTTGGCATTTTCTGCTAGGATATTCACAATTTTATTTTGAACAAGTAAGCAAATAAACAAGTCAATTAGCTGATTATGGTTTTGTATGGATGATATCTTTTCAGCTTCAGCAGAACTTCAGTTGTTTAACAATGTGAACTACCTGTCTACGAAAGAGGAAATTATCGAACAGATTAAGAGCGGGAGAAATTCTGCAGCTGCTACTATATGCCATATTTCTGGAAATTTTTCATTCCTAGAAACTCAGAAGCTTTTCACGCTAGATATAATTGGCCTGGTTGCATTACTCGGAACAGTTCATAGCGATAAATTAAGCAGGCATGCTATCACAATTGTTATTGAGTTCTCTGTGACCTGAAAAATCATTTGTCAATAATTCCTTCTGATTTATAGTTTTCTTGACTGAACTATTTGCAGGATATTAGCTGAGTACTTAGGTGAAGATCAAATGCTTGCTATAGTATGTAGTTCCTATGAAGCTGCCAGCACCCTTGAGAAGTACAAGGAAAATGGTGAAGTTGATTGCAATCTTGCTTTTCATTCAGTCGCAGCTGCTCTTGGAAAACACATCTCTGGCCGATTTCTCGTTATTTGCCTTGAGGATATAAGGTGCAACATTGTTTTTTGGTTTGAATTTTTAATTCATAATTATGATCTTTCATATGCATAGCTCTCTTCTATGTTTCCTAAAGATGAAAATTTCGTTTTAAATTTGTTATATGATTATGGAGCAAATTGAATTTTTATCTCAATGCTGCAGGTGTCTTTACTTGATCATTTACTCTGTTGTCATTCTTATTTTCATGTCCGTGACCTTGCATTCCATTCCAGTAGTATTTTTGTCTGCATATTTGCATTGGCAGAGCCTCTGCTCTTTTGTCTTCTTTATTCAGATTGTCATTGGTAAAAAAAAGGTGATGTTATGATCATATTTGCTTTTGGCAGGGCCTACACAGGAGAGGTTGATGAGAGTGACCCTCAAAGGAGGCTAGCGTTGCCGGATCCTATCTTGTGTAGTGGGAATACCCCATCAGGTTTCATTGGGTATGCAGTGAATATGATCAACTTGGATGTCCATCGTTTACGTTTTAAGACGAGATCTGGCAATGGTCTTCGAGAGACCTTATTCTATCGTCTTTTTGGTGAGCTCCAAGTTTATGGAACCAGGCAGCATATGATAGAGGCTCGTGCGTCTATTAAGCATGGTGCTGTCTCTCTCGATGGCGGAATTTTGAGAGAGAATGGAATCATTTCTCTTGGATATGGGTACGTCTCTTATTCTCCCATTCCGATGCATGCAATTTTGTATATAATTGCATACGCAAAATTTTGATATAATTTTGATCGTAATAAAATTTTTTTCATAAATACTTGTGTTTATAATAATTTGATGATTTTTTGTCAACAGGAATCCTGAAATCTGTTTTCCAGTTGAGATGCGGGATGAGGTCGGTTCTCCAAGAAGCATAGAAATCAAGAAGCAAATGGAAGAAAAGGAGAGAAACTTGCAAATAATCGAAAGCCAAATAGAGAAGTCGAATAGGAACCGTGAGAAAGCTTTGAAAAAGTTCAGAAAGAAATATGAACAGTATAACAAGTTCATTGATCACATGGAGCCTGCACTTCAAGTGTACAGATGTGACAACAGTTAAGCCCATCTTCCCTAGAAAGAAGTACAGAGGCTGCCACACATATTTATTTCCCACACATATTTGAAGTGAATATTGATCAAGTAATATTAGTGAAGAGTTACATTTTGTCTCATAATTTGCATAAAGTTGTAAAACTAGTATGCTTCATCCTTTGGTTTAGTCTATTGGAGTGAAATCCTTCAGAGAACAGTTATTATGTCCCATTCTTCTAATCCACTTTAGCTTTTAATCAATTTAGTTATCAGTTACATTTTCTTGGGAAAGTTTTATACCTTCAAGGACTCAATAATTTTATAATAATGAAAGTAAATGGTCTTTTAGTAGTCCTTGAGATTTACTATTTAGTTTCTAGAAATTCCTATTATTTACAAATCAATTTTTATATTTTCAGAATTCCTATTAAAGTGTCTCTCTTTTTTATTTTCATTAACAAAATCAAGTCTTTATGTTGCTCCCAAATTATCACACCACAAAACTGAAATTATTGGTTTTACACCAAACTTACACAATAAATTACCGAAAAACTGTGTTTTACTTTTTCAAACTCCAAAAAACAAGATTACAATCAAGGTAAATTGCAAAACCAATAGTGGATCCTCCACACTTTCAGCCCAATTTGCATCACTATAAGCCGAGATATGAGATGGGTTTGTCAGTTTGTGCAGTAGTCCATAAGTAGAAGTCCTTTGCAAGTAACGTAGAACAGTGTACTTCAGTTGGTTCTTTCATATACTCATTTCGTTCTATCATATATTGTGCTAACTTGTTAATCGAATAAGAAATTTCAGGTCTTGTAATGGAGAGGTACTGAAGACTACCGATAGTGCTACGATACAATATAACATCAGCAAGTTTACTAAATTTACTGAGACTAGATTTTTGTAAAGCAACCAAGGTTGAAATCGGCTTGGACGCATGCATGTTGACATGTTTCAATAAGTCTAAAATATACTTGGTTTGTATGAGCAATAAAATACCTTTCGACCAGTGCCCTTGAATTCTAAGAAAGTAGAGAAACTTTCCTAAGTTCTTTAGCAAAATAGATTTCGCTAAATGCCATTCCACCTGCTAAATTAATTTAGAACTCTTGCCTATCAAGATAAAATCATCTACATAGGCTAAACAATACATAGTATGTTCTTGTGAGCAAAAATAAACAGTGAATGATCTAATTTGGATTGAGTAAAGTCAAACGAAAGGAGAGAATCTTTGAAACAATTATGCTATTCTCGTGACGCTTGTTTTAGCCTATAAAGAGAATGATGCAATTTACATACATGATGCAATTTGGAATCATTAACAAATCAGGCAGCTGTGTCATGTAAACTGTCTCGTTTAGCTTACTAGGCAGAAATGCATTTGCAACATCGTACTGTTAAACATCCCAATTATGAGAAACCGCAATACTTAAGACTGTACAGATCATCATCGATTTCACAACAGGAGAAAACGTTTCTCCAAAATCTACTCCCGGCCTTTATTGGAACCCTTTTGCGACAAGCCGAGCTTTGTAATGAGCCATAGAACAATTTGAATGTTCTTTAATCCGAAACACCCATTTACTGTAACAGCCCGGACGTGATCCCCGGCACTGTTACCGTTCACACCCAGGGCTATCCCTCGCCTGGCCTCTTGCCACCTCGGGCTTTCCACTGGCGTATGAACAGCTCTTAACATCCCTTCACCCTCACGGGTTCCGGGCAGGATTTGTCCCCTTGGGTTCTCGACGTCGCATCCTTCCCCAAGTGGATTTGGCGACCTAATTTCCTAAGGGAAATTTGGGCCAAATCCACTTGGGGAAGGATGCGACGTCGAGAACCCAAGGGGACAAATCCTGCCCGGAACCCGTGAGGGTGAAGGGATGTTAAGAGCTGTTCATACGCCAGTGAAAAGCCCGAGGTGGCAAGAGGCCAGGCGAGGGATAGCCTTGGGTGTGAACGGTAACAGTGCCAGGGATCACGTCCGGGCTGTTACATAAAAAGGCGCCTTTTTATGTAACAGCCCGGCCCCGTACGACCGGCCCTGTTACCGCTCACAGCCCGTGACCTTCCTCTGGGCCCAGCCACTGTGAGCAGCTCTTAACATCCCTTCACCCTCACGGGTTCCAGGCAGGATTTGTCCCTCGGGGGAGCCATTACGGCCCGCCCTAGCCCGAGTGGATTTGGCCCAATTCCTTCCTCTGGGAATTAGGTCGCCTCCCCCACTGCTCGAACCCTTGACCTCCCACTTTAAGGGAATAGTCTGGTGAGAGTGAGTACCAATTGTGCCAATGGCATAAGTGAGGTTCGGCCGCCGAACCTCAAGTTCGGCCGCCGAACATGCATGTGTTTCGGGTGTGCCTTAGGCCTCCGAAGGCATAAGTGAGGGAAACCAGGTTCGGCCGCCGAACATGGCATGCATGCGGAGGCACGTTCGGCTCCCGAATGTGACCTGGCCAACCACCTATAAAGGGGTCTCTTAGCCGAAAACGGGCGAGCTTTTCTCCCCATTTTCAGCCAAGGTGAGCTCTCTGCCGTCCCTCACCAATCTTGAGTTTCTTCCTTCAAATCTTTCACAATTTTCACAAGTTTTCACTTTGTTTTGAAGATTTTCGAGCATAAAGCAAGTTTTGGAGCTTTGAGGTTCAAGAAACTCAAGCTCTTCCATCTTCAAGCTAGGGTCGTTTTCCTCTCGATCTTCAAGAGGTAAGGGCCGATCTTGAGCTCACTACTTGTTTTGAACAAGTTTTAAGTTGATTTATGGGGTAGAAATGCATGTTTAGGTTTTGGTTGGTTTTATGGGTTATGTTAAGTTTTTGAGCAATGTATGATGTTTGAGGTTGCTTGATGTGTTGTAGTTGGGGTTTAAGATAGTTGAAGCCCCTAGGAGATTGTATGCTTGAGTATGCATGTTGTAGATCAGGTTTATGCATGTTTGAAAGGTTTGGGAGGCGTTTGTGCATGTTGGAGTTGAGTTTCTGCCACTTTGGAGAAACTCAGGTTCGGCCGCCGAATGGACTTTCGGCCGCCGAACCCGCTTGTGGAGGCAGCCTTCGGTTGCCGAAGCTTGCCCCCGAAAGAGGACTTTCGTCTCTGGAGGGCAGTTTCGGCCGCCGAAAGTGCTGCCGAACATGCATGAGTTTCGTCTCTGTCTAGGAGTTTCGGCCGCAGAAGGTGCCGCCGAACCTGCCTGACTTTCGGCTCTGGAGGGACTTTCGGCCGCCGAACCTGCCGCCGAAAGTGCCCTGTTCAGCCTTCCTTTGCATGTTTTCCATGGATGTTTTGAGGTGTTTTAGGGGGTTTTTGGGGAGTATTTCAGAGTCTTGATCATAGATGTTTGGTCCCTCATTTGAGTCCACCTGTGTAGGTTCGGACCCGAGGAACCGAGGACCCCAGCAGTGAGTCGGTCGCCTCAGAGTCAATAGAGCTTCAGCCAGAGGTGAGTGGAATAACTCCTTATGCTTTAAAGTAAATAAATCAGTTTTAGCATGATTCACGCATCATGAATGCCATGAGATATAATAGGGTGTTTGCATTAGAACTCACGAATATGTTGCATTGCATAATGTGTTGATGATGCGGATGAATGTTGAATGATCCTTTAGTCATCGTATGTTATGATATGATGATGATACGGTTCGGAAGACCAGTGAGGCTCATTCTACGCCCCTGGCACAGTCGGAATGTTATGTTATGTTATGTTATGTAAGAGAAACACCAGTGAGGCCCATTCCACGCCCCTGGCACAGTTGGACCATGTAGAGGACTATTGGTGACAAATTCATCCTTGATGTGATATGATTGTGATGTGATGCATTCCATGTTACCATATGTTTAAAATATTTTATTATTCTGCTCACTGGGCTTTATAGCTCACCCCTCTCCCTTAACCCCCAGGTTTGCAGGTACAGGGTAGACCGGGAGGTCAGCAAGAGTAATGAAGTCTTGGTTATGTAGTAGATAGTGTGGACATGAATAATGTTGACATGTAATGTAATGATTTTTTCATGGATGTTAGAGGTGTGCTTGACCATAGAATGTTGTTATCCCTTTTAATACATGATCTCAGATATTTTATGATGTTTATGTAAACCAACTCAACACATGTTATGTCACCCATTGGGGCATTGATGAGATCCCAAAGAGGGGTCAATGTTTATGGTTATATTTATGTATAGTGCATGCACAGGTTGAGTTTGGTAAAGGAATGAAAGAAAAGTTCAAAATTTTTATGTGTGTTGTTGATCATGTATGGGATTAAACAGGTTCACAGGATGTATGTTGGCTTGCTACGGGTCCCGGCGGCCTTAAGCCGATCTGGATCCTAGCGCCGGTAGCGGTCCGATTTCCGGGTCGTTACAATGTGCTCCACAATCTGCAATCTTTTAGACTGAGTTTTCTCAAAAATACGTCCCTTCCACAATTTGTAGAAGGGGTATTTATATGTTTCAGTCTTTTGTTTTCACACAAATCCTTTTCCTAAAAGGAGTTGTATTTTTCCCACAACTCCTTTTCCTAAAAAGAGTTGTGTTCATAACCCACTATCACAATCTTGTAGATATTCAAATATCTTATGTGATAGAATCCTTTATCTGTAACAGTTACGGGTAGACTGCAGATCTTTTAAATATTATTAATAATAAATGATTAATAATAATAACACTTTATTATTATTAATTATATTAATAATTAATATTAATAATAATAACACTTATTATTATTAATTATATTAATAATTAATAATAATAATAATAACACTTTATTATTATTAAATATATTAATGATTAATAATAATAACACTTATTATTATTAATTATATTAATGGGCTTTGGGCTTTTAGCCCATTAATATGACATAGTACATTAACAACGTTTTTTTGTGTGTGACCCAATAGGCTTACATTAATTGGCAATAGGCCCAGTCCCACAAGGCTCATAAGTCATAAGTGGCCTCTAGTAAGACATTATGACTACCCAACTAATTATGAGGATCAATAGTCCGATAAAGCCTAATAGAACATGAATTAATCCCTTTGTCACACGATATCTAGTTTGAACATAAGTCATGGTCAATGTCAAACTTATAATGTTCAAACTTATGATTTCTCGATCTCTAAGTAGACTGATAAATTCAAATAATATTGATCACACTATCAATTCATTTGAGTACGGCCATGCATTTCTCAGTCTCACTTATCGAGGGGCTCAGAAGATATCTCTCTCATAGAGAGGGACAAATCCTATCTTGATTGTTCATTATCCTCTACATAATTTCTATTATGCTCAATCATAACCTTTATGATTGTCCGATTAAAGACAACGTTTGGTTATGTCAAAACATAATAGTCCTTATGTTGGAAACTATGACAATCTCAAGTCAAAGGATTAAGACATAACTACTTTGAGATTCACTTATGACAATGACCCATGTAGTGATCTCAATGCGGGTCCATCCAATACTTTGTTCTCTAACAAGTATTTATGATTATTGAATTATATCAACATATACATAATCATCTCATGATTATCAATCAATAATCATACCAGTTATATTTTATTATTATCAACATAATAATAAGTAACCAGGGATGATAATCATTATTATGTAACATGCAAACAAATAATAATGATAAAAACTTCTTTTATTAACAACCAAAACGACATACAAAAAGTCCAAGATAATGGCCTAGGGCATATACACTAACAGGATGGGTATGGGTGGAGATCGTAACAAAGAGTGCAAGTAAAGGAAGGGGAGGAATAACGAGTTCAAATATAGGAGGCTGAGTAGGAGCTACATTTAGTAGGGATGGTGAGGTAGCAGATTCGGTGGAAAGGGAAGCTAAAGGCATAGAAGGAGCTAGAGTAGGAGGGAAAAAAGGTTCAACAGCAGTTCTAGTATCTGGAGTCGATTTCGGGACTAAATGAAGAGGTGAAGGTCTTAAAATACCTTGACTTGTGTTGGAAGGATAGTGAACAATCAACAATGGCACCTGAGAAGATTTAAAGAGAAAGTGAGCCTCATCAAATATCACATAGCGAGAAATAAATAGCTTTCTAGTAGTAACATTATAACACTTATAGGCTTTGTATATGGAGCTATATCCAAGAAAAATACAAGCTGCAAAACGATTTTCAAGTTTATGATTAGTATATAGACGCAGGAAAGGGTAACAGAGGTAACCAAAAAACTCGAAACTCATGTAAGTCAGGTTTCTAGAAAATAATTTTTCAAAGGGAGATAGATTGGGCAACAATGGTGTAACAACATGATTCAGCGAATAGACAGTAGACTCAAAAGTAAAATCCTAGTATGATAGGGGAATCGATGCACTAGTCATCATAGCAAGTCCGGTTTCAACAATATGACGATGTTTTCGCCTTGCTCAACTATTTTATTGTGGAGTATACAGACAGGAGACTCATAAAGAAATGCTATTGACATACAGATATTTCGATAGAGACCGAAATTCTCCCCCTCAATTGCACTGAAACATTTTAATTTTAATAGAAAACATGTTCTCAACAAGAGCTCAAAATCGAACAAAAGTAGAATAAACATCATACTTATGTTTTAGACAATATAACTATGTATAATGATCATAAAATAAGACATAATAATGGTTGCCACTAAGAGAAGGTACTGGAGAAGGTATTCAAATATCGAAACAAATAAGTTCTAAAAGAGTAGTAACTTGAAATAAAGACAAAGCAAAAGGAAGTCTATGCGACTTGCTAATAGCACAAGATGAACATAAGGACTTCTTATTGGAATTAAAAACAATATTACTATGACGCAAAGTAGACAATACAACACGATCATGAGCATGCATGAGCGAAAAGAAATATGATGCACAAAAGTAGAAAATGCAGCACCACCAGACAGTTTATAGAGACCACGATCAACCGGACTTCTGTGAAGAACTTTCCTCGTGCAAATATCCTTAACAAGAAAATAGTTAAGAAAAATTCAAGTGAAACCTGATTATCACAAGAAAAATTGTGAACAGACAATACTTAGAAACCAAAATATTATTTAATAAAAAATTAGAAGTAAATGAAAGAATAGAGCTATTAGTATGAGAGATAGGAATTGTTTTACCATTGTTGATCATGACTTCATCCGGACCATGATACTCAGACTCAAGAGAGAGATTATTGAGAGACCTAGTAAGGTGGTGCGTAGCGCTTGTGTCCACTATCCAAGGCTGGAAAGAATTATTAGAGTGAGAGTTGATATGGTGAGCTTAGGAATTGGTTGGATGTCGACGTTGACTAGGACACTGTCTAGAGATATGTAACAGGTCACAGACGAGCCAGTATTATAAGTATTCAGAGATGGAGACTGATACGATCTCCCTCCTCTCGCACTCATAGAGGAGGTCATCGAGGAGGACGACGGCAAAGAGACTTTGCTTGTTTCAAGCTTCGTTAGTTGCTTCTCCTTTAACAGAAGTAGTCCGAGCATATCATCAAAGAACCTTGCCTCAATCGACCTCACAAACAGCCGATAATCCGAACGTAAACCATCAAGTATCTCCCCAACTAAGTCATCTTCAGAAATAGGACTTTGAAGTGATTGTAATTAATTCGAAAGAACCTTTGCTTGCACTATATACACCTCAACAGTCTCATCATTTTGTTCAAGGTGATGCACAACATTTTTGAGATGCCGAATTTGGATGGCCAAACCAACAGCATAAGTTGATTCAAACTTGACCCAAACACCCAGTTGTCGAAACTCTAGCTATATTATTTATCACACTTTCGGAAAGAGAGGAAAGTAACCAACTAAGAATAATTTGATCCTCATGGAACTAAATTATATGATCTGGATTCGACTCATGCGAATTCGGCAACAAAGCAGGAGATGGAGTATAGGTTTTGTCGATGTATTTCTCAAGATTATACCCACACAAGCAACAGTATTTGTGTTTTTCAAATAACATAATTCATAGAGGTGAGTTTGACAATAATTTGATTGGAAACGTTTGGATTAGAGGAAGCAGATGAGATAATTATAAAAGACTGAACCGTAGGAGAAGAAGCAGATGGAGAAGAAATAGATAGAATAATTGTACTGTGGTCATGGTTAACATAAAGAAGCACAAAACGATTGTAGAAAAATGGCTATTAAGCCAAGAGGGCTCTGATATTATGAGAACTCTAATGAAGCACAATATATTAAAAGTATTAACAGAGATTATATAATCTTTATAGATGATAAAATTCCTAATTGTATAGAGTTCTATTTACACTAAATTAACTATATTTAAAGTACAATAGTTATCCTATTGTCCTTGAACAAAACCCTATAGAAACTCTTCAGACTGAGGCCCAACCGCGATTCTTCGCAAGTCAAGGCTCTGTCCTCCCTTGCCGCCTTAGTCACAGCAGTCGATGGACGGGCCGCAAGTGGGTTTAGTAACTTCGTGATTTCTAGTTTGGCTCTAGGCAGTGGTGAATACTTCATACGTATAGGCATGGGTATCCCTCCCAAATATGTGCCCACAATAATGAAGGGTTGTTCGATGGTGCTGCTGGCTTATTGGGACTTGGTCGGGGAGGATTGTCATTTCCCTCTCAAAGTGGTCGCCAAGTGGCGGAATTAATTTAGAAGTTAAGGGTAATTTAGTTTTTTCTCAATAAATTAACAGTGAGATTGGATGGATGGACTATATAGTTAATAAAGATAAAAATGATGTTACAGTAAATTTTAAAAAATGTAGAGACTGACTTATTAATAATAACAAAAATCAATGATTAACTAGTAAATCTCTCTTATTTAAGATATTAGATCTTAAATGTAAAATGAAGTTTGTAACATTTATTTAATGGCTGATAGAATCTGTAATATATACTGATGGCCGCTGGATTTCTCCATTCCGGTCTGGGGCCAGGCCCATGACGACAGCCCATCACTTGGAAGCCCTTCGGTCTCTTGAATGAACCAGGACCAGCCCGCTCAGTCTTAAGACCAGGGTCCACCCAAACCCCCCCAGTCAGACCGACCCAGCCCATTTGGTCCTGAAATCGGATCTCCACCTGGATCAGCCTCCTTCTCTCCAACCCTGCCATGAGAAGAAAGGACAATAGGCCCAGTCACTTCACAACTCTGTCCACTTGCGCGCCGGAGGGAATTAAATGGCCACTTGACACAAGGAGAGTCACTGCATTATCCGTACGTACGGGCCCATACGATAGCAAGTATGGTCCTGTGGCAGAATGGTCGTGACACGCCACTAGAAAGACATGATAAAAAGGGAGACACCCTCCTCACAAAAAATGTTTTTCTAAGTTCACATAACTCTTGTAAAACCCTATTTTTTGGATCTCAGATGATTATATACCGTAGAAGGATTCAATAATTTTAAAATAGTAAAAGGTTTTTTTAATTGGATTTAAGAATTAAAGGGACAAATTAATAAAATTTTAAAAATTTTAGTGAAAGCTCAATGGGCATTTGAGTTGCCAAACAATAATGTCTGTTCCCTTGGTCTTGTCCATTCGCTTCTCATATTTCACTCGTTTTTTTTTCTTGTCAATACACTCGAGAAGCGAATGGACAAGTGGAGAATGGTGATATAAATCTTGGCGGTGATGACTACATTAAGGAATTATTCGGCGAAGGTGAAAATGGGGCTATATGTTCCAATAGTGTTGTGATTTCTGGTGTTTTTGGTAGTGTCACTAGTGGAAATAAGGGTTTAAGCATAGTGGTGAAGGGGTTCCTTGCTGGTGTGGTGAAGCTGGAAGTGCAAGTATGGATGGTCAAGGAATTCAGACTGTTAAGTGAGAGGGAAATGAGATTAAAGAAGAGGAAAAACTAATAAAGGGTGAACTGGGTGCGGAAAAGGGATCAAAGAATAAGAAGCAAATTGATGGTTTTGAAACTTCAAGCCAAGGTTCAAGGGAAGTATGTGGTGATAAAACGGGAGGGGATGATATCTTTGCTTCAACGCAAGCGAGGGCGACCAAAGTGTTCAAAAAATAAAAAGAAAAAATGAGAATGCCTGCACAAAAGATTTAAATACCAGGAAAGCTCTTGTGGATTGTGTTTAATAGTTTATTGAATGATGTGCAGTAATGTATTATAGCCCTTTCTTGAATTGGTTGGACATTGGGGGAGTGGTCTGGTCTGTGAGTTATTGTTGAACGTTTCTGCTTTGTAGTCTGACATGATTGGTTGTGCTTTCTCTTCTAGTTCATGTGATTCCCTATTTTGTTTTGGAAGTTGGATGTTAATCTATTAGTAATTCATATTCTCAAGAAAATCATACACAAGTATCAATAACATCTCTAACAATGACATTGTCCTTGTTCTCAATTGTTAATTTCCACAGAAGCTACCCCAATCCTTGTTAGTGGTTGTTCTTATGATCTTTGTCTCACTTGTTGGGAAATTAGAAAAGGCTATCAATTTGTTGAAAGACTGCAAGGTCAGGTGACCAAGTAACTGCAAATATGAAAAATAAAAAAGAAAAATGGTTGGGACTTGGGAGACCCAAGTATCCCATCTACAACTTCAATAACCCTCAACTGTTTGCAACGTTTCCCATTAGCTGTTTCTTTTCTCTTTCTTCTATAATTTTTGTTTTGTATGATTTATTGGCTAAGGCTTATGTTAATTATTATCGTTTCACTAATGAAGAATTATAAATTATTAATAAAATAATTAATTAGTTAGATAATATTGGGTAAATTTAGTGGTCATATATACAAGTTCACCGTTCTATCAATAGTTTACTTTTTAGTTTTTTATACAAGTGATGCAGCACTAAAATTTAGTGGTATCAAAATTTTTTTTTATTTTTTTAAATTGAAGATTAAAAATTAAGAGAGTAGAATTTCTTAAATATATTCAAATATATTTATTGTTAGGGTAAGTTGTGAGCGTAAATATTTGAGTTTTAAAAGTACAAGCACAAAAGAATAGGAAATTTTTTGGCCCTAAGGTATAGGAATTGATTCAGTAATATCATGGAACTATATTTAAATTATTAAAGAAAACACACAAACAAGAAAGGAACCTCCTTTTCCACAAGCAGAGAGAGAGAGAGAGAGAGAGAAAGAGAAAGAGAGGGAGAGAGAGAGAGAGAGAGAGAGTCGTCGGAATCTATCTTCCTCCCTCCCTCCCTTCTGCCGTCCGTCTATTCTCTTTGTTCTTCTAAAACCTTCCCGAGAAAACACCAGAACACCTAACTGAAACCGAAGGAAGGAAATTTTTAGAAAATAAGTAAGCGAGAAGGAAAAGCATTCTGAGATTTCATTTCAATTTTTATTAAATTAGAAAAAAAAAATTGTGAATTTCTGGGCTATGATGGAGTTGGATGGTATCGAGTGTGTGTCATCCTCTGATGGGTTTGACGAGGATGAGATCTATCAGCACCATCAATTTTCTTCATCAAAGTCTCGCAACGCCACCGCCAATTATAATAATAATAATAATATCAATAATGTCATCGGTTCAACTGCAATCGCTCCGGCCACCAATGTCCATGAGTTGCTAGAATGCCCTGTTTGCACCAATTCCATGTACCCACCAATTCACCAGGTATTGTGCCATGAATTTTTAAGTCCTGATCCTGTGTTGTTTGTTTATTGGTTTTTCCCCTTATCTTTTGGCCATTATTGTTGAATTGATTGTGTCTATAATGGGTTTGAATAGATCTCTTTAGCTGCGTTCGAACACTTCGATGATCGTTCTCATATACATGTGTACAATTTCTTTTCTTTTCTTTTTGCCCTAATGGCTAATTTATTGTTGTTCTGAAGTTGTATTTCTATGAACGCATTGTGTTCTTTTGAATGGGATCACTAACTAGGTTTTTGACTTCTTGTTCAATTTTCTGTTTCTTTCTGAAATCTGAATGATTGCCAAGACAGTAGTGTTCCATGGTTTAAACGGCCAATCATAGATACAGGATTTGGTACATATTAACATTGGAAGAGATAATCTGTAATCAGTTTAAGATTTATTTCTGTTGATACAACTTGAAAGTATCTTTTGGCTTTTAAACTGTATGTGCTTATGAAGGAATGCTAAAGAATAGGGGATGGCTAGGGGAGTTGTGATAAACCGGACATACAAGCTTTCTGAGATTGACGTTACTGCTTGGCCAGGGTGTAATGTCTGAGTTTGGGGATTCAGTTGTCGCCATAGATAGATATGCAATCATACATAACATGCGAGGTTACTAGTTTTCAGTTTTAAATATATTTTAGTTTTTCATTAGTCTTGCATATTTGATACTCTTTCTCGTTGTTAAGAGAACGGTACTTGATAGATGTTTGGTTTCTTTATTATGTAAGAGTCAGTGGTGGATTTATCAACGGTAATAGAAACATCTGCTATCAGCCAAATGTGCTGTTAATCTATAACATAAATGGGATAATGATTATATATCATGAAAAAATTGAAAGATTCCCATGCCAAGTTAATAATGAAGGAGATCATTCTCCTTCGGGACTTCTGATATTGGAAACTTCCTAGTTTCCTTGAGGCTAACATGATTTTCAATTCCAACATTTTATCAACATTCAGCTAAGATTTAGAGTTTTGAAGCAAAGTTAGCAATAATATTTTCAAACTTAGGGCCCTATCTTGTGCATCTAAGGTTTGATTGACATGTCCGTCACCATTCTTAACCTAATCTTTGACATCCGCTGTTTGATCAACAGAATCAACTACAGCATTGAGCTCAATGGCCACATCCTTGTTTAGCAGTAGCATTCACATCAACTTGCTCTAGAGATCTAATTCCGCTTTTATTTTAATAACCACTCTCCTGCAAATCCCTAACTCCAGAATTTATCCCCTGCATGGAATCAAATCTTAGCAGCAGATTATTGGGTGTCTCATTCACCTTCAACTGTTCTCCACAACTTCCTTCAATAAAGTCCTCTTCTCTATCTCATTAGCTTCACTTCTAATAGCTGCAATCTTCTTCAAGCTCTTCCTCGGAAAGAATCTAAATACCTTTTGGATCTTAACAGAAGAAGTGAACCTGCTTCATTTGGAAAGTCCTAACTCAGGAGAAAGTCTTCCTCACTGAGATATTTTGGTTTTATTAATAGACAAGGCTTCAATTTTTCTTTTTCTTCCTAATTTTCTTACAAAAGGGCAAATTGTTTGTTGTGGTTCTGAAATTAAATGCAGGTGGGAGGGAATAAGAAAGCATCGGAGTTTGTGCGAGAGAGAGAGAGAGAGAGAGAGAGAGAGAGAGAGATGGAGGGAGAGAGAAATTTGAGTTACCATCAGTGTAATTTATTGTCATTGTCCTTTAATTCAAAAGTCTATATGTTAATCAAATTAGTTTAGATATGCTTGAATATCCTGCTTTCTGTTCCCAAAGATGGATTCCTTGAGCGTAAACCTTTAGATAGTTCTCTAATATCTTTAGGTTTGATCAGTAGTTCCAAAATACATGGCCAGCTAAGAATTACTAATGTTTTAGAGCTACAACTTTATTTTCAGTTAAATTTTCTTATATATTTGATTCACATGGAAATTCATACATTTAAGAACATTAAGAAATAATATTAGTCCTTATTTGTCCATCCAGTATTTTTCAGCTGTCTTTTTCTTGTGTGTCCATAAAAGGTTTTACTCATTTTAGATTATAAATTTTAGTATAGGTATATAAGGATTTGGATGATTGCACCTTTTGATTTTCATGGGTGATTAATCATCATTGTATTAATATTTTCCCAATCTATATTTTATTGTCTCTCAGAATGTGTGCAATGATACTAAGATATCTTTTATTAATTAGAGGAATGAAATGTAAGGTATAGGGACTAAAGCATGCCTGTACTTGTGCTCATACAAGAGTTATATTTTCAACTTTTTGCTGCTTTGCAGTGTCATAATGGCCACACACTGTGTTCCACCTGTAAAATAAGGGTACACAATAGGTGCCCCACTTGTCGACAGGAGCTCGGAGATATTAGATGTTTAGCACTAGAAAAGGTGGCCGAGTCACTTGAATTGCCATGCAAATATTGCAACTTGGGGTGCCTGGAAATATTTCCATATTACAGTAAACTTAAGCATGAGGTAGTTTGCAACTTCAGGCCATATAATTGTCCATATGCTGGATCAGAATGCTCTACTGTTGGAGATATTCCTTTTCTAGTGTCTCATTTGAAGGACGATCACAAGGTGGACATGCACACTGGATGCACTTTCAATCATCGTTATGTGAAATCAAATCCCCGGGAGGTGGAGAATGCTACTTGGATGCTGACGGTAATTTTATCATTTCCTTTTAGATTATTTAACTATATTTTGCAGCAAGAACAATATAGTGATCTGGCATGCATGCACGTGTGTTGATGAGATGCAGTATGAAATGTGCAGTAAAAGTGTTTTAATTAATTACAAAATTGACCTGAGGTCATACGTGCAAAAAGCAAGAGACCTCTTCCATTTTGTGCACATATATTTTAGTCCCTATAGTTTGCTAATAGGGGAATGCTTTTGTTCCTTGATGGATAGCATCACAAAATTTATATTATACTTCTACTCGACTTTTAAAAATTTATCAGAAATTAGTCCTCAAAGTTTAAAATTTTGATGACACTTACAAAGTATAGTTCTTAAGGATGCGTTTGGCATGGGGTGAATGGAATAGGAGTTTAACAATTACAAAAGGAATAGGGGATGGTGTAATAGTTGCCAGGTGCAACCATTAATATTGTTAATCATGTTTGGTATGACCCATGAAAGAAGAATAACAGTTAAGTTTCTATAATTAAATGTTTTTTTTTGTCAGTGGATGGAAAAATGTGTTTGTTGTACCTGTATGAATGAAAGATATAAATTAAATTTATAGTGTACATTGAAGTATATAATGAAAATATTTTTATTATAGTAGTTATTTATAATAACATGTTTGTTAAAATAATAATACTTATTTATAATAGTTGCAAGAGTAACTCTTGAAATTCACATTACAAGCCATTAGCTCTACACCCTAGATTAAAAAAATTGTGTATAAGTGGGTGAATAGCTAACTGGAATAAAAGTTAACATTGGTATACCAAATATAGTTAATAGAGGGTAACACATTATAGGAGAGACGGTAAATTACACTTTAGTCCCTGGGTTATAACGTACTTAATGGATCAATCCCTCTGTTTTTAAAATCAAACACTTAAATCCCTATATATTTATTCCGTTCATTAAATGGTCCTTCTATTCACAAAAAAATTAGGTCAATGGGATATGTTTGATCAAACATGTAAAAGTAAAATTTTATTTCCAAAATACCCTCTCTAACCTTTGTAGATTAATGACTTTGTATGCCCTAAATATTTACTCTTTCTCTTCCTCCTCCTTCTCTTCTCCACCAAACATTTAGGAAAGAGTAAGCTCATTCATTCTCTTCTTATTCTTCTTTTTCTCATTCGCTTGAAGTGCTTAATTGTTTTGGCCAAGAGTAAAGAGAAATGTTAATTCTAGATCTAGAAACAAAATAAACATTAAAGATTGTTGAAATGGTGGAGGAATGAAAAGACAACAGATTTAGCTACTATTGAAATAGAAAAATGCAGGGATTTTGTTGGGTGGTGGAGAAATGGTGGACTGTAGAGAATTTTGAGAGGAATAATGGTGAGGGTGAGGGTGATGGTGATGGTGGATTAGAAGAGGCCTCTTATAGGAGGTTAGAGATTGAATAACAAATTGGGGATATGTAAGAGAAGTAGTGGGTTGGGTTGAAATGATAAAAGGACCAAAGTGTCTAAAATTTGTTGAATGTGAATTGTAAATCATATTGTTATAATATCTCAAAATTAAACAGGGGAATAAAGACTTTTTCACCGCATATGATGTCAGCTTTTTTAAAAAATTGGATGGAAGAATTGCTTGTTGGATGGAATGAATATACAAAGATTGAAATGTTCAATTTTAAAAACAGAGACCGATCCGTTAATTACCTTATAACTCAAGGACAAAAATATTATTTACTCTAGGAGAAACTCTCTGAGATTTAATGTAATTAATGGATTAGTTTCTGTATTTCTAAAATTGAACACTTAAATTCCTATATAATTAATCTGTCCAAATTGAAAGTCTTTCCATCCATAGTTTCGTTAGTTTCGTTAGTTAACCGGTCAAAGGGAGAAAAAATATTTTAAATACTTAAAATATCCTTATGAACACTTAAATCCTTTCCAACATAGGTGAAGAATTTTATATTTTGTAAACTACACTTTGATGTCTAAGTTTTAGCGTAATTTACGGATCAGGTCTTGTATTTTTAAAATTAAATCATTAAATCCGTCTATGTTTAATTCGCCTAAAATTACAATTCTTTCGTCCATTATAGATATTAGCTTAATATCAGTGGATGATCAATCTTCTTAAAATACAATTTCTTTCTAAAATACTCTTTATGAAAGTTTACAATCTACTTAAAAATTAATTGGTACCACTTAAAAGTAGCTGAAATTGTAAATATTTTTTGAAAAATTTGAAATTATAAATATTGAAGTATTTTAATGAATGGAAATTGAAGAATAATTTAAAAATTAGTTAAATGTTTAAATTATAGTTAAAAGTTAATAGGGATTTAAGTGTTCTTTCAAATAAAAAATAAAGAATTAAAATGTTTAAATTATAATAGGTGAGGACGGATTGATTATAGAAGGATTTAAGTGTACGATTTTAAAAATGCAGGGATCAATCCATTAATTACGTAAAAATTTATGGACTCAAGTGTAGTTTATCTATTTAAAAAAGATAATAAAGACTTTTTCATATTTTTAATAGCAAAAATGGATAGAGATCTTTAATTTGAATGGAATGATTATAAAGAAATTTAAGTATTTATTTTTAAAAATATAGGGATCGATTTGTAATTATGCTAAAATACAGGAATTAAAGTGTAATTTATCCTAGTTTTAATGCTAAAAATGTGTAGCCTAAAGGGGAACTTTTTGAAACAGGAAAGATGAAGCTGATTTCACATGAAACTCAAGGGAACATTAGTAATTATTGCTAGTATCAAATATAGAATTAGGTGATGAAGATATTTCTATTATAAAATGGTAGTTATCCCGTGGAACGTTCTTGTGGAAGAAAATTTTACTTTGGTGTGTAAGTAAGAACATTGGCTGTATCAATTGCATCCACAAATTAACATGATCGAATAGTCTATAGTCTATACAGGGACAAAAAGAGAGGATCTGTCTAGTTTAGGATTCTACCATTGAAAAACGAGTGTCTGTGCTTGTATTGTGGGTTTCTTGGTTAAACAAATATATAGTTAATACCTGAAATACTGAATGCTGGTATCTTGCTTTCCAATTTTATTAGGTATTTAATTGTTTTGGGCAATATTTCTGCCTGCACTTTGAAGCCTTCCAGCTAGGGATGGCCCCTGTTTACATGGCATTCCTTCGTTTCATGGGGGATGAGGCGGAGGCTCGTAGTTACAGCTATAGCCTGGAGGTAGGAGCTAATGGGCGGAAACTCACATGGGAAGGTGCTCCGAGAAGCATCAGGGATAGCCATCAAAAGGTGAGGGACAGTCATGATGGTCTGATTATTCAAAGAAATATGGCTCTTTTCTTTTCTGGAGGTGATAGGAAAGAACTTAAGCTTAGAGTTACTGGAAGGATTTGGAAGGAACAACAGAATCCTGAACCCAATGCCTGCATGCCAAACCTCTGCAGCTAAGATCTTTTTCTTTAGCCATCTCTGTGTGTGTATCATACTATTTTGTTTTCTTCAAACCTATGCTTGATAAGCCAAAAATCATCAAAATGGCAAGTTGCTTGCTCTTTTTTTTTTTTGAGGGGGGGGGGGGGAAAAGGCGGTCGACATTTTATTTTATTTGTTAAACAATTAAAAAACTGAGTTTAATTAAATGATATAAAATAATTTTTTTTGAAAAAAAATTATATCAAGTTAGTTTCTATATAACGGAGAAACAATTGCTTGTGATGCTAAACATTAAAAGCAAATAAACTAATTGTTTATGGATGATGAGGATCTTCGCTCATGAAAACAATAAACAACCTGGCGAAATGCATAAAATTGTCCTGTGGCCCTGTATAGAAAAGTTTATTTCGATCTACTAACTATTTTAATTTTATCTTTATTTTTTTTCTATATAAATTTCGTGGGTATATGTTGATTAATGAAAATAATTATAATTTGAATACGGAAAGTATATAAGAGATATAATGGAAAAAAGTAATGTCCGTAAAAATGAATTAAAAATTTGATAATCATGGAAATAAAACTACAAAGATTAAAGATTCATTATTATAAAAATTAAACAAGCTATAATGCAAATAAATATTTTATTAAACTTTTTAAATAAAATTAATTTGTCAATTTCGTTTTTAAACATAAAAAGTTAGGAATACCCTCGGCCATAAGAAGAACGTGAAAATTCTAGTTTCCTCCGCCCATTTTTTCAAAAATGTTACATAAAATTGGTTACGTTACTGAAAGGTGGTGATCAAATAATATGCACAAGGATGGACAGTGTTAAATGGGGTAATCAATTATTGGAGTAATAGCTCTAGATTTTAAAATTTTGAAGAATTTAAAGATATCAAATTAAAAATTTAAAGAATTTAAAAATATAAAATTACAAAGAGTTATGAAATTGAAGAAAATAAAATAAAATTTCTCTTTTTCATGTTTATATTTCTATCTGTACACATGCCTTTTCATAGAAAGTCATTATATTTTAGATACAGATTTTCCAATTTGCTCATTGCGAACAGTTGGCTTATGCCGTCATATATGATCCTGGTATATGTTATTGTTTCTAGTCTACTAAATCGTAAATTTGAGCCAGAGGTGATTTCCAGATTTAAGGAATAATGATATAATGTGAAGCTCCTCATTCAAATCATCTCATTTTTATCAATATTAAAAGACTGCATAAAGTCAAGGCATAATAATTAATTCTTGAATATCTACGAAGTTCACAAATAAAGCAAATTATAATGTATATAGCTCCAGCCGCGTGTCTTTGCTTCTTCAGTGAGAATAGAACAAATGCTTACAAATTCAACGAGTAGCATTTAAATTCATGTCATCAGCAGCAGATCCTACAACTGCAGCTTCCTCAACAGTCTCTTCTTTCTCAGTTTGAACTCCTCCATTTGCAGAGGTTTCCTCAACTGCATTTCCATTTGTCGTATTTGACTCTGTCTCATTTTCCTTGTTTCCAAACAACTTCGATGGAAGCAAAGAAGAAACAGCAGCCCTTGCACTTCTCTTGGCAGCCTCAGCTGCCTCAGCCTCCTTAGCCTTCGCTTCAGCTTTCTCCCGCTCCTTCTTCTCCATAAGCTCCGTCAACTCCTCTTCTCTATTATCTCTTCCCAATAGTTCCTTAGCAAATACCTGCAACTCAGAATCAAACTCGATCGCCTCATCATCCAACATTGCTTCAACCATTTTAAGCAGCTCATCCATCTGCCCTGCATCTGCCAATGCTGTCATCATAAACTTGTAGCTCGCATTATCCATCTTAAGTTTCTTCACCATCAAATCATAAAACGATTTTGCCTCATCAATCTTTCCCACACTAACCAACTTATCGACCAATCTATTGTAAACTGCCAAGTTAGGTCTCAACCCTGAATCCACCATCTTTCTAAAGTATGCAGCCCCATCATCAACTCTATTCTCTTCAAAGCAAGTATCCATCAATAGCCCATAAGTATACTCATCTGGTTTCACCCCCTTCCCATCCATCTCTCCATATAGCTCCTCACCCTTAACCAACAGTCCATTTTTGCACAACTGATCAATCAAATTATTATATGACAAGACATCTGCATTGCATCTATAATCACCCATCTTTCTGAAAACCTCAATGGCATCTTCAAATCTCCCTTGTGCGCAGTATCCATCAACCATCACATTAAAGCTCCCCAAATTCACAGCCAAACGTCTAGGTGGGTTATGTTCTTGTACCATTCTATCAAACAACCTCAAAGCCTCATCAAACTTACCATTCTTGCACAACGCATCCAATACTGAATTGTAAGCAACGGCACTCATCTTAACCTTTGAATTCTCCCCCACGGCCTCTTCATAACACTCCATAGCCTCACTTTCCATTCCCCTCATGAAATAACCCTTCATCAAAACCCCATAAACCACACCATCATCCACAGACCCACCCATCTTCTCCTTTAACTCCTCAAAAAGCCTAAAAACCCCATCGGAATCTGAATTTCTCGCGCACCCAACCATCAGATAATGATAAACAAGTGGGTCTGGAGTGAAGCCTTTAATCACCACCATCTCGTCTTTCAACTCCAAAGCTTTCTCAACTTTCCCATTATCCACTAGCCCTTTAATTAAAATCCGATAAGTTGTCGGAGAAGGGTTAAAGGGAGCATCATTGATTAGCTGCTTATAGTGCTCAAGCGCTGTATCCGGCTTCCGGCAATCCAGATAAGTCTGTAGGATTAAATTATGAGTAATTATATTGGGAGCCACACCAGCCTGAATAATGAAGCGATGAAGGGAAAGGAGATCGGAGTATTTGGACTGGCGGAGCTGAGCATTAAGGACAGCATTGACGGTGTAGATGGTCGGTCGGCAATTAGAGTATATCGAGTGACGCGTGAAAAGCGCAGCCTCTTCAAGGTCATTCTGGCGGATAAGGGTTAAAATGCGGTTGTGGAGATCAAGGCGTTTGCCAGAAACTTCAGAGATGGGTTCGGGAACTTTGGGGGCGTTAGGGTTTTGAATGGGCTTTGGGATTTGTTGGGGTTGAGATTGCTGTTGGGCACGGTGGAGGGAGGAAAGCGGGGGTTCGATGCGTTGGCGGCGTTTGCGGCGACGGCGTTCTGCAGCGGCTTCTTCCGGAGAGGAGAATGAGAGAAAACGGAGAGTGATGACGAATGGGGGAGAGTGGCGGTGGTGGTGAGTGGTGAGGACTTTGAGGTGGGTAAAGAAGGTCGGTTTAGAGAGTGCCATGGAAGATTAGGGTTTAAGCAAGGAAGGAGACGAAGATACTGACTGAGAAATGGGTAATTGGATCAGAGAAATGTAGGGTTCAGGGTTTAATGGGTGTAAGATAGAAGGCGTTTGGTTACAGGTTTATCTAGTACTTTATCCTGGTTAGGATCATCTAACCTCCATTTAAAATTTTACTTTTTCCAAATGGTAGAAGTTAGACTTCCAGAATTAGAGAGATTAAACAGCTTGCAAGACAATAATCATATAACGTTTTAATTTTTCATGTTTAAATAAAACCTTTTAGTATTAAAATAAATCGAATGGATAGTTCTGACTTTACATAAAAAGTCAGATATTACCTCAATTTTTAATTAATATTTAGCATTCAATGTTAGGAAGTCAAGTGAATTTTTTAATAGTTTAAATTTAAATTTTATTTAATTTGAATTTGAATTAAATATTAATAAGTTTATGTTTATTTTGTTTTAATAAACGAATTCAGATAAATTAAATTTTTATCAAATTTAGTATTAAATAATTTAATTTATTTATTAAATTTTAATTTAAAATCAATAGTTTAAAATTAAATAATTTTAATTAAATAAATATATATACAAGTTAATTTATTTAAATTTTAACAATTGAAATATCTATAATTTTTTAGAGTATAATTAAAATATATCAAACTGAATTTTATAAAATTTAAATTTAACTCACAAAAACTTATGTATAGTTTAAATTTAATTATTTTATAATATTAATTTTGAACTGTTTAATGAATTTATTTATGAAAATATATTCAACTGAATTTTATAAAATTTAAATTTAATTCACAAAAATTTATGTATAGTTTGAATTTAATTATTTTATAATATTAATTTTAAACTGTTTAATAAATTTATTTATGAAATTACTTATGAATAGAAAACCAGTCAATTTCATAAGTTTTTATGAATTAAAGTTTAAATTTAATTAATTCATTAAATAAAATTAAAAATTAAATTTGAGTTGACCGTTTAAAAATCGAGTTGAATAGCTTATAAATAATTTCATATATTTACACTTTTTATTAATTAATTTTTATTTTAATTTTATAAAATATATTTAAGAAAGTATAACTATTATAATTCATTTTTATTTATAAAAAATATATAATTATAAATAATTAAATATTAAATATTAATTAAAAAAATACTAAATATCAAATAACTTTGACATAAAATATCAAAGTCCAACATTCTTAATGACAAAAAAAAAATCTTACTTTTAATTTTATTACAATTATATTTTGTATTTTATTTTTTTATCAATTAAAATTTAAATTTTTAAAATTACTTAAGTTATATCAGCTATTAAAAATTAATAAAATTACCACGTCATTAATTTTCATGATAAAATTAATAATAATTTAAAATTTTAAAGTAGAATTATAATAAAATTAAAATTAAAATATTTTATATTTATTTATTTTTTTTAAAAAAATTACTCTAAATATTGATGAATTAATATTATATTTGAGAGTTAAAAAATAATTTTAAAAAATATTTTAAATAATTATTTTATTATTTTTAATATTTTCAAATTGAATCATATTAAATATTATTTTAAATTATTTTTTAATATTTTATAATTAATATATTTAATAAGATTAATAAATGTTTTTTAATATTTTATAATTAATATATTTAATAAGATTATTTTATTAACTATAGTGTTAAAAGTCATGTTAAATAGTATGCATATTAGACATATTTAAAAAAAATAGATTGATAATAATTTTAGTCAAAATAAAATTAGATAAATTATTATTATAAAATTATTAATAAAAATAAATTAAAATTGAATAATAATAATATTAATTTTTAAATATATTTAATAGTAAAAAATAATAATTTGATAATTTTGAAAGTTTTTAACTATATAAATAATGGTAGGGTGTAGTTAGTTAGACATTAAAAATTCAATCGGTAAAAAATTAAAAATATGAAGTAGAATTGTAAAAAAAATAAAGTATAGTATTTTTTTAATGATTTAATTTTTTTTAGCTATAAAAAATAAATTAAATTAAGTTAAAACTAACAATATTAAACAAAACTATAGTTTCAAAGATTCTAAAAATAATTTATTTAAAGAAAATGAAATAAAAAAAAAAGGATTTCAATTGTTTTTTAAGTACATTTTAGAGATTGTAAAATAAAAGAAAGATACAAATTTTTGATATCGTTTAATAGAAAATAAAATAGAGATTAAATAAACAATAGTATATTTGATGAAGCAATTGCTACTCATAATTAAAAATTAAAATATAAAATTAACTGTTAAGGATTTTAATTTTTAACTATAAATTAAAAAAGATTATAAATTTATAATTTCAAAAAACTGTAAATTTGAATTATTATAATCAATAAAATTGATTATGCATAGTAAAAAGTTTTTAAATAATATTTTTTTTTAAATAATCAATAATCAATAACTGTTAGATCTAAAGAAAATTTGAATTATTAATGGACAAAAACTTTTTAATTGATATAATAAATTTTCACATGCTGTTGGAGCTGATTCTTAAAAAAAAAAAAAAAAGCGGTTTCTTAAATTATTCCATCAATTTGTAAGCAAGCGAATCCAAGCTGAGAAAGCTAAGTCTCAAACAGACATCTAATCTTTATTTTCCTTCTTTCTTGCTTTAAACACTCTAGCTCTCCAATTTATTCGGTCAATTTTCCTCAGGATACTCCCACTTTCAAGAAAGGTTCGTATCTTTTCTTTCTATTTATTTTCTGTGATCCTGTTTCCTGCTTTTGCATTTTCTTTTTCCTTTTGTAATGCTTTTAGAGAAGGTTAATTTGTGTTTTCTTTTGATTTTGTTTCTTTCTTGGGCTTTCTTGGTATTTCTTTCTTTCTTCTCGGTGAGGGGCAGATGGGGAGGAACTAAACATGCCTTTTCTTTTTCCCTTTCTATATTTTCCCAGCAACCAAACGGTGGAATCTTACATTTTCATGAGTTTTATGCCTCATGATTTCCCATATGTAAAGAATCTCTCAGTTTCTTTGACTCTTTTAATCAATAAATTTTCTCATCTGTTTTCTTGATACGATAATGAGCTAGTTGCTCTAAAAAAAAATTTTTTTTTTTCATTGTTTCTTTCATAAAATCATCATTTTTCTTGATATGAATCCCCGTGTTATTTTTGTACTTAAGAACCACATCTTTGAATTTGGCATTCAAATTAAACAATTTTTGGAACTAGTTGCTCTAAAAAAAAAATTTTTTTTTTCATTGTTTCTTTCATAAAATCATCATTTTTCTTGATATGAATCCCCGTGTTATTTTTGTACTTAAGAACCACATCTTTGAATTTGGCATTCAAATTAAACAATTTTTGGAAATATATGCACCCATGGTAATAAATCACATTTTCACCAGGTAAATTTATTATTTTCTGTTTGGTTGCTGAGAAAAAGTAAAAGAGGAACATATAGTGAAGGTTTGAATTTTGCTTTCGCTCCCGAGAGTAGTAATTAATTTATCTCAAATGGTATGTGGTCCCGGACAACGAAAGCTTTTATTTTCATTTTAAGAACTGATAATGATACTTTTTTTGCCTTAGTTCATGTATTATCTTGGCCCACTGGATGACATGGGAGAAAAAGATCTCTGGCTTCTTTCTTTGAGATCTATTCCGTGGTTTCTAACTTTCTAATCATCACCATTTTTCGGTGCTCAATCTACAAGAAAAAAAGGCTCAATTCTTTGGCCTACTTTCAGTATTACAGGTGTATTTTTCCTCTGATTGATAATTGCCTGAGAGTCCTTTGAAAATCTCTTTTATAAATAGGGGAGGTCGTATCTGCTTACACGGGGGTTTGTTGGTATTAGGGGTTTAAATATTTATCTAATTCTTCAATTTCCTGGAAGGTTCTGCATATTCCTTCACATCTTTATATTTATACCTTTAAATATCATCAAGTTTGATTAGTTTAAAGAACCGTGTCGCAATTGGCATTAGTATAAAAGAGCTGGACAAAATTTACTTATTAGATGGGTCTGTTTTTAGCAGGACCATTAGACTTAATTGTCCTCTTTTTTCCATAGGTTCGAATTTATTTTATGTGAATTCATTAAGCACGGAGATTCAAACACTGAACATATAAAATTGTTCTGTAACAAGAATCATCATGTAAACTGAAAACTTATCTCACAGAGTCACAGTATTGGACAATGGACAGTCTATCAAAGGGTCATTGCCATTGCATAAGGCTTCCATCTTTGTGAGGAAGGACACAATTTCCACTTTTAATCCACCTTCCTAGTAAATATATGTTCAAGATCTGGACGCAGCTAATTCACAATAAGGATGTTGAATGGCTGGACTGTCTCCATATTTCCTTCCCGAAACTTGGGTTGATGATGGGCTTGCCATTATGGTCTTGAAGCCAACTTTATTAGCCAATGCAGCAGTGCTTTAAATAACTACATGATCCAATCAACATGTTCATTTTTCCTAGGAACTATATATCCATAACTTTTGAAATGTTGACCCCTTATGAGATGATTGTTCATATTCTGGATGGTTGACTATTAGATCTAAATTCATGAGCCTTTTCTACTCTTAAAAGTGAGACTACTAAATCATAAGCTTTATATTTTATTCCAAGTCAACTCTACTGGTCTACAAAATCATTCATTTGAATCTCAAACACCTTTAGTTTGGCTCAATCAGTGTATGCAGTTTGCATTTAGTTTAAAAATTATGTAGCTTAGTGATTTATGATCAAAACCAGATTGATGTTGTTTTGTGTTTTTGGTCTTAGTAGCTAGAATTCTGGCTGTTTGTCATAGTTATCATAGAAATGATTGCAGATAACTGAGCTCAGGCATTTAATTTATTCTTATTCCACTGGTCTTGCCATGCAAGCTGGATTTTCAAGTGCTACAGCGGGCATGACCCTATTGATTTTCAGAAACTATCGGGATTGAATCATGTTACTTGCTTTCAGAGGTTGCTTTTGCTTAAAGAGATCTAAAAAAACACCCGGATATGAAGAACCCACTGTTCTTGCAGCTGAAACACCTTGTGAGTTTGTATTATCACCATCCTGCTGCTTGCGATTTTTCAAGTGTAATTTGCCTCTGCATTAGTTTCTAGCTAAGAGTGACTGGAAATAACCTGGTGTATCAAAGTGATCTGTTCAAAGGTTTGATTTGTGGTCTCGCAGCAATTAGAATGCAGCTGTTATTCTCAGTTATTAAATAAGACTGGTGTCCTTTTCAGTAACAGAAGAGTGCACAGATTTATCACCAGTCTAAGATGGTGTGGGTGAATCCATGTTACTTTTGACTAGAGGGAAAAGATAGAATAAAGATGTGTGGTTGTTCCGATTTCTAGTCAGAAGTGCCGGACTAATATCATAATAATATATTCTAATTGCCATTGCTATTGATGCACATGAATATTGACAGTTGAGTTTGTGAAATATTTCTCTTGCAGTTACAGTTAATGAAGTAGAGGCCTTGTATGAGCTTTTTAAGAAATTAAGCAATTCAATAATTAATGATGGGCTTATTCATAAGGTATGGGAGTCAGATTGCATAATTTTAATGCTAATAATATCTGCTAGTACATGCAAATATTTGACAGTTGAATGTGTTTTTTTCCATTTATGATTTGACTTGAACTACTACTGCCTGATCAGGAAGAATTTCAGCTTGCACTCTTCCAGAACACAAATAAAAGGAATCTCTTTGCAGACAGGGTGTGTACTCCCTTTTTTAATTTTTTTTTTCCTTCTCTCCCTCTCTTTTATAATTCTTTCTGATATTGCTTTGATTCCAACTGTTTCAACGGTCATGGTGCTGTCCAATGCATGCTTTCTTTCTTAATAAAGCTGCCAACACATTCTGCAATGACACTTCTCTTTCTATGCTACATCTATTTTGGTACTTTTGTAGATCTTTGATTTGTTTGATATCAAGTGCAATGGAGTAATTGAATTTGGAGAATTTGTTCGATCATTGGGCATCTTTCATCCCAATGCTCCTGTGGAAGACAAGATAGGGTGTAAGATTGATTTCTCCAGTTGGAATTTCTTGTATGTCTGAACATTTGTTTAGATAAATTTTTCTTTCATTTTTCCTCGTTCTCAGCTTCTCTCATTTGAATTCCTTGTAGGCCAGAGAATATATAGGCAAATGATTTCTCTCCTTTTTCTTTGTCCTCCTATAGAAGATTAATCTGGAATGTAATAATCAAATATTAAAGTATAGTTTTTCCACACTACCCACTAAATACATTTTGCAGTTGCTTTCAGATTATATGACCTAAGGCAAACTGGTTGTATCGAACGAGATGAGGTGATCATTGAACAATCCTTGCTCTTACCACTCTTTCTCTTATATTCACCGAAATTATGTACATTGTACTTTATATCTACTTCATTTTCTCATAGATAGTTTTACTTCAATTTTATTAAGTTGAAAAGTTTATTTTAACTCATAAGAGTTCCATTAAACAAACCCACAGTTTCAATCTGTATAGACTAAAGTACACTTTTGTAACTTATACCATCAGAGAATTACGAGAAATATGGCAAAAACAAAACAGATTGTGATTTGCAATATTGGTAATTTCTTTCTCCTAAATTATTTTATGCAAATTTTTAATGATTGTCTAATAGTTGAAGGAAATGGTGTTGGCACTTCTGAATGAATCAGAGTTGGTTCTGTCAGATGATGTCATTGAGATGATTGTAGATAAGGTACACGTTGACCTGATACACCTTGTCAAACTCTGCTATTATCTGTACTTTGTATAAATATCCTGACTTCTAAAATTTGTTTTGCAGACTTGGAAGGATGCAGACACAAATTGTGATGGGAAAATTGATCTGGAAGAGTGGAAGGATTTTGTGTCAAAAAATCCATCTCTTTTGAAGAACATGACTCTACCATATTTAAAGTAAGTAGCAAAAGCCAAACACAATTGGTACCAGAGTGAAATCAGTCAATGTGGTATTTTTTGGCAATTGTTGAAGGGTCCCTTGAACCCTTAAACCTTGTCCCTTCTGTTTGATGTATAGATAGCCCCTGAGTAAACTTCAACATACCCTTTATGTTACTTCCAGGGATATAACAATGGCATTTCCCAGCTTTGTGCAATATTCTGAAATTGAAGATTCAGAAGTCTAAGTCTTGGAAAGGTTCTTAAATCATTATGATGGTGTGCGTGGTAGTCTAATGAGCGTAAATGCGTGGACTAGAAAACTTGAGTTTAGATGATCCTCTCCCTCACCAACAACTTAATGGGGCCAAGATCCAGTCTACATGTCAACTTCTCAACATGTTCTTCCAATGGGAGCATGGTAAAGATTAGATAAGCTCGTACATTCCATAAAAGTTGGCGAAATTTTGGTAAGATACTTCTAATTGCGTATTTCAGGTTCTACTTTTGAAATAAAATCTGTATGTTGTGTCATTCATTCAACGAACAAAAAGGACATGTATATTTTGTAGAAAAAAGTTTTATAAAATACATGCTTGCAGTATTTTCATATATTCCATGCTGAACAAGTTTATTATTTGCACAAAGTTCCTTATTAGAAGCAGAAACCAGTGAATAGTGTGAACTACAATGTGAGGCTGGAGCAGAGCAGACAGTGATAGTGCATGAAAAGGAAGAATGAAAAAGCTCTATGCTTAAAAACCTACTTACAGTCTGATCTGTAAGGGGTTCCAGAATCTGTATGGATTTAAGGAGAAAGAGATTTGGATAATGGGAGGTTTAGAGAAAAGTATGTTTTCTGTTCTGCCCCACAAGAGAAAACAATTGAAAGCAACCTCTTTTTTGCTTTTTCTGAAAGTGTGCCCCATAAAAGATACACGTGTACCCCTAAATAGTCTTTTTGTTAGAAATGGCGTGTCATTTAGATAAGAACAATCCTATGGGTCTTCTGTTCTATTATCAAATATTTAAATATCTTTTTATCCCTTGAATATGAATGAAATTAAGCCAATAATTTATTAACAACATCAATGCCAATAATTTATAGTAATAGAAAAAAATTATTCTCTCCATTCAAAAAATAAACTTCTATTTTTTTTACCTGATTGTAAAGAAGATAATAAATACGGGTAAAGCAATAAATATTCAGTTTATTATTATTTTTCACATATATATTTTTAAAAAGCAAATTAATCTTTTTAGGTATAAATAAACATTGGATGAATTGTTTTGGTAATCTCTCTAATATTTAGAGCAGTACATATAATCGAGTAAATTATAAATGAATAGAGAGAATGTCGTACTTGATATAGAGATTGTGCGCTTCTTATATAATATATAAGATAAAGTTTAAATATGATATATAATTATGGATAAAATAGAATATTTTAAATAGTTTGATGCGATTTGAATTATTGAGATTGAGATTTAAATTTAATATATTTTAATATTGAAGTATATGAATGTATTTAAAATAAATAAAATAAAAAATGTATACTTGTTTGATTAAAAAAAAATGTATACTTGTGTTAAAGATAAATAATAAAAAAATGTATATGCACAATGGATTTTATTATTTATAATTTAAAAAAAAATGAATTTTCGTGAGTAAATTTATGATAATAATACATGAGTTATTTGTTTTAATATGAGATTATCAAGAAATATTTGTAGTAGGGAATTTTTGATTTTCAGTTGAAATTTCAAGAAACAAATCTAAAAAATCAAAACTTCTACCCATTTTATAGAAAATAATTAATACTTAAAAATATTACAAAATAAAAAGTGTTAATAAATCTCATGATAAAAGGTTCAGTATTAAAGTTCGGAAAATATCTTCCTTTTTAAAAAAATAATAAATTATTTTTTTCTCAAATTAAAAAAAAAAAAAACCATTTTCATATATTAACAATTCCTGAATAAGCTATTTTTCTTTTAATTTATTTTCTTTATCAGAGGAAGTTAAATGCTGAATTGCATGGTAACCGTTTTTTTTTTTAATTTGGATATTTGTTTTACAGAATGATCAAGACATCAAGATTTTTTTTTCCTCAAAAAAACAAAAGATTTTCTTTTTGAAAAAATGATTAAGACATTAAGTTGGTGAAGTAACATATGATAATGAGTCTGGATTTGGTGTAAAATTCATTCCCAATCCAACAAACAACAATAAAAAACGAAGCCACCTTTTGACGGATCTCCTCCACTTATCTCCGACTTCAATCTCAGAATCGAATCCAATTCCTTGTTCCTCTCCGTTTTCAGATTCTCCATCCAACAATTCGATCTGCCCAGGAATCGCTCTTTCGCTTTCATGGCCGATCATTTCCATTGCCTTTCCGGGTAAATTCTATATTTATTCTTCGAATCCCGTTCTTCTTTTAAATAATAAATGCTTTTGCGGATTCGGTGCAGTTTGTTATTGTGCAATCGGGTCCAGCTGATTATTTTTATTGTGATGGGCAGAGCTTTGTTACTGGGCTAATCCTTGGAGTTTCTTTGCAAGTAAAATACGTTATCCCCCAAACCCTCCCGGCTGTTTGTTTGGAGGAAAATCAGCTGGGTATGGCAAGAAGTTTGAATGTTTGAAAATGGGTTATTTTCTCATTTGATTGCTGAGAAAATGGAGGGGAAAGATCTACACTGTAAGTCATGTTTTTATTTTTAGTTCATTTGATGCTCTAAGATTGTATTTTTATATTTTCTAATCTTTCCTTTCTTCTGGGTCTTTCATTTGAAGGTTTTGGTTCGTGCTCTCTTGCAAATTAATTGCAAGTGGTTAGTTTTTCTGTAATGCAAGCAGTTGACGAGAACGAGAACAAGCACTTGAAGCGTTTGAGGTCATTCAATAAGAACATGCCTCTGACTGATCCCATCACCCCTCAAAATCTTGACTCCGGCGTTTTTTTCCCTGTTGAGGAGATTGTACAATCTCCATTGCCAGGATACTGTGCACCCACTTCAATCAGTTTCAGTCCTGATGATACTTTAATAACTTACTTGTTTAGTCCTGATCAAACTTTGAGTAGAAAGGTGTTTGCTTTTGATCCCAAGACTGGCAAACAGGAATTGCTTTTCAGTCCCCTCGATGGTGGACTTGATGAGAGTAATATATCGCCAGAAGAGAAGTTGAGGAGGGAGAGGTCCAGAGAACGTGGACTTGGAGTGACACGGTATGAATGGGTGAAGACAAGCTCAAAGAAGAAAGCAATTATGGTGCCTTTGCCTTCGGGGGTTTGTTCTCTCATTTCCTGTAATTTATATTAATTGGTGTGATTGTTTTGTAATTCTAGCTTTGTGGTCCTTTTGTGCCTGACAAAATATACCTACAGTAGTCTGCATTAAGAAGGTGAAGGAATAAGTGTGTTCTCATTTGTGATACTTCTTGTTGGTAGTATTATTACAAAATTGTCTTGAATCCAATGTCATGATTTGCAGCTGTAGAACTTATTTGGTTACTTGAACCTTTTACTTTTAAGTTTATACAATAAAGTATTTCTCCAAGTTAATTTTTGTGATGAGGGGTTTTAAATCCATACAATAGATCGTTGGCTCTTTTGAAAACATTACAAAAAAAAAAAGAAATGTTTCAGTTTGAATTCCTGAGTATTTAGTCCTACAACTTAATATATTAGGGCCACATCTGATAATCATACACCATTAACTTTTCTCTCTCCTGAGCCTTTGGATTTGTTTGAATAAGTTCCCAGATGGCTTTTGTGTGTTAACGTAATTCACTGACCATTAAAATAATCTCACTTGCTAGAAACTTGAATTCTTTGAGCTCGGCTGATGGATTATTTCCTATTTGTTTACAGGTTCATTTCCAGGAACTTTGCTCATCAAAAGTGGAGCTTAAGCTTCCTAGCTCACCATTTTCTCCAATTATTGATCCACATCTGTCCCCTGATGGTACTATGCTTGCTTATGTAAAGGATAGTGAGCTACATGTTCTAAATCTCTTGCACAATGAATCAAAACAACTAACACATGGTGCCCAGGGAAATGTAGTGGTAAGTTTAGCATTTATACAAGGTTAGATCTTTGTGGTTACATTGGATGTTATGATATGATAGATTTCGTTCAATAATGCATGATCTCATGAGTTGAGTGACTGACATGTTTATAGTGTCTTTTTACATTGTGACCATTCTTTTGGTCTCTTCAAAAGAAAAGAAAAATATTCTCTTCAATTGGCTAACATATTATTATGCAGATTAATTTTGATTCAAGCATATTAATTTATGTATGCAGTTCTTTAATCAATTCATCATTTCATCTTGCATTTGAAAATCCTAACCGAGCAGTATGTCCTACATGCTTCTTCCTACCCTGCAGCTCTACCCAGTGTCTTGTATCTCCGTTAAATCACTGTTAATTAGTTCTTCACCTTGCCATTTTATGTTGAGCCAGTAATAGTATGTGTTTCCAGTTTTGGTTCTCTTCACATCTACCATGATGGAGAATTTGTGAATATTCAGGATACTAGATGTTATAACAGGTAAAAAATCAAGTTGTTTTTACTTTCTACCACACAGTTTTCATACCCATCTCATCTTTTCCTAAAACTTTCCATTACTTGTAGACTTTGGTTACCTTAAAATTTTACCAGAGCAACTGTGATGAGATACAAAATGTGGATGTGGAGAACTTGTTTGAATGTGCTACAAGAACTTCGTTTTGGGTGGTTGACAATTTTATCTTGTTTTTCTGGTATTATTGAAATTTGAAACTGAGGTGGGTTTTAAATCAGGGTTTGTGGCATGGCACTACACCATGAAGACTATTACCAGGCTAGATCTTGTCTTCAATTTTCTGTCCATTCATATATATGACTTTGGGAATAAAATAGAAATATGTTTTGGGCAAGTTTTTGGCATTCAATTAATGTTCTTTTACTTTGAAGTTGACTCACTTAATTTTCCCCTGCATCTGCAGACTCATGGCCTTGCTGAATATATAGCTCAGGTGAGAACTATTTCCTTTCCCCTCTCCATATATGCATTAAAGTAGATATATTCTCTTTGTAAATGGTTAGTCTCATTTTTGCTTGAGGAGGCTTTTGGGACAATTTTACTGGGGGGGTTTTTGGTTATTAGTTTCATTATTTGTTGGAAGCAAAGCGGGCTATTAATCATTTGCTCAATTGTAAGGGAGCGAAAAACTCTGTAGTATTTTGTGAATACACTTTTAGGATTAACCAAGTCCATACTCCATATAGAGAATTTGGAGATGGATGCTATAGTATTTAGGATTGAAGGTCTTATTCCAGAGTTCAGCATGATAACTTTTGGATGCTATAATATAGAGAGGATTAAATTAAGGGTTTGAGGATAAAACAACTAGACGAGCATATACTGAACATATATGCTTTATTTATGAGTAGCAAGAAATATGTCTTTTGAAGTTTCCTAAAGCATAAATCCTCGTCATGGCAAACCATTTTGTGTGTTTATAAAATTACATTTACTAACTTTTCTTTTCTATGCAAACTTAAGTTGCTAAAATTTGATTATATGGACTGATGAATGTTATTGTTGTTATTGTTATGAATTTTAAATTTGCTTTTATTTTTTCCACTTTGGTTAGAAGTATACTTTTCCTCTTGATCTTTAATTGTTTAAACTGCAGGAGGAAATGGACAGGAAAAATGGATACTGGTGGTCACTTGACAGCAAATTCATTGCATTCACACAAGTTGATTCGTCTGGGATACCTCTTTTTAGAATTATGCACCAAGGTAAAAGTTCTGTTGGTGAAGAGGCACAGGAAGACCATGCTTATCCCTTTGCAGGAGCTTCTAATGCCAAAGTTCGCCTTGGAGTAGTTTCTGCTGCTGGTGGTCCCATCAAATGGTTGGATCTTGTCTGTGGAGGGAAAGGAGCACTGGACAATGCGGAGGAATATTTGGCCAGAGTCAATTGGATGCATGGAGATATCCTCACAGCTCAGGTGCTGAACAGGTCTCACTCCAAATTAAAGATCCTGAAGTTTGATATTAAGACAGGGCAAAGAGATATCATGTTGGTGGAGGAACAAGATATATGGGTTAATTTACATGATTGCTTCACTCCTTTGGATAAAGGTGTTACTAAATACTCTGGAGGATTTATCTGGGCAAGTGAAAAAACAGGATTCAGACATTTGTATCTCCATGATGCAAATGGCACGTGCTTGGGACCTATCACTGAAGGCAAGTGGGTGGTTGAGCAAATTGCAGGTATAAATGAGGCTGCAGGGCTTGTGTATTTTACTGCAACTCTAGATGGAGCTTTGGAATCTAACCTTTACTGTGCTAAACTATACCCAGATGGCAACCAAAACTTTCTTGGTCCAGTGAGATTAACACATGGTAAGGGGAAACACGTGGTAGTACTTGATCACCACATGCGTAATTTTGTTGATATTCATGATTCCCTTGACTCTACCCCTAGGGTTTTGCTGTGCTCCTTGCTTGATGGAAATGTAATTATGCCTCTGTATGAACAGCCTTTCACTATTCCAAGATTTAAACGGCTTGAACTTGAGCCTCCAGAGATAGTTCAGGTTAAGGCAAATGATGGGACCATACTCTATGGTGCTTTATACAAGCCTGACCCAACAAAATTTGGATCACCGCCATACAAGACCATGATCAATGTGTACGGTGGCCCAGGTGTACAATATGTCTGTGATTCTTGGTTAAATACAGTTGATATGAGAGCTCAATATCTTCGGAGCAAAGGCATTCTTGTATGGAAGGTTAGTCTTTTCACTTCTCAGTCATCCTGAAATGTTATCCTGGTTTTGATTTGCTGTTCTAATTTATTAGTTAGAATGCGTTGTTACTATCTTTTGTCCCAAATTGACTATATTGTCAAAGATTGCACATTCCAAATGCTCTAGAGGTTTCCATTTGCATATATACCTCATTGTGTTCATTATTTGTGTCCTTCACAGTTATATTGTGCTGTTGGAACCTGCGGCAATAGAAACTCACATTTCTCAACATTTGCGTGTATTCTTTTCACTAGGTGCTTGTTTAGGCATCATTCACTTAGGAAATTTTAAGTTCTTTGATGCTTGAATGTATCTGCAGTACAAAGAAAGATGTAGAGCAGTTGAATGTTGAAAAGATTATGATTTAAGATGCATCTTGGTTGTTGAGATGCATGTTTGGAGATGTCTTATACAAGTCTCACATTGTTGTAACTTAAAACCCCTGATGGATTATGACACAGAAACTTTGTTTTTCCTATAAATATACCAAATTATATCTAATAAAAGAACTTATCTTGGTTGCTTCCCATTTACAGTTGGACAATAGAGGAAGTGCTCGACGTGGGCTGAAGTTTGAAGGTGCTCTCAAATACAATGCTGGGCGTATTGACGCTGAGGATCAGCTTACTGGAGCTGAATGGCTCATCAAACAAGGGCTAGCAAAAGTTGGCCATATTGGGTTGTATGGATGGAGTTATGGGGGATATATGTCAGCTATGATCCTGGCCAGGTTTCCTGATGTCTTCCATTGTTCTGTCTCTGGTGCTCCTGTGACGTCATGGGATGGATATGACACGTTTTACACTGAGAAGTACATGGGATTGCCTTCTCAAAACCCTACTGGTTATGAAGACAGCTCTGTGATGCATCATGTGCACAAATTAAAAGGGAAAATATTATTGGTGCATGGCATGATTGATGAAAATGTGCATTTTAGGCACACTGCTAGGCTTGTCAATGCACTAGTGGCAGCTGGAAAACCCTATGAGCTACTAATTTTCCCGGATGAACGACACATGCCAAGACGGCACAGAGACCGGGTTTACATGGAAGAAAGAATATGGGAATTTGTTGAGAGGAATTTGTGAATTGGGAAGTAAATCATTGCTTGTAGGTTGTCCATGAGGCTGAGCTCTCCTTCGCGACTAGAAGGCCACAGGTTCGAGTTGGGGAAACAGCTGCTGTTGCTGGAGAAGATGTTCGGGGTCCCGCTTCAAAATTTCTTTAACAATGTATAATAAAAAAGCTTGGGACGAATACCCTTTTCACTAGGCAATGTGACATGTAGTGCCCATGTATCAAATTCCATTGTGGGTTTATGCAAAATTTCCAATTATCTATTTGTTTTGCTGCAACTGATAGGTTTGAAAATGTTCTTTGCTGGCATTTCATGACATGATTTACTAACATTGTCCAAATATTCCAACTTTTTTGCCCCAAAACATGCGCTTTTTTTCTTCCCCTTGACATAAACACTAACGATTTTGGTGTGTGCAATTAAGAAACTGATCTGAAGTACATATCTGAAAAAAAAAATTATTAAATTTCATATTTCAATTCATAATTGCCTTGATCTTTCAGCAAAATATTTAATAAATTCAAATATACAGAGAAAAGTGTAGTTTATAACTCAGGCTCTTCTCTTAAACTCTGATTATTTTATTTGACATTTTTAATAAAATTTTATTATATAGATATATAAAAGGATGCTGTTATATTTTTATTGGCATTCATGATTTAATATTTAGAAGTAGGGTTGAGAGTTTTTGGATTAAAGTGAAAAATTGAATTAATTGATTTTGATTTAATTAAAATTATTATTTTTCAGTTTAATTGGTGCGGTTTAGTTACAGACTTTGAAAGTAATTTCAGTCCAGTTAAATTAATTTCAATAAAACAATTAGCTGAAATTCTCATACTTCATCATTTTAAGAGAGGTATATATAATTATTTAGGAAAAAATTAGTGTGGATCTGATTTATTATAGGTTTAAAATATAAAAAAATGGATTATTCTATAAAAAAATTAAATGAATTTATTTTTATATTTTTTAGATCTATAATGAATTAAGTTTATTTAAAAATTTCTCAATATTTAAATATAACATTTAGAATTTAAAATTTAAAAACAAATTTTTATTAATAAAATCAAAATTTAAGAAAAAAAATATAAATATTCTTTGACAAAAATTAATCTATATATTAATAAAACCAAATTCTAAAAAGGAAAAGGAAAAGGAAACGTGTTAAGCCGGGGGGTTCGTTTACAACCTTGTGCGCGCTTTCTTTTAAGTCGGGGGGCCGAAATGTGTTAAGCCGATTTCAAGGGTTTCAAGTAATTTACCCTTTTACGAAATTCGGTACTATTTTTTTTTTTCCTTGACAAAAAAATTTAGGCCAAAATACTTCAAAGTGAGTTTTGATCAGAAGAGAATCACCGAGCAAAGAGCAACTCAACAGACACAGAAGAAGAAGAAGCAGCAGCACAAGGCCATTAATGGATTTTGCAGAGCAAGAGGTTGATTTATTTGGGGAAGACTACGAGGAGGATCAAGAAGATAGAGAGAACAATGGTACCCGTAGATCATCTCCCTCTTCCTCTTCTTCATCATCTTCCTCTGGTTCTTCGTCATCATCGGCGGCTTCATCTTCATCCAACAGTAGCGATGGTGGAGACAGCAGCAGTGCTAGTGGGAGCGCTAGCAGCAGAGGGGAAGAAGAGGATGAGAATGGTGAAGAAGTAGAAAATAATGAAGAGGAAGAAGATAGAGACCTTTTTGCCTCTGATAATGAAGATTATGTAAAAACCCCTGCTGTTAGCCCTTATTCTATTCCTGGTAATTTATCCAGTACCCTTTAATTAGCTTTTATTTAGATTGTATTGGCTGTTTCCTGTGGCTTATGGGTTATAAACGGGTACATAACTTTCATTTTTCTCTGTGTTGGTATGTTACTCTTAAGTTCGTTCAGTGGATTTTAAGTATTGGCTGTTTCCTGTGCCTTCTTTTCTTGGAAAAAAAAAATATTGGATTATATTAGATTGACTTCTTCAATTTGGACTTGCAAATAGAATTTAGAATTGCCCTTGCCTATGGCTTATCTTTTGGGCTCTTTGGATCTCTTTATATCGGACCATTTTAATTTCACGTGCTGATTTTGATATTTGGGATTTTCTTTTAATGCTCAATTAGAATAATTTGAACACTGGCACCAAAATTTCTGTGCTATTGCTTTGCGATAAATGTTTGGTTTTGTTGGTTGATTTGCTTGTTTGGGTGTGACTGGAAAAAAGGTGTTTTACCTTTTGAATATTGCATTAAGAGTTATGAAATGCCATTGCTACACATCACTGAATATTAAAGGTATCAACTATATACGATTAATGTAAGGAAAATAATTGCTTGCATAGTAAAATCTTGGAAGATTTTTAGATATCTATCCTAGCTATTGGGTTCAAGTTGCCACAAATTCATACTTGCATACACATAGTCCATGGTTAATGGGTTTGTACCATATCAAAAGTTTTTCTTCAAAATTGGGGGAGTCCTCAAGATTTGAAATAAACTTGTCTTGTGCTTTGATGTTTTGTTGGAAACACTTGAACGCAAGCATAATTCAGATAGTTGTGCTATTGCAGCACAATGATCATGGAGAAAAATTAATTGATTTTCTTGTCAGTCATACAATAGCTTGACACTGTCAGAATAAGATATGATTCACTTATGGTGCTTTAGTGAAGTGATGCAAAGCTGAATGCTTATCGGGTGATTAATTCTCATAGTTGACTGCTTCTTTCACAAAGAAAAAGGTCCTTTGCACGTTAAACTGATTATAGATAAATTGATGGTTCTAGCTCTTTCATGTATTTCTCTCTTTCACTTGCTCATCTCCAATCATTCATTATTTTTCCCCTGGAACTCTATTTGGCAGTGTTGCCTGTCATACGCAATGTCAACAACCAGGGTCGCGGGAATTTTGGACGTGGCCGTTGGCAAAATGATAGAGGAGTAGGCCTTCTTCCTCGACCTGGATTTCCTCCACGTCAAGGCTATGGCTATGGTTCAAAATTTTCAAATGGACATCGTGATGAACGATTTGTTTCTGACCTCAAGTTCTCAAAGAGTGAGGAAACATTATCGAGAAAAATGGTTGCATTTCAGGCGGTAGGTTTTTTATAAATTTATTTCTTAATCTATTTTATGTTTTTTTTTTTTTTTTTTTTGGGGGGGGGGTGATTTATAGTCTGTGGAGTAGTGTCTATATTGTTTTACTAACATAATGTAATAACTGTCACAACTTCCGGATATTTATCGCTCATCATGCTAAGGTTTTGACCGTGATCACCCTAATTTTATTGATTCTTAGATGGTCTGATGCACGTCTTTCATGGTGAAATGTAGCTGTCTGGTCTTTGTTTGCTTACGAAGTCTCTGTTTTTCAAAAAATAACTTGTTTACTGAAATTTTTCTAAGAAAAGCATTTTCAGTAAAGATGATCTATTTTCTATCATTTGATTGCAATATTAAAAATGAGCTGGAAATTAGCTTCTGGGACTTTCATAGCTGTGGAAGACGTAATTTTCTTTTAAAATATATGACATCTTATAAATAACAGTAAATGGTCCTGAACTGTTAGGAAGTATTCAAGTGCCTAAAAGAGATGGCTATATTAGAGAATTATGTTGGAATTGATTCGTATAGCTTCTCATTTGTTATGGCTTGGCCCTTTTAAGGGTTAATCTTTGAATAGGAAAAAGAGTGGATCTGCAAGGTCCCAAATGAATTGGTTTATTCGAAAAAAAAAAGCCTTTTTCCTATTTATAGATGAATATGGGAGAAAGTTGCACAAAGAATGATAAAATGTGGTGATTTTTGGTGTCTACCGATGCAAATGATGATTAGTATGTTGGTCTCTTATAGTTCCCGTTCCTTTTTATGAGTTTTAAAAAGCCTGGATAGTGACTTCTTGTTTTGACAATATGAAGTTACTTTCCTTGTATTTGGGTTAGTTTTTTCATTGACTAGGAAAACATTTTCCTTTGATTCCCTGGAGTCCCAAATGATGGAAAATGCAAAAGCACATAAAGTCAAAGATCTTATTGGTTTTACTTTTTTTGTGGTGGTTTGCTTGTGTCTACCACATGTAGTATCATGATACTAGTGAGCCATGGTGCTGGCTGGACTATTTAATTGATAGTTTATGTACTATTTATTTATCATACTAAATAATTTAATTTATCCTACAGCCATGTGAACTTGCTTGCTATAGTCGTGTAGAAGGTGGAGACGTCTGCTTTGATGATCGGAGCTTGGTGAGCCTTTGGAACTTGTTTCTCTAATAGGTTCTTTTACTCTTTCATAAGATTCGGTCTTGCATCATATTTTGTGATTACGCTTAGCTCATTCAAATCCCACTCTATTCCACATTATTAGAGGCTTTTTAGGCGTTATATTTCTGAAGACATCGGAGCAGATCTAAATGAGGGCTTTGATACTTTCATTGAGAAAAAAGGTGAGGCTTCTTTGTGAAACTTGTATGTTGTTGCTATCAATAATGAGATGCATATTGTGATGACAAAAAATTGAAAAGATTAGTTTTTCCCCCAAATGTACTTAAATTTATTTGCTATGGCTCTGTTTGAGGGCTGATATTATCAAGTTGACTTCATTTATTTTGTTTTAAATGAACCTGCTGACCAGATTTGGGCTCTGAAGGATTTGGCGACCTTCTTGGTTGCATAAGGGACAAAAATATCATGCTTCAAAATATGCATTTTGTGGTAAGAGATATCTCTGCCTTTTGCTGTATATGCTATAAAATTCTGATGAAGGCTATTAGCTAATGTTCTTTTCTCTACTTCTTCCCCTCCAGACTTTCCGTAACAACCTGAATAAGGTAATTACTAAAAGTTATCAATCTTATTTTTAACATTTTTTTTCCTTTTCTTACCCCCACTTTTACGCTGGATAACTTCTAGTAATCATTGTTAATTTCTGGTGAGCCAATATGGTTGAGCTGTTCAAAGCATTCATTAGCCTTGAAGGACTGATTAGCTACTTTTAAGTGATGCTCAAATAACAAGACAAGTTCTGTAATCTATTCCATGCAACTGATCCTTGTACCCTAATTGGTTGCTGTTGGTGAAATTGGATTTGAAAGATGCTTCTAACATATGGATACAGGAAAAACAGATTTAATATGCAGACAACAGATGTACGAGGTAGCATACGGGAGAATCAAACATAATGGAGTTATTATTATGGAGCATTTAACTTGCTACACCTACTTTATATTATGATTTTCCGTTTTATCTTTCTTTTGACTCAGTGGATCTGTTAACTGGCTCAGCATTTAACTGATTGTTTAGGGAAATTTTTGTAGCTTTTTATATTTGGAAGACAACCTCTTTCAATATTTGATTAACCTCTTGTTTTGTGCAGATATTGGCAACTGCTTATATTCGACACGAGCCTTGGGAAATGGGGGTGCACAAAAGGAATGGTGTTGTCTATCTCGATGTGCATAAATTGCCTGAAAGGCCACAAAGTGAGTTGGATCGCCGAAGGTACTAGACACATATTTTGTATTAGCAAATACATGTACTTAGATTTTTACCCAGATGAGCTGAAAAGTAATAGAAGGTTAGACAGTCAGCCACACTCCCTTGACTACTGCTAACGTAATTGTGAACTAGACCTAATATAATTTAATGTATTACTCATTCTAGGTGCTTACCATATGGCAAGTTTGTGTTAGTTGTAAATAGAAGAGTGGTGATCGGTCCCACTGTAATGTAAAGAATGTCATCCTGATGAAATGGGTTAAGGGTTGGTGCTATAGCTGGGAATTGGTTTATTTGCTGGAATACATTGTTATATGAAATGCTTTCTGAAGGAAGAAATATATGATGTAGTGGGGACTGGGATGTAATCAGAAAGCAAGGGAAATAAATGTAGGAAGTTTTTGAGTAGTTAGTCAATCTTTTTTATTAGAAGTTTGCTGTTCATATTTACTTTATTTATAACTATTAAATGATGTGGGCCATTTAATTCGACCTAAACCTTGTTTGTCCAATTTTGCTCATTCAGATGTTATTGGGGATATTGTTTTGAGAGCCTAGCCACTGAAGATCCTAGGAGAGCTGATGGGGAAGGGATACATCATGTTGATGCCAATGTTGAGTACTGTTCTGTGCTTAAAACCAAATTAGGGGCTCATCGTATTCTGATGGGTGCTGAAATGGATTGTTGTGATTCAACTGATGATGGGAAGAGGTTTTATGTGGAGTTAAAGACAAGTCGTGAGGTTTACTTCCATGCTTCACAACTTTCTTTTTTTGAGATTTTTTTTTAATTATTATCATTCTTATCTTTAGTTGGGTAACTTGTATATTTCACTTGTATTCTGCAGCTGGATTACCATACTGAGGAAAGATTTGAGAGAGATAAACTGCTCAAATTCTGGGTACTGTAGCTTTGAAACATATTTTTTGCTTTCTTAATCATCGTTGACTATTGAATGCATGAGCTTCTTTGCTTTTCTTGGGAATAGGATTATAGGATGAAAAACTCACAATTTTAGAAATACCATGCAGCTTATAGCAACACTTACTGTTTTTTAGCATTACAACCAAATAATATAACATAATTATTTTCTTTATATTATGTATGATGTCTCTCTCTCTCTCTGAAACAAACATTGCCTTGTAGCAATTTGCACCCTGTACCTTGTGGTAAATGCCCTACAAAAGGATGAAAAGAGCACATAGAAAAGCTTTTAACTTACATAAGCTCTTCTAGTTATACATATTTTCAGACTTATTTCAAGTCCACTTCCAGTGGGTCTGGAGAGAATTTATAATGGATGAATGTAGCCATCAATAATTGAGGACTTAAGGTGATGGGTCACTGTCTCTTCAAGGATGAAATATTCATATATAGTGGTTTATTTTGTTCTATGATGGGCCACATGATGTTTTGGGTTGGGTAGGTTTTTGTTGCATTGGCTTATGTTCCTTAGGAAAGTTTCAGGTTTATTTTTCCTCTAATCATTTTATGTCTGATATTGCCGTTCCCTGTTAGAACTACTGGGGTTTCTGGCATCAAGAGATCCATCTTCAATTTTATGTAAGGGCCTTTAATGTTCTCAAGCTCTGGGCAAGATTGCATCCTTTTTTGCCTTTCTGATTGATCTAGAATTCTTTTGTACTGATACAAGTTATGCATATGAAGTTTTTTGAATTGAATTGTATTGGAAACTAACTTGGATGTTTCATCTATTGCAGATTCAATCATTCTTAGCCGGGGTTCCTTATATTGTTATTGGTTTCAGGTAATTTCATTTTCTAAATCCTATTGTCAGATTAGTAATGATATTGCTACTTTGTGCATTTTGAACTTGACAAAGCCAATTTTACTTCTTGCTTTGACTTGGCAATAACTTGCATTTACAATTAAGGTTGGAGGGAACCGAAAAGGATATTATTAGCTTATACCAGAGAAATGTCATGATTGTTGTGAGCATGATGGCTTTGGGGATCTAATTTTTTTTTTTTAGCATCATGCAAAATAGGCAGCTTCTCTGTTCTGCCGCTTGTCCCCTCCTCCAGAAGACGAACAAATTTTATATACCGAGTGATGCTGCTAAATATTCTTCTGTAAAATTATCTTATCTTTTCTTCAGGGATGATGCTGGTCGACTTGTCCGCACAGAGAGACTTACAACTAAGGACATAACAAACAGGGTAAAAGCGAAGAACTATTGGCAGGTTAATCTTGTAAACCTTGCAACTTGTTTTTTCTTTTTTTAATGGGTTCATATCTTCATATTGGTTTTTTAATTGTTGATTAGTTCACATATTGGAAATCATCTTCACGCTAAAAAAAGGTACTGTTTTTTTTTTTTTTTTTGGGGAGGGGGGGGGGGGGTTGGGGTGGGGGTATTTGTCTGGTCGAGTTCTCTGCTGCTACCCTCCTTGTAACCACTCCGTTTACCCCTTCCTCTCCATGCACTCCCTTCCTCCTCCTTTTCAAAGGGGCAGGCACCATTGAAGGTTGTAGTGATCCTTGAACTTCTCAAGGGTATCTAGTGGAAGCGTGCCCTTTTGCACACACAAGGCACTTACAATTCTGTAAATTTGAAGGAATGCTGATGAGCCTCACTGCTCAGATGGCCGGCCTGCATTTGGAGATGGGGATAGGAATGAGTGATTAGAAAGAGCAGGTGGTGTGTAGAGTTGCTAGTCTCTTGTAGGTTTTGCAATACTCAAAACAAAGGTGATGTTGTTTGCCTGAACTATTGTCAACTCCAAAATGAGCAGTATACACACTTTGTGATGATATTAGGATCAGCCAGAGTTTGTCAGAACTATTGGTAAATCAAATGTTCGGGCTCGTCCTTAAATCCTGATCATCAGAAAATTTGTTTTCAGGGTGGTGTCTGCCTAGCATTTGCAGATGAGGTATTATGCTGGCTCTATGGAACAGTCAAAGAAAGTGAGTTTTGTAACCATTTGCTGGTTCTTTCTTGACCTAATGTTCATTGCAATGCTGAAGATAACAGATAGATTTAATCTTTACCCTCTTTATCTATAGCTAATATACTTCTCTTAATTATGTGGCTTCAGATGAAGATTACATTTTGCAGTTTGCTCCACCTTTCAATCGTTTAGAGCTCCTGCAAGCCCAATCTTGCCCAGATGCAATTACTAACCATGTTATGCAATTGTAAAGCATTATGGGAAAATGTTGCTTTAATAATTAGAACACAGATTTAAAAGGGGTTAAGCTTTTTCCACTGAATATTATAGTAATTTCGCAAACACCATCTTAGCAGATCATTCCTGTGTCAATTACCGTGAGTTGGCTTCACTGAATGCTGGAGGTTCCCTTATTTTTCTTTCTTTTTTTTTTTTAAACCACAGACGACCTTTTACCATTGTAAATTTATCTCAAGACACAAGAAAATAATATAGTTTATGGATTTATATTTTTGGCTCATTAAATTATTTTTGTTCTTGTATCTGGGTGTTCTGCATCGTCAACGCTAGAAAACGAGCAAAAGACAGCCTGTCTCACAAATCAGACTACTGTTTTCCTTGTGGTAATGATGACCTACATTAGAACCGTTGAGAAGATGGAATGTAAATGGAGGGTGAGACAAAACCTTCCAAGTTTCAACCCACTTGGATCATGCAATCAACTGGACCCCACAGGTGTCGGTGGAACATTAGGGTCGAGCCCTCACCTACCCGTGGGCCAAATTGAACGCTGTTGGTCTTACCCTGTCTTCGGCAACTCTTTCAATAATACTTGCTAAATCCACCGACCCCAACAATTTCCAGGAACTTTCTAACCTCTTATCATATTCTTTAGAATATTAAGTAATATAGCCTATATATTCAACCAACTAAAAGATTAATACGTTATTCATTAAAATAAAACTTATATTTTACGAGAATTTACAGTTTTAATTATAAAATTCATAAAAATCAACTTAAATTTAAAACAATATGTATATGTTTGAAACAATGGAAGAGAGCACATTCCCTTCAACTTCCTTAGAATCTTATGGGTTACAACTATATAACAAAAGGAACAGTCAACGTCTCAATGGTTATTGAATCATGCCAAAAAAAAAAAATGGATAGAAAAATTTTACTTGCATACACCAAGTACACTGTAGAAACTTTATATAACGTATTTGGTAATTAATGCTCAAACTGCTAATCCAGCTAAAAATGCCACCCCAGTAGAAGGCAACCATGATGATCCATAAATAAACTCCCCTACAGTGAATCTACTTGCTTCAATTGTTGAATTGATGACCCGATACCCGGGCCATTTTACCCGTTGACCCACAGGCCCACCCGGGCCATAGTTCATATACTCACCATAGTAGAGTGTATCAAGTGCAAATGTCGCATTCCATTCTAGCCACCCTCTTGGATGAATGTGATCGCCCATGTATGTTAACATATACACAGTTCTTGAGTAAAGCTTCCATGGACGACCCAGAAAAGTCTGGAAGCTACCATTGGCCGCCCGGAGATCTGGCATGGCGTAGAGCCTGCAGGCATGGATAGATATGCCTGTATTTTGATTTGGGTCTTTACGATTCTGGGCAGTGATGGTGTTTTTCTGGAGAGGCATTGGCTTACGAGCGTAAATGCTGCAATTTTGAAACACCACGGCAGCGTTACCAAATATGAAATCAACTGTACCATAAATATCGCATTCACGGAAGAACTGGCGATTTGAGTGGACATAGAGAGTGTCTTGGTATCCGATGATGTTGCAGCGGTAGACCACCGCATGGTCAGCTCCAACCCTGAGAGCCACAGCTTGATGCTTGGCTGGACCAGCCCAGTTCTGAAATGTGATGTCACGAGAGATAAAGCCAGCCCCAGTGGCAGCTAAATGGAAATTGGCAAAAAAAAGGTGACAGAATAAGAACAAGAGTGATTAATTAGAGTAGGCGTATTAAACAAAGGCAGACGACGAATAAAGGAGGAGTAAAAGAGAGAGAAGTGTGTGATTGGTATATAAATTGTCGTGATTAGTAGCTTTCAAAATTTTCAATCACTCAACTCTGTAATGCTTTTTTTGATTACTGCCAAGAGTATGGCTATTTGCCATGTGATGATGATGACCCACCTCCAATAATGTGATTCTCTTAATTTGAGAAGGGAAATTAATTTCCTATTAGACAATTAACCACCTTTTATGTGTTTTTGATCTATTACGTATGCAAGTTTAGAAACTTAACAATGAAAGCTAAGATGGAAATTTATACAGAGGAAAGGTAAAAACAGAATTTTTACCGAAGGCTGCAGTGTGGAATGTAGTAATATTATCGAAAATGCTTTTCCTCCCTGAAATCACCGTTTTACCCTTTCCATCTCCAATGAACATCAAGTTCCACTTTTTCCTTCCCACTTTCAAATTATTCTCTTCATATCTGCAAATTACACTTTAATGAGTAATTTTTTTCTAAGCTGAAAATCACCCAATCAAATATTTTCATATCCTTTTATACCCATTTTATGATTTTCCTTGATTAATAATTTAATATATATATATATATATATATATATATATATTCTAAAAGGAAATTCATGAATAAAAAAAATAAATATATTTAAAAAGAAAATAAACTAAATTTGCATGTTCCATGAGCACAAACTTTTTAAACTCATAACATTATTATTATTATCAGTCTCATGATTTTTTGCTTTAGTGAGTTTAATTAGCAATAACTATTATCAAAATTTCCAACTTAGGGTGCCAAAAGTTGCCACTTTTCATGCCTTTTTCTCTCTCTCATTTATGAATTTACCTTCCTGCCTTCACGTAAATTATTGTTCGCCGGGTGCTGTACTCCGGCGCCTTCTTAATTGCCTCCGCGATCGTCTTGCACGTCCCGTTCCCATCTTGTGAAACGATTATATCCGCCTGTATGGCCGACACCGGCAAGCTCAACAGTCTCCTTTCTTTCCTCCCTAACCAGTTCGGGAGATTATCGGCATTTTCTTCTGATATCTCCGCATCCATCAGTCTCCGCCGGTTCTGTATCGGAACGCCGGAGAAATCGCCGCTGTCAACAGCCGAAAATATTGCCAAGCAGTTGCTCACTAACTCGGACAAGTCCTTCAACTTCTCGGACATATGATCCTTCACAGCTCCATTCAAGTCCGCGAATCCCTCTGTACATGTGTCATGATTAGTGAGCGCAGCGCTGAGCCAAGTGACCACATCCTCAGCAGATCCGCCGGGCTGTATCTGCTCTCCGGTGTTCCCATCCAACGACGGCGCAACGGTGTATAGCGATCGTGAAAGCGCGTCAACGGAGTCATCAAGCAGCTCGAGGCAGTCCTCGTATGCAGACCGTACATGCGTATCCATCTGGAGATAAGAGATTTCCGACGAGAGATACAGAGCTTTAGTAAAATGCTGAAGAGTGACGTTGAAGGAAATGTGGACGAGTTCCTCCTCAGAGGCAGCAGAAGAACCAGGAAAATCAATCAACGAGTTAACACAGAGACTCCGGAACCGAGTCTTGCTACAAGTTTTGGAAATAGCCTTAGTGGGCTTCCGGGCCAAAACTGGACTTGGTTGGCTGCTGGAAGCGCGGGTACGTAGCCCGATTAGTAGCGTGGCAGAGACAGCAGAGGCGATGATCAAGACAATGGACAGAAGGGAAAGAAGGATCACACCCCTTTTCCGAGAAGGGTGAGGCGTCGCATGTTCTGGTTGGTCGACGGGCGGGGAGGATCCGCCGGGTTCGGAGGGTGCGAGTCTGCCGTAGTTGACGGGTTTCATATTATATGAGCAGGAGTCACAGTTGGAAAGTAAGCGAAGGATGTGCGAATATATAAAGGAGTATGGAAGTGTAGAATAATGGGGGGGGCATATAAGGAGTTGGGTGGGGGAGAGGAGGAGGAGGAGGAGTAATAGAGGTGGGTATGAAGTCTACATCAAAAGCCAAAATAGCTGGCCTCTACTACCGCCACTGCCCATTGGGTGCTGAGTTATGAGGAGGAGTCGGGCTGTGGCCTGTGGCTGTTTGCTTGATTTCTTTTTGTCATCCATCTTTTTGGTTTATATTCTCTTCTCTCAACACATGTAGATACCGTGAGCTAGTGATTTCAAAGTGGCAACTTTTTTGGTTAGTGCTTGTGATTGGCTTTTTAATTTCTTTGTGCATGTTGAGATCCTTCCTTCATGAAGCAATCATTAATGTAACAATTGAATTAAGTTAATTTTTATAATTGTGTATTTGACCCAATTAAGAAACTTAAGGATCAAGATTTAAACATTTAATTACGCTTCTTAATTAAACTTGAGCAATCAATAAACAATCTCATGTGAAAAGTTCCATAAATAATTTGACTTTAATTTCTTTTTCCTCGATAATTAGCAACTTTCTTGTACATGGAATCCACTTTGTACACAGACAAAAGGCAGCAACTTTTATTCTTACATAGATGGAATCCAATAAAATGAATGTCTTAGTAATAACATTTTTTTTTTCTTTCCAAATGGTAGTTATCTTTAATCCTACAAATTGAATGAATCCCAATTATTACATAAGAGCTGTTCTGGTTTGAATGGACACTAAACTAGCAAACCATAATGAACAACTTAAAAAAGTGTTGAACAGATTATAATAAGAAAGAGATTGCTTAATCTAATAGATCACATATTAATTAAATATAGATTTGCTGGAAAGTAGAGACCTCTTTCTAAGTTAAGTTATCCTAAATATTATATGAATATGATAATGTAGGCCCCCCAACAACACACTACTCACTTGGTCCCCACATTAGCAACCATCACATTACGTAAGATTTACGCTTAGAATATATATATATAAATTAAAATTTTAATCTTATATAATAATTAGAAAATACAAGTCTGAGAAATATTAAAATTAAATTAAAGTAATTATAGATATTAACTCAAGACTTACTCTGACTTTGTATGAAAGAAATCAATATAATTAAATTTACTGGAATTCACCAACATATATATGCATAGAGCCAACGGTTATTGACTGGCAGCGTTTTTGAAAGAATAAGAATCCTTTTATTATTCTATAAAAAATGTTTATTTTAATTCTCTAATTAATTAGCTAATAAAACAAGGCAGTGGACTCTGGAGGATTGTATTCCCTTTCCAAGTATAAACAATTGTTTGACCACATGAAGCTACGGATTCCTCTGCTTGTTTCATAATTCTACTCCGTGCAGAAAAAAAAAAAACTAATAATCCAATCCAATGCCATGTAATTTTGGGAGTTTTTTCATATTCCCAAATTTATAATTTCGTAAAAATTTAATTTAATTATTTTTTTATAAATTTATAATAAAAAAATTAATTTTTTTAATTTTAAATAAAATAAAATATTTGTTTTTTATGTAGTTGATATAATGGTAAAAATTGACAGCTTTAGCGAGGATGCAGGTATGCACATTGAATTATGAGTCCTAACATATTAATAGCGTATCCAACCCTAATTTTAATAAAGTACATAGTATACTATACGTGTTGGCTTTATCAAGAATGAATACCCAATTGACATACAACTAATTTACTCAACTATGGAATTTTCCATGATTTGCTTTCCTTTTTCTTTTCATTTTTTTGGACATCTAATATATGAGTATTTATTTTTAAACTCACTTCAAAAATAAAATTTAATATTAATTATTAATTTGCGAGTTTATCTAAAAATTTTTATAATTTTAATCAATGTTTCTTCCTAAAATTCTCATTGTCAAACTTACTATATATTATCATTTGATTAACAATTACCAACTCTATCCATAGGTTGAATTTCTATCAAAATTAGTCATATCTGAAATTTATTAGGATATAAAATCATAAATATAAAGCTTATTTTAATGGAAAACGTGGACTAAATGTTTGAGATAGAGAAAGAAGAAAACATCTTTAATTTAATTTCAGAAAGTAACGTTATAATTACTGTTTAGAGACTTTGACTAGTGTTTATATATGCACCAGCGAGTTTCGTGTCTCTTATGAAGCCAAATTTGAAAATTACATAATAATTTCTTAAAGTTGTTACAAATTGCATAATAAGTGTATAACATTAACTAATATTATTACAACAGTAAATTTAACACCCTTTCTCAAGTTGAAATCGGTAAAAGGAGAAGGTTCAACTTGTTGGATAGAGAGTTGTGTCGGCAAAATGATAAAGCTTTGGTGACTACCAATTGCTCTTGTGTGGAAAGATGACTGGGTAAAATGAATCCCCACTGGAGCTGATCTCATACAATATGCCAATCGATCTCGATATGCTTAATGCGCTCATAGGGTTAGCAGCAATATGTAAAATTGCCTTGTTGTCACAGTGAAGAGGTATAGGCAATGCAACTGAGACTTGCAAGTCCTTAAGAATATAGCTAATCTAGAGAAGTTTACAAACTGTGTTAGCCATAGCATGATACTCTACTTCAACAAATGATTTAGAAAACATGGTCTGTTTCTTTGTTTTCCAAGATACAAGACAATGTCCTAAAAAAAATGTAGCAACCAGATAAAGACTTATGAGAATATGGACAAGTTGCCCAATCAAAATCGCAATAGGCAATAATAGATAGATCAGTAGTGATAGGAAAATATAATCATTGGTGCAAAGACCCTTTAAGATATCTAAGCACATGTAAAGTAGCCTCCTAGTGAGACTTTCTGAGCATGCTCATAAATTAACTTAGATGTTGCACGGCATAACATATTTCAGGCCTGGTTAAATTTATGTAAAGAAGCCTGCCAAGTAGCCTTCTGTACATATCAAGTTCAATTAGAGGCTCTCCTGAGTCAGGAGTCAAATATAAATCTTATGGTAAAGGAGATGATGCTAGTTTACCTATACCTCTTCACTGTGACAGCAAGGCAATTTTACATATTGCTGCTAACCCAGTATTCCATGAGCGCATTTGTAACAACCCGGAAACCGGACCGCTACCGACGCTAGGATCCAGATCGGCATAAGGCCGCCGGGACCCGTAGCAAGCCTAACATACATCTTGTATACCTGTTAAATCCCATACATGATCAAACATATACATAAAAACTTTAAACTTTCTCTTTCATTTACCAAGCTTAACCTGTGCATGCACCAACTCATAAACATAAAACCCCACACTGGAGCCCTCATCAAATGCTCCAATGGGGCAACATATCATACATTAAGCTTGGCTTACATAAACATCAATAAAACATTTTACAGATCATGTGCAAAAAGGATTAACCAACATACTAGGGTCAAGCACAACTCTAAACCTCAATAAACATCATTACATTACATTACTGTACTATACTTTATATTACGTTTTTTTTTGTCCACATCTAGCTATTACATAAAACATGACTCTTTTACTCTTGCTGACTTCCTGATCTATCCCGTACCTGCAAACCTGGGGGTTAAGGGAATGGGGTGAGCTACTAGAGCCCAGTGAGCAGAATAGTAAAAATATTATATTAAAATTTATGCTTTCATGAAATGCATCACAACACAAACAAATCACATCAAGAATGGACTTGTCACCAATAGCCCTCTACACATTCCAATAGTGCTAGGGGCGTAGCATAGGCCTCACTGGTCTTTCTCTTACATAACATAACATAACATTCCAATATGCCAGGGGCGTAGCATGGGCCTCACTGGCCTTTCTCTTACATCATACCAGGGGCGTAGAATGGGCCTCACTGGTCTTACATACCATACCATATCATATCATATCATGTCATCATACGAGGGCTAATGGATCATTCAACACCCATCCATATCAACATTATATTATGCAATGCAACATATTCGTGAATTCTAGTGCAAACAATCTAATATATCACATGGCATTCGTGATGCATGAACATGCTCTAAATTTATTTGCTTTGAAACATAAAGATCCATTCTACTCACCTCAAGCTAGCTCAGAAAAGACACTGAAGCAGCTATCTCACTGCTGGGATCCTCGGTTCCTCGGGTCCGAACCTACACAGGTGGACTCAAATGAGGGAACAAACATACATTGTAATACCCGGCTAGATTCCGGTATCGGAATCCCTACCTTCCGGCGGAATCTCCGTTGGAATCTGGAATTCTGAAGATGCCAGAGGCTTCTAGAGGGGTAAGATGTGTTGCTAAAATGTTTTCACATGATTTTATGGTTTTAAATGAAAAAGAATTGAGTTTTGAAAAGAAAAGACCTAGGAGGCATTTGCCAGGTTCGGCCGCCAAAAGTGAAGTTCGGCCGCCGAACATGGGAAGGTTTTGGGAGCGCTTTTGGCCTCCAAAAGCCTTGTTTGAACTAACCAAGGTTCGGCCGCCGAACATGCATGAGTTTAGGGGGCACGTTAGGCTGCCGAAGGTCTTTGACCAGGCCACCTATAAAGAGCCATCAGATCGGAAATGGGCGAGTTTTCTCCCCATTCTCGAGCTCAGGTGAGTTTTTGCCCTCCTTTGATCGTTTTCATGCTTTCTCTACCCATCCCTCAAGTTTTCATGAGTTCTACCCCTGTTTTGAAGTTTTGAAGCTTAAATAGGAGTTTTGGGAGCTTGAAGGCTTTTGGAGCTTGGATCCTCCACACCTCCGAGTTAGGGATCGCACCACCCCTCGATCTTCAAGAGGTAAGTGTAGATCCTTGCTTTCCTTGTGTTTTAATGAAGTTTTAAGTAAGTTTAATGTTGTTTTAATGGTTGAGTATGGGTAGATATGCATGTTTAGGTTTATGTGGGTTTTATGCCCAATGTATGCTTATGTATGTTTATGTGATGTTATGTTGAAGGTTTAAACTAGTTATGCATGGGGGAGAGTGTATGCATGATTGAGAGAGAGCAAGTGAGGTTTTGTGTAGTTTTGATGGTTTTGGCTTATGTGGGTCATAAGCCATTTATGTATGCTTTATGATGTTCTTTGTTGGAGTTTAAGTTTGTTTAAGCTCCTTTGTGCATGGTTATGGGTTTATGCATATTTTTAAGAAGTTAGGTGCTTGTTTGGAGTGTTTGGGAGGTTTTGGAGGCTTGTTTGTGCATGAGGCTGAGTTCTGGATGAACTCAGGTTCGGCCGCCGAAAGTGGTTTCGGCCGCCGAACCTGCCTAAGATGCATGGATTGGCCGCCTAACCTTGCCCCTGAAAGTTGTGTTTTGGATCTGGAGCAGACTTTCAGCCGCCGAAGGTAATGTTCGGCCGCTGAAGGTGCCTGACTTTCGGATCTGGAGTGAGGCTTCGGCCGCCGAACCTGCCGCCGAACCTGCATGACTTTTGTCTCTGGAAGGGACCTTCGGCTGCCGAAAGTGCCGCCGAAAGTGCCCTGTCCAGCCCTTCCAAGGTTGTTTTCTATGCATGTTTAAGTGATGTTTTAGGGGGTTTTTGGGTAGTTGTTTATGAGTTGTTTAGAGTGTGTTTGGCACCTCATTCAAGTCCACCTGTGTAGGATTGGACCCGAGAGACCGAGGAGGCCATCAGTGTTAGCAGTTGCAGAGTCAGTTCAACGTCTGCCAGAGGTGAGTAGAACTAAACCTAATCTTTTATTTTATGAAATCAAATGCCTAAAGCATGTTCATGCATCATGGTTATATGTAATAGGTTGATTGCACTAGTTACACGAATATGACGCATTGCATTATTTACTGTTGATGTGGATGGACCAAGGCGACCCCAATGGCCCACGATCTGTCACGACAAGAGAAGTCCTGTTGTAATACCCGGCTAGACTCCGGTATCGGAATTCCTACCGTCCGGTGGAATCTCGGATGTCGGAAACCTCTAGAAGGGTAAAACCATGTTTTATGAAATGTTTTTAATGTATTTTATGTTTTAAACAAAAAGGAAATTGAGTTTTTGAATGAAAAAGACCAAAGGAGGCTTTGCCAGGTTCGGCCGCCGAAAGTGAGGTTCGGCCGCCGAACATGGTGGGGTTTTGGGAGCGCTTTAGGCCTCCGAAAGCCTTGTTTGAAAGACTCAAGGTTCGGCCGCCGAACCTCATGTTCGGCCGCCGAACATGCATGAGATGTGGGGGCACGTTAGGCCGCCGAAAGGTGACAGAACCTGCCCTATAAGAGACCCCGTGACCGAAACAGGCGAGGTTTTCTCTCCCATTTCGGCCGACGGTAAGCTTTAGCCCTCCTATGATCATTTTAAGTGTTTTCCCTCAAATCCTTTAGATCTTAACAAGTTACATCTTGTTTTTGAAGAGTTTTAAAGTTTAAGCAAGTTTTGGAGCTTTGAGGTTCAAGAACTCGAATCTCCCCATCTTCGAGCTAGGATCGTTTCTCTCTCGATCTTCAAGAGGTAAGAGCCGATCTCTAGTTCTATATGTGTTTTAAGTAAGTTTTATGCAAGTTTTTGGGGTAGAAATGCATGAGTAGGCTTGATGAGTTTTTATGAAAAATCCATGGTTTAATGTGTGTTTATGTGCAATGTGGCTTGCTTGTGTGTTGTAGTTGGGGTTTAAGCTTGTTGGAGGCCCCTAGGAGTTTGTATGCTTGAGTATGATTGTTGTAGAATAGGTTTATGCATGATTGGTTGTGTAGGGGGTTGTTTTGGGCAAGAGGAACCAAGTTTCTGCCCTTTGGCAGAAACCAGGTTCGGCAGCCGAAGGTACTTTCGGCCGCCGAACCAGCGTGGGAGGCAGCTTTAGGCTGCCGAAGCCTGCCCCCGAAAGTTTGAGTTTCGTCTCTGTCTGGGAGTTTCGGCCGCCGAAGGTGCCGCCGAACCTGCCTGACTTTCGGCTCTGGAGGGACTTCCGGCCGCCGAAGGTGCCGCCGAAAGTGCCCTTCCCAGCCTTTTCTTGCATGTTTTCTAGGGATGTTTTGAGGTGTTTTTAGGAAGTTTTTGGGGGTATGTTTAGAGTTATGTTCTTGTTGTTTGGTGCCTCATTTGAGTCCACCTGTGTAGGTTCGGACCCGAGGACCCGAGACCCCCGGTTGTGAGATAGTCTTTCAGAGTCCGTCGTTAAAGCTTCGGTCACCAGGTGAGTGGGATTATTCCCTAAGTTTTTAAGTAATGAATGAATGAACAAATGAATGAATCTGATAGCATACTCATGCATCATTAATGCCATGTGATGTTCAGGATGTTTGCATTAGAAATTCACGAATATGTTGCATTGCATAATTTGATGTTGATGTGGATGGTTATTGGGTGATCCATAGTCCTCTAATGTTATGTTATGATGATATGTTATGGAAGACCAGTGAGGCCCATTCTACGCCCCTGGCACTATGTAAGAGAAAGACCAGCGAGGCCCATTCTACGCCCCTGGCACTTTGGAATGTTATGATATGTATGTTATGTAAGAGAAAGACCAGCGAGGCCCATTCTACGCCCCTGGCACTTGGAGATGTGAGGACTAATGGTGACAATACCATCCTTTATGTGATTAAATGTGATGTGTTGCATTTCATGAAAGCATGTGAAGTAAAAGTTAAGTTATTCAATGTTAATAATAAAATGAATAATAATATACCTAAAAAGTGTGGAACTAAATCAAATGATAATAATAATAAAATTAAGAATAAAATACCTAAAAAGGGAGGAATTAATATCATGTTTTTACTTTTTACTCACTGGGCTTTTTAGCTCACCCCTCTCCCCTAACCCCAGTCTTGCAGGTACTGTGTAGATAGAGAAGTCAGCAAGAGTAAGAGAAGTCTCTGTAATAGCATAGAAGCGGACATGGTTTATTCATAATGTAAAAGTATGTTATGTAATGTAATGTAAGTTATATAGTGTGCTTGACTAGAGTCTGTTGTAATCCCTTGAATACATGAGATAAATGTTTTATGATGTTTATGTAACCCAAGCCTGATATATGTTATGTACCCCATTGGAGTATTTGTTGAGAACTCCAATGAGGGGTTTATGTTATGGTTATGCTTGCACAGGCTAGGCTGGGTAAAGAAATGTTTAAATGAAAGAAAAGTTTTAATTTTTATGTATGATTTGGTTCATGTATGGGATTGAACAGGTTCACAGGATGTATGTTTGGCTTGCTACGGGTTCCGGCGGCCTTAAGCCGACCTGAATCCTAGCGCCGGTAGCGGTCCGGTTTCCGGGTCGTTACAGAATGGTATCAGAGCCCTAGGTTCATATGGTCGGACCTAGAGTGTCGGGCTCATAGATGTTATAGAAAGGTCAAGCACAATAGGAAATCATGTCCACTAGGATAGGATGTAGAGTCCTGTCTAGAATGCAAGTATGTATGCCATGAGATATGCTATGATTATGATGTGTATATGATGTGGGTTCATGTGTTTCCACATGAACCATCTGATGCTAATGTTTTGTTATCTGTGCTGTTTTTCAGTAAACAGAATGCGAGGAACTCGTCGATCAGCTAGATTGACTAGAGTACCACCGGAGGATGAGGGCACGAGCGCCCGTCCTCCAGCATTGCCAAGGGCAATGTCAAGCAGGTCCAACAGAGACAGAACAGTGAGGGACCCTAGAAGGTCCTTGGATCTGGGTAGAAGCAGATCAGTAAGGGGTACAGTTCAGGAAAGAATGTCAGTTGATGGAGAAGAAGAGATGGATGTGGAGCAGAGGAGGGACGGTAACCTTGGTGTAAACATGCCAGAAGAGGGCATGGGTGAGTCTCAGGGAGGCACTCAGGCCTCGGGGTTTGTTCTACCACCCCAGTACCCACCTTTTTCACCATACCCCGGGTATTCGATGGGAAGTACATCGGATTACCCCAGTTTTAATCATTACCCTTCTCACATGCCATACCCACCTTTCTACCCACAGTATCCACAGTACCCTATGTACCCACCTCCATCCTTCCATCCAGGCACGGCAAACCCTATCCCAGGGGATGTCGCACCACCACCACCAGCAGAACCCACAGTTCCAGAAACCCAAAGACCTCAACCTACCTCATCTAGAGGGAGCAAGGCCAAGATGACCGACTACATGAAGTTGGGTGCTCCCCAGTTTGATACAGGTGATGATCCGTTTGTGTACCTGGAGAAGGTCAAAACAATTACAGATGAGATAGGTGCTGATGACAGCAGAGCCATTCAGATGGCTGGTTTCACCCTGAAATGCAAAAAGGCCCGTGAATGGTTCAAGGGCTATGTGAAACCGAGGGTGGACAATCTTTCATGGGAGGAGTTCGCGACTGAGTTCGCAGGTTGGGCTTTCCCTGACAGTTCAAGGGAGTTGAAGATGATTGAGTTTGAACAGCTGAAACAGACAGATGAGATGGGTGTCGATGAGTACACCGATAGATTCTTAGAGTTGTTGCCGTTTGCTGGGCAACATCTGGACACAGATTCGAAGAAGTCGAGGAGGTATACCATGAGGCTCAATTCCAGGTATTCCTCTTTGATTCAGTCAGCCGATAGAGAAAGTTTCCATGCCATTATAGACATGGCCAGGAGAATGGAGGCTAGTGCCGTAATAGAGGGAAAAGTTAAACAGTCAGTGGCACAACCTTCTGGTTCTAAGACCCCAGGTGGGGGAAGGATAGATCCTTCATCCTTGAGTTCAGCTAGTAAGAAGTGGAGCAGTACCACTAAGAAACCAAAGAAGAATAAGTTCTGGAGCAAGATCAAATCAGGTCTGGGACTAGGAAGTGGCTCAAGCTCTGGTGCTGATAATGCAGTGTGTGCACGGTGTGGTAAGCTACACAGAGGGGTATGCCGTTTTGGGACAACAGCCTGCTACAGGTGTGGGCAGGAGGGACACATGTCCATGGAGTGTCCTAGAGCAGTTCCTATGGCACGGCCCCAGCAGACTACTTCGGGTAGTGTGGCACAGCCAGCAGCTTCAGCCGCGACACAGGCCAGTGGCAGAGGCCGAGGGAGAGGGTCAGCCTCTTCTTCATCAGCTTACAGAGGGGAAGGTCCGTCAGCTCCAGCACGGATCTTCACTATGACACAGCAGGAGGCAAACGCATCCAACACCGTGGTGTCAGGTAATATCATCATTGGTTGTTCAGATGCTTATGCCTTAATGGACCCGGGTGCATCCCATTCTTTTGTTTCTCCGAGAGCGGTCGAGAGGTTGGGTTTGATGGTCTCTGGGTTAGAGTGTCCCCTATGGGTTAGTGGACCCAAGTGTGACCCGTCAGTGGCGGAGTCAGTCTGCCAGTACAGTCCAGTTTTCATAGAGGGAAGATGCCTATCCGCCGACCTTGTGGTTCTAGACTTGACAGATTTTGACGTCATTCTAGGGATGGATTGGCTATCTACCCATGGTGCTACCTTGGATTGCAGAGACAAGGTAGTTAAGTTCAGATGTCAGGATGGGTCAGAGGTTGTCTTTAGAGGAGACAGGGGGAGTACACCTAGAGGTTTGATATCAGCCCTACAGGCTCGTAGGCTGCTCAGGAGGGGTTGTCAGGGTTATCTAGCTCATGTGAGAGAGCTAGACAGAGATGTCAGAGAGCCCGCCTCAGTGCCTGTGGTTAGAGAGTTCTTAGATGTCTTCCCAGACGAACTGCCAGGTTTACCGCCTCCTAGGGAGATAGAGTTCGAGATAGAATTGATGCCAGGAACCAGACCGATCTCTATCCCTCCCTACAGGATGGCGCCAGCAGAGCTGAAAGAGCTTAAAGAACAGTTGCAGGAGCTGGTAGATAAGGGTTTCATCCGACCGAGTACCTCACCCTGGGGTGCTCCAGTGTTGTTCGTGAAAAAGAAGGATGGATCCCTTAGACTTTGTATCGACTACAGACAGTTGAACAAGGTCACTACCAAGAACAAGTACCCGTTGCCTAGGATCGATGATCTATTCGACCAGCTAGCAGGAGCAGGTTGTTTCTCCAAAATAGATCTGAGATCTGGGTATCATCAGCTGAGAATCAGAGATGAGGACGTGCCGAAGACAGCTTTCAGAACCAGATATGGGCACTATGAGTTCCTAGTGATGCCGTTCGGGTTAACAAACGCCCCTGCAGCATTCATGGATCTCATGAACAGAGTATTTAGCCAATACCTGGATCACTTCGTTATTGTCTTCATAGATGATATCTTAGTGTATTCCAGGAATGCAGAAGAGCATGCCCATCATCTGCGGTTGGTCTTGCAGACTTTGAGGGAACATGGCTTGTATGCCAAGTTCTCTAAATGTGAATTCTGGCTGAGGAGCATTTCGTTCTTGGGGCATGTAGTGTCAGAGAATGGTATTGAGGTGGACCCCAAGAAGACAGAAACTGTGGCTAACTGGCCTAGACCCACTTCAGTGACAGAGATTAGAAGTTTCTTGGGTTTGGCTGGTTACTACAGGAGGTTCGTTCAGGACTTCTCAAAGATAGCAGCTCCTCTGACCAGGTTAACCAGGAAGAATCAGAAATTTCTGTGGACCGACCAGTGCGAAGAGAGTTTTGAAGAACTTAAGAAGAGGTTGACTTCAGCACCAGTTTTAGCTCTGCCATCTGGTGATGAGGACTTTACAGTCTTTTGTGATGCGTCCCGTGTGGGACTGGGTTGTGTACTGATGCAGAATGAGAGGGTGATTGCTTATGCTTCTAGGCAGCTGAAGAAGCATGAGTTGAATTACCCCACACATGACCTTGAGATGGCAGCAGTAATCTTTGCACTCAAGATGTGGAGGCACTACCTCTATGGGGTAAAATGTGAGATCTTTACAGATCATAAGAGCCTGCAGCACATCCTGAGTCAAAGAGATTTGAATTTGAGACAGAGAAGATGGGTAGAACTGCTCAGTGACTACGATTGCAAAATCCAGTATCATCCGGGTAAGGCTAATGTAGTAGCTGATGCCTTAAGCCGGAAATCACTCGGCAGTCTATCCCACATCACGGCAGAACGAAGACCAGTAGTAAAGGAGTTCTACAAGCTCATCGAAGAAGGGCTACAGTTAGAGTTGTCGGGTACAGGTGCCTTGTTGGCTCAGATGAAAGTGACACCCGTGTTCCTTGAGCAAGTTGCTCAGAAACAGCATGAGGACCCCGAGTTAGTGAAGATTGCCAGGACTGTTCAGTCAGGCAATGATAGTGAGTTCAGATTCGACAGTAAAGGGATCCTCCGCTATGGGAGTCGATTATGTGTACCAGACGACATAGGGCTAAAAGGAGACATTATGAGAGAGGCTCATAATGCAAGATACAGCATTCACCCCGGAGCCACCAAGATGTATCAAGATTTGAAAAAGGTTTATTGGTGGCCAGCAATGAAGAAAGAAGTGGCACAGTTCGTGTCAGCCTGCGAAGTGTGTCAGAGGGTGAAGCTGGAACATCAGAAGCCAGCTGGAATGCTTAACCCGCTACCTATTCCAGAATGGAAATGGGAAAATATAGCTATGGACTTCGTAGTAGGGTTACCAGCGGCGTCCAACAGAGTGGACTCCATATGGGTGATTGTGGACAGACTCACCAAATCTGCTCACTTCATTCCTGTCAGGAGTGGCTATTCTGTGGACAAGTTGGCGCAGGTGTATGTGGACGAGATCGTCAGGCTGCATGGGGTTCCCGTTTCGATAGTGTCAGATAGAGGGCCCCAGTTCACCTCCAGGTTTTGGCGGAGTCTGCAGAATGCCATGGGTACTAGGTTGGATTTCAGTACTGCCTTCCACCCCCAGACTGATGGACAGTCAGAAAGGACCATCCAGACTATCGAGGATATGCTCAGAATGTGTGTGCTGGACTTTGGCGGTTCTTGGAGGCAGCATCTACCTTTGGTGGAGTTTGCCTACAATAACAGCCATCATGCTAGCATCGGGATGGCTCCATATGAAGCTTTGTACGGAAGGAAGTGCAGATCACCTGTTTGCTGGGAGGAAGTTGGAGAGAAGGCCTTGGCAGGGCCTGAGCTAGTAGAGATTACCAGCAGGGTGGTACCCATAATCAGAGAAAGAATCAAGACTGCTGCAAGCAGGCAGAAGAGTTATACAGACTACCGCAGAAGGCAGTTAGAGTTTCAGGAGGGGGATCTGGTATTGCTCAAGGTGTCTCCAATGAAGGGAGTGGTTCGCTTCGGGAAGAAAGGTAAACTAGCCCCACGATACATCGGACCCTTTGAAATCTTGCAAAAGATTGGGAATGTGTCGTACAAGCTAGATTTACCTGCTTCAATGGCAAGAATCCATCCGGTCTTCCATGTTTCGATGTTGAGGAAGTTTGTGTCAGATCCGAGCAAGGTTCTTAGTGAGCCTGATGTGGAGGTCCAAGAGGATCTCACCTATGTTGAACAGCCAGTACGGATCATAGACACGCAGATCAGAAAGTTAAGAAACAAGGAAATCCCGATGGTGAAAGTCCTGTGGAACCACCACAACTTGGAAGAGTGCACTTGGGAGACACGGGAGTCTATGCTCCAGCAGTACCCTCAGCTCTTTTAAGGTTAGATCCCTATGTGTTGATGTGCTTAGTATGTATGTTATATGTTTGCCATGTTATGTGTTGTTTGGTGAACATTCGGGGACGAATGTTCTTAAGGGGGGAAGAATGTAATACCCGGCTAGACTCCGGTATCGGAATTCCTACCGTCCGGTGGAATCTCGGATGTCGGAAACCTCTAGAAGGGTAAAACCATGTTTTATGAAATGTTTTTAATGTATTTTATGTTTTAAACAAAAAGGAAATTGAGTTTTTGAATGAAAAAGACCAAAGGAGGCTTTGCCAGGTTCGGCCGCCGAAAGTGAGGTTCGGCCGCCGAACATGGTGGGGTTTTGGGAGCGCTTTAGGCCTCCGAAAGCCTTGTTTGAAAGACTCAAGGTTCGGCCGCCGAACCTCATGTTCGGCCGCCGAACATGCATGAGATGTGGGGGCACGTTAGGCCGCCGAAAGGTGACAGAACCTGCCCTATAAGAGACCCCGTGACCGAAACAGGCGAGGTTTTCTCTCCCATTTCGGCCGACGGTAAGCTTTAGCCCTCCTATGATCATTTTAAGTGTTTTCCCTCAAATCCTTTAGATCTTAACAAGTTACATCTTGTTTTTGAAGAGTTTTAAAGTTTAAGCAAGTTTTGGAGCTTTGAGGTTCAAGAACTCGAATCTCCCCATCTTCGAGCTAGGATCGTTTCTCTCTCGATCTTCAAGAGGTAAGAGCCGATCTCTAGTTCTATATGTGTTTTAAGTAAGTTTTATGCAAGTTTTTGGGGTAGAAATGCATGAGTAGGCTTGATGAGTTTTTATGAAAAATCCATGGTTTAATGTGTGTTTATGTGCAATGTGGCTTGCTTGTGTGTTGTAGTTGGGGTTTAAGCTTGTTGGAGGCCCCTAGGAGTTTGTATGCTTGAGTATGATTGTTGTAGAATAGGTTTATGCATGATTGGTTGTGTAGGGGGTTGTTTTGGGCAAGAGGAACCAAGTTTCTGCCCTTTGGCAGAAACCAGGTTCGGCAGCCGAAGGTACTTTCGGCCGCCGAACCAGCGTGGGAGGCAGCTTTAGGCTGCCGAAGCCTGCCCCCGAAAGTTTGAGTTTCGTCTCTGTCTGGGAGTTTCGGCCGCCGAAGGTGCCGCCGAACCTGCCTGACTTTCGGCTCTGGAGGGACTTCCGGCCGCCGAAGGTGCCGCCGAAAGTGCCCTTCCCAGCCTTTTCTTGCATGTTTTCTAGGGATGTTTTGAGGTGTTTTTAGGAAGTTTTTGGGGGTATGTTTAGAGTTATGTTCTTGTTGTTTGGTGCCTCATTTGAGTCCACCTGTGTAGGTTCGGACCCGAGGACCCGAGACCCCCGGTTGTGAGATAGTCTTTCAGAGTCCGTCGTTAAAGCTTCGGTCACCAGGTGAGTGGGATTATTCCCTAAGTTTTTAAGTAATGAATGAATGAACAAATGAATGAATCTGATAGCATACTCATGCATCATTAATGCCATGTGATGTTCAGGATGTTTGCATTAGAAATTCACGAATATGTTGCATTGCATAATTTGATGTTGATGTGGATGGTTATTGGGTGATCCATAGTCCTCTAATGTTATGTTATGATGATATGTTATGGAAGACCAGTGAGGCCCATTCTACGCCCCTGGCACTATGTAAGAGAAAGACCAGCGAGGCCCATTCTACGCCCCTGGCACTTTGGAATGTTATGATATGTATGTTATGTAAGAGAAAGACCAGCGAGGCCCATTCTACGCCCCTGGCACTTGGAGATGTGAGGACTAATGGTGACAATACCATCCTTTATGTGATTAAATGTGATGTGTTGCATTTCATGAAAGCATGTGAAGTAAAAGTTAAGTTATTCAATGTTAATAATAAAATGAATAATAATATACCTAAAAAGTGTGGAACTAAATCAAATGATAATAATAATAAAATTAAGAATAAAATACCTAAAAAGGGAGGAATTAATATCATGTTTTTACTTTTTACTCACTGGGCTTTTTAGCTCACCCCTCTCCCCTAACCCCAGTCTTGCAGGTACTGTGTAGATAGAGAAGTCAGCAAGAGTAAGAGAAGTCTCTGTAATAGCATAGAAGCGGACATGGTTTATTCATAATGTAAAAGTATGTTATGTAATGTAATGTAAGTTATATAGTGTGCTTGACTAGAGTCTGTTGTAATCCCTTGAATACATGAGATAAATGTTTTATGATGTTTATGTAACCCAAGCCTGATATATGTTATGTACCCCATTGGAGTATTTGTTGAGAACTCCAATGAGGGGTTTATGTTATGGTTATGCTTGCACAGGCTAGGCTGGGTAAAGAAATGTTTAAATGAAAGAAAAGTTTTAATTTTTATGTATGATTTGGTTCATGTATGGGATTGAACAGGTTCACAGGATGTATGTTTGGCTTGCTACGGGTTCCGGCGGCCTTAAGCCGACCTGAATCCTAGCGCCGGTAGCGGTCCGGTTTCCGGGTCGTTACAAAGTGGTATCAGGCCCAAGGCATATGGTCGGATGACCTGAGTGTCGGGCTCAAGAAGCTCCACATACCATGTGAACTAGAGCCAGTCTGACGGAGTCTGATCGTCGCAGCTAGTGAGGTAGGTTCACGGGTCCAAATGAACCATTTGAAAGTCTCCTTGATTTCAGCACAGTAATGGAGCCGTCATCACTTGTCAAAGCTCACAAGGTAGGTGCTAGGCTGCCCAAAAGCAGGGCTGGACAAGGCTTGATTGCTTAAGCGACGTAAGGCCATAAAGGTCTTGAATCTTGCTAAAGACTCAGTAGGTGGTGCGGCTTTTCAAAGCACGCTTATGGCTGGAGATGTGAGCTGCATGCCTGGATGATGCGCAAGCGGGAGGGATGGCCAGCGTTCTAAGGCCTGGAATTTAATACCCGGCTAGACTCCGGTATCGGAATTCCTACCGTCCGGTGGAATCTCGGATGTCGGAAACCTCTAGAAGGGTAAAACCATGTTTTATAAAATGTTTTTAATGTATTTTATGTTTTTAAGCAAAAAGGAAATTGAGTTTTTGAATGAAATAGACCAAAGGAGGCTTTGCCAGGTTCGGCCGCCGAAAGTGAGGTTCGGCCGCCGAACATGGTGGGGTTTTGGGAGCGCTTTAGGCCTCCGAAAGCCTTGTTTGAAAGACTCAAGGTTCGGCCGCCGAACCTCATGTTCGGCCGCCGAACATGCATGAGATGTGGGGGCACGTTAGGCCGCCGAAAGGTGACAGAACCAGCCCTATAAAGGACCCCGTGACCGAAACAGGCGAGGTTTTCTCTCCCATTTCGGCCGACGGTAAGCTTTAGCCCTCCTATGGTCATTTTAAGTGTTTTCCCTCAAATCCTTTAGATCTTGACAAGTTACATCTTGTTTTTGAAGAGTTTTAAAGTTTAAGCAAGTTTTGGAGCTTTGAAGTTCAAGAACTCGAATCTCCCCATCTTCGAGCTAGGATCGTTTCTCTCTCGATCTTCAAGAGGTAAGAGCCGATCTCTAGTTCTATATGTGTTTTAAGTAAGTTTTATGCAAGTTTTTGGGGTAGAAATGCATGAGTAGGCTTGATGAGTTTTTATGAAAAATCCATGGTTTAATGTGTGTTTATGTGCAATGTGGCTTGCTTGTGTGTTGTAGTTGGGGTTTAAGCTTGTTGGAGGCCCCTAGGAGCTTGTATGCTTGAGTATGCTTGTTGTAGAATAGGTTTATGCATGATTGGTTGTGTAGGGGGTTGTTTTGGGCAAGAGGAACCAAGTTTCTGCCCTTTGGCAGAAACCAGGTTCGGCAGCCGAAGGTACTTTCGGCCGCCGAACCAGCTTGGGAGGCAGCTTTAGGCTGCCGAAGCCTGCCCCCGAAAGTTTGAGTTTCGGCTCTGTCCGAGACTTTCGGCCGCCGAAGGTGCCGCCGAACATGCATGAGTTTCGTCTCTGTCTGGGAGTTTCGGCCGCCGAAGGTGCCGCCGAACCTGCCTGACTTTCGGCTCTGGAGGGACTTTCGGCCGCCGAAGGTGCCGCCGAAAGTGCCCTTCCCAGCCTTTTCTTGCATGTTTTCTAGGGATGTTTTGAGGTGTTTCTAGGAGGTTTTTGGGGGTATGTTTAGAGTTATGTTCTTGTTGTTTGGTGCCTCATTTGAGTCCACCTGTGTAGGTTCGGACCCGAGGACCCGAGACCCCCGGTTGTGAGATAGTCTTTCAGAGTCCGTCGTTAAAGCTTCGGTCACCAGGTGAGTGGGATTATTCCCTAAGTTTTTAAGTAATGAATAAATGAACAAATGAATGAATCTGATAGCATACTCATGCATCATTAATGCCATGTGATGTTTCAGGATGTTTGCATTAGAAATTCACGAATATGTTGCATTGCATAATTTGATGTTGATGTGGATGGTTATTGGGTGATCCATAGTCCTCTAATGTTATGTTATGATGATATGTTATGGAAGACCAGTGAGGCCCATTCTACGCCCCTGGCATTATGTAAGAGAAAGACCAGCGAGGCCCATTCTACGCCCCTGGCACTTTGGAATGTTATGTTATGTATGTTATGTAAGAGAAAGACCAGCGAGGCCCATTCTACGCCCCTGGCACTTGGAGATGTGAGGACTAATGGTGACAATACCATCCTTTATGTGATTAAATGTGATGTGTTGCATTTCATGAAAGCATGTAAAGTAAAAGTTATGTTATTTAATGTTAATAATAAAATGAATAATAATATACCTAAAAAGTGTGGAACTAAATCAAATGATAATAATAATAAAATGAAGAATAAAATACCTAAAAAGGGAGGAATTAATATCATGTTTTTACTTTTTACTCACTGGGCTTTTTAGCTCACCCCTCTCCCCTAACCCCAGTCTTGCAGGTACTGTGTAGATAGAGAAGTCAGAAGAGTAAGAGGAGGTTATGTAATAGCATAGCTGTGGACATGGTTTATTCATAATGTAAAAGTATGTTATGTAATGTAATGTAAGTTTTATAGTGTGCTTGACTAGAGTCTGTTGTAATCCCTTAAATACATGAGATAAATGTTTTATGATGTTTATGTAACCCAAGCCTGATATATGTTATGTACCCCATTGGAGTATTTGTTGAGAACTCCAATGAGGGGTTTATGTTATGGTTATGCTTGCACAGGCTAGGCTGGGTAAAGAAATGTTTAAATGAAAGAAAAGTTTTAATTTTTATGTATGTTTTGGTTCATGTATGGGATTGAACAGGTTCACAGGATGTATGTTTGGCTTGCTACGGGTTCCGGCGGCCTTAAGCCGACCTGAATCCTAGCGCCGGTAGCGGTCCGGTTTCCGGGTCGTTACAGAATGGTATCAGAGCCCTAGGTTCATATGGTCGGACCTAGAGTGTCGGGCTCATAGATGTGATAGAAAGGTCAAGCACAATAGGAAATCATGTCCACTAGGATAGGATGTAGAGTCCTGTCTAGAATGCAAGTATGTATGCCATGAGATATGATGTGTATATGATGTGGGTTCATGTGTTTCCACATGAACCATTTGATGCTAATGTTTTGTTATCTGTGCTGTTTTTCAGTAAACAGAATGCGAGGAACTCGTCGATCAGCTAGATTGACTAGAGTACCACCGGAGGATGAGGGCACGAGCGCCCGTCCTCCAGCATTGCCAAGGGCAATGTCAAGCAGGTCCAACAGAGACAGAACAGTGAGGGACCCTAGAAGGTCCTTGGATCTGGGTAGAAGCAGATCAGTAAGGGGTACAGTTCAGGAAAGAATGTCAGTTGATGGAGAAGAAGAGATGGATGTGGAGCAGAGGAGGGACGGTAACCTTGGTGTAAACATGCCAGAAGAGGGCATGGGTGAGTCTCAGGGAGGCACTCAGGCCTCGGGGTTTGTTCTACCACCCCAGTACCCACCTTTTTCACCATACCCCGGGTATTCGATGGGAAGTACATCGGATTACCCCAGTTTTAATCCTTACCCTTCTCACATGCCATATCCACCTTTCTACCCACAGTATCCACAGTACCCTATGTACCCACCTCCATCCTTCCATCCAGGCACGGCAAACCCTATCCCAGGGGATGTCGCACCTCCACCACCAGCAGAACCCACAGTTCCAGAAACCCAAAGACCTCAACCTACCTCATCTGGAGGGAGCAAGGCCAAGATGACCGACTACATGAAGTTGGGTGCTCCCCAGTTTGATACAGGTGATGATCCGTTTGTGTACCTGGAGAAGGTCAAAACAATTACAGATGAGATAGGTGCTGATGACAGCAGAGCCATTCAGATGGCTGGTTTCACCCTGAAATGCAAAAAGGCCCGTGAGTGGTTCAAGGGCTATGTGAAACCGAGGGTGGACAATCTTTCATGGGAGGAGTTCGCGACTGAGTTCGCAGGTTGGGCGTTCCCTGACAGTTCCAGGGAGCTGAAGATGATTGAGTTTGAACAGCTGAAACAGACAGATGAGATGGGTGTCGATGAGTACACCGATAGATTCTTAGAGTTGTTGCCGTTTGCTGGGCAACATCTGGACACAGATTCGAAGAAGTCGAGGAGGTATACCATGAGGCTCAATTCCAGGTATTCCTCTTTGATTCAGTCAGCCGATAGAGAAAGTTTCCATGCCATTATAGACATGGCCAGGAGAATGGAGGCTAGTGCCGTAATAGAGGGAAAAGTCAAACAGTCAGTGGCACAACCTTCTGGTTCTAAGACCCCAGGTGGGGGAAGGATAGATCCTTCATCCTTGAGTTCAGCTAGTAAGAAGTGGAGCAGTACCACTAAGAAACCAAAGAAGAATAAGTTCTGGAGCAAGATCAAATCAGGTCTGGGACTAGGAAGTGGCTCAAGCTCTGGTGCTGATAATGCAGTGTGTGCAAGGTGTGGTAAGCTACACAGAGGGGTATGCCGTTTTGGGACAACAGCCTGCTACAGGTGTGGGCAGGAGGGACACATGTCCATGGAGTGTCCTAGAGCAGTTCCTATGGCACGGCCCCAGCAGACTACTTCGGGTAGTGTGGCACAGCCAGCAGCTTCAGCCGCGACACAGGCCAGTGGCAGAGGCCGAGGGAGAGGGTCAGCCTCTTCTTCATCAGCTTACAGAGGGGAAGGTCCGTCAGCTCCAGCACGGATCTTCACTATGACACAGCAGGAGGCAAACGCATCCAACACCGTGGTGTCAGGTAATATCATCATTGGTTGTTCAGATGCTTATGCCTTAATGGACCCGGGTGCATCCCATTCTTTTGTTTCTCCGAGAGCGGTCGAGAGGTTGGGTTTGATGGTCTCTGGGTTAGAGTGTCCCCTATGGGTCAGTGGACCCAAGTGTGACCCGTCAGTGGCAGAGTCAGTCTGCCAGTACAGTCCAGTTTTCATAGAGGGAAGATGCCTATCCGCCGACCTTGTGGTTCTAGACTTGACAGATTTTGACGTCATTCTAGGGATGGATTGGCTATCTACCCATGGTGCTACCTTGGATTGCAGAGACAAGGTAGTTAAGTTCAGATGTCAGGATGGGTCAGAGGTTGTCTTTAGAGGAGACAGGGGGAGTACACCTAGAGGTTTGATATCAGCCCTACAGGCTCGTAGGCTGCTCAGGAGGGGTTGTCAGGGTTATCTAGCTCATGTGAGAGAGCTAGACAGAGATGTCAGAGAGCCCGCCTCAGTGCCTGTGGTTAGAGAGTTCTTAGATGTCTTCCCAGACGAACTGCCAGGTTTACCGCCTCCTAGGGAGATAGAGTTCGAGATAGAATTGATGCCAGGAACCAGACCGATCTCTATCCCTCCCTACAGGATGGCGCCAGCAGAGCTGAAAGAGCTTAAAGAACAGTTGCAAGAGCTGGTAGATAAGGGTTTCATCCGACCGAGTACCTCACCCTGGGGTGCTCCAGTGTTGTTCGTGAAAAAGAAGGATGGATCCCTTAGACTTTGTATCGACTACAGACAGTTGAACAAGGTCACTACCAAGAACAAGTACCCGTTGCCTAGGATCGATGATCTATTCGACCAGCTAGCAGGAGCAGGTTGTTTCTCCAAAATAGATCTGAGATCTGGGTATCATCAGCTGAGGATCAGAGATGAGGACGTGCCGAAGACAGCTTTCAGAACCAGATATGGGCACTATGAGTTCCTAGTGATGCCGTTCGGGTTAACAAACGCCCCTGCAGCATTCATGGATCTCATGAACAGAGTATTTAGCCAATACCTGGATCACTTCGTTATTGTCTTCATAGATGATATCTTAGTGTATTCCAGGAATGCAGAAGAGCATGCCCATCATCTGCGGTTGGTCTTGCAGACTTTGAGGGAACATGGCTTGTATGCCAAGTTCTCTAAATGTGAATTCTGGCTGAGGAGCATTTCGTTCTTGGGGCATGTAGTGTCAGAGAATGGTATTGAGGTGGACCCCAAGAAGACAGAAACTGTGGCTAACTGGCCTAGACCCACTTCAGTGACAGAGATTAGAAGTTTCTTGGGTTTGGCTGGTTACTACAGGAGGTTCGTTCAGGACTTCTCAAAGATAGCAGCTCCTCTGACCAGGTTAACCAGGAAGAATCAGAAATTTCTGTGGACCGACCAGTGCGAAGAGAGTTTTGAAGAGCTTAAGAAGAGGTTGACTTCAGCACCAGTTTTAGCTCTGCCATCTAGTGATGAGGACTTTACAGTCTTTTGTGATGCATCCCGTGTGGGACTGGGTTGTGTACTGATGCAGAATGAGAGGGTGATTGCTTATGCTTCTAGGCAGCTGAAGAAGCATGAGTTGAATTACCCCACACATGACCTTGAGATGGCAGCGGTAATCTTTGCACTCAAGATGTGGAGGCACTACCTCTATGGGGTAAAATGTGAGATCTTTACAGATCATAAGAGCCTGCAGCACATCCTGAGTCAAAGAGATTTGAATTTGAGACAGAGAAGATGGGTAGAACTGCTCAGTGACTACGATTGCAAAATCCAGTATCATCCGGGTAAGGCTAATGTAGTAGCTGATGCCTTAAGCCGGAAATCACTCGGCAGTCTATCCCACATCACGGCAGAACGAAGACCAGTAGTAAAGGAGTTCTACAAGCTCATCGAAGAAGGGCTACAGTTAGAGTTGTCGGGTACAGGTGCCTTGTTGGCTCAGATGAAAGTGACACCCGTGTTCCTTGAGCAAGTTGCTCAGAAACAGCATGAGGACCCCGAGTTAGTGAAGATTGCCAGGACTGTTCAGTCAGGCAATGATAGTGAGTTCAGATTCGACAGTAAAGGGATCCTCCGCTATGGGAGTCGATTATGTGTACCAGACGACATAGGGCTAAAAGGAGACATTATGAGAGAGGCTCATAATGCAAGATACAGCATTCACCCCGGAGCCACCAAGATGTATCAAGATTTGAAGAAAGTTTATTGGTGGCCAGCAATGAAGAAAGAAGTGGCACAGTTCGTGTCAGCCTGCGAAGTGTGTCAGAGGGTGAAGCTGGAACATCAGAAGCCGGCTGGAATGCTTAACCCGCTACCTATTCCAGAATGGAAATGGGAAAATATAGCTATGGACTTCGTAGTAGGGTTACCGGCGGCGTCCAACAGAGTGGACTCCATATGGGTGATTGTGGACAGACTCACCAAATCTGCTCACTTCATTCCTGTCAGGAGTGGCTATTCTGTGGACAAGTTGGCACAGGTGTATGTGGACGAGATCGTCAGGCTGCATGGGGTTCCCGTTTCGATAGTGTCAGATAGAGGGCCCCAGTTCACCTCCAGGTTTTGGCGGAGTCTGCAGAATGCCATGGGTACTAGGTTGGATTTCAGTACTGCCTTCCACCCCCAGACTGATGGACAGTCAGAAAGGACCATCCAGACTATCGAGGATATGCTCAGAATGTGTGTGCTGGACTTTGGCGGTTCTTGGAGGCAGCATCTACCTTTGGTGGAGTTTGCCTACAATAACAGCCATCATGCTAGCATCGGGATGGCTCCATATGAAGCTTTGTACGGAAGGAAGTGCAGATCACCTGTTTGCTGGGAGGAAGTTGGAGAGAAGGCCTTGGCAGGGCCTGAGCTAGTAGAGATTACCAGCAGGGTGGTACCCATAATCAGAGAAAGAATCAAGACTGCTGCAAGCAGACAGAGGAGTTATGCAGACATCCGCAGAAGGCAGTTAGAGTTTCAGGAGGGGGATCTGGTATTGCTTAAGGTGTCTCCAATGAAGGGAGTGGTTCGCTTCGGGAAGAAAGGTAAACTAGCCCCACGATACATCGGACCCTTTGAAATCTTGCAAAAGATTGGGAATGTGTCGTACAAGCTAGATTTACCTGCTTCAATGGCAAGAATCCATCCGGTCTTCCATGTTTCGATGTTGAGGAAGTTTGTGTCAGATCCGAGCAAGGTTCTTAGTGAGCCTGATGTGGAGGTCCAAGAGGATCTCACCTATGTCGAACAGCCAGTACGGATCATAGACACGCAGATCAGAAAGTTAAGAAACAAGGAAATCCCGATGGTGAAAGTCCTGTGGAACCACCACAACTTGGAAGAATGCACTTGGGAGACACGGGAGTCTATGCTCCAGCAGTACCCTCAGCTCTTTTAAGGTTAGATCCCTATGTGTTGATGTGCTTAGTATGTATGTTATATGTTTGCCATGTTATGTGTTGTTTGGTGAACATTCGGGGACGAATGTTCTTAAGGGGGGAAGAATGTAATACCCGGCTAGACTCCGGTATCGGAATTCCTACCGTCCGGTGGAATCTCGGATGTCGGAAACCTCTAGAAGGGTAAAACCATGTTTTATGAAATGTTTTTAATGTATTTTATGTTTTAAGCAAAAAGGAAATTGAGTTTTTGAATGAAAAGACCAAAGGAGGCTTTGCCAGGTTCGGCCGCCGAAAGTGAGGTTCGGCCGCCGAACATGGTGGGGTTTTGGGAGCGCTTTAGGCCTCCGAAAGCCTTGTTTGAAAGACTCAAGGTTCGGCCGCCGAACCTCATGTTCGGCCGCCGAACATGCATGAGATGTGGGGGCACGTTAGGCCGCCGAAAGGTGACAGAACCTGCCCTATAAGAGACCCCGTGACCGAAACAGGCGAGGTTTTCTCTCCCATTTCGGCCGACGGTAAGCTTTAGCCCTCCTATGGTCATTTTAAGTGTTTTCCCTCAAATCCTTTAGATCTTAACAAGTTACATCTTGTTTTTGAAGAGTTTTAAAGTTTAAGCAAGTTTTGGAGCTTTGAGGTTCAAGAACTCGAATCTCCCCATCTTCGAGCTAGGATCGTTTCTCTCTCGATCTTCAAGAGGTAAGAGCCGATCTCTAGTTCTATATGTGTTTTAAGTAAGTTTTATGCAAGTTTTTGGGGTAGAAATGCATGAGTAGGCTTGATGAGTTTTTATGAAAAATCCATGGTTTAATGTGTGTTTATGTGCAATGTGGCTTGCTTGTGTGTTGTAGTTGGGGTTTAAGCTTGTTGGAGGCCCCTAGGAGTTTGTATGCTTGAGTATGATTGTTGTAGAATAGGTTTATGCATGATTGGTTGTGTAGGGGGTTGTTTTGGGCAAGAGGAACCAAGTTTCTGCCCTTTGGCAGAAACCAGGTTCGGCAGCCGAAGGTACTTTCGGCCGCCGAACCAGCTTGGGAGGCAGCTTTAGGCTGCCGAAGCCTGCCCCGAAAGTTTGAGTTTCGGCTCTGTCCGAGACTTTCGGCCGCCGAAGGTGCCGCCGAACATGCATGAGTTTCGTCTCTGTCTGGGAGTTTCGGCCGCCGAAGGTGCCGCCGAACCTGCCTGACTTTCGGCTCTGGAGGGACTTCCGGCCGCCGAAGGTGCCGCCGAAAGTGCCCTTCCCAGCCTTTTCTTGCATGTTTTCTAGGGATGTTTTGAGGTGTTTTTAGGAAGTTTTTGGGGGTATGTTTAGAGTTATGTTCTTGTTGTTTGGTGCCTCATTTGAGTCCACCTGTGTAGGTTCGGACCGAGGACCCGAGACCCCCGGTTGTGAGATAGTCTTTCAGAGTCCGTCGTTAAAGCTTCGGTCACCAGGTGAGTGGGATTATTCCCTAAGTTTTTAAGTAATGAATGAATGAACAAATGAATGAATCTGATAGCATACTCATGCATCATTAATGCCATGTGATGTTCAGGATGTTTGCATTAGAAATTCACGAATATGTTGCATTGCATAATTTGATGTTGATGTGGATGGTTATTGGGTGATCCATAGTCCTCTAATGTTATGTTATGATGATATGTTATGGAAGACCAGTGAGGCCCATTCTACGCCCCTGGCACTATGTAAGAGAAAGACCAGCGAGGCCCATTCTACGCCCCTGGCACTTTGGAATGTTATGATATGTATGTTATGTAAGAGAAAGACCAGCGAGGCCCATTCTACGCCCCTGGCACTTGGAGATGTGAGGACTAATGGTGACAATACCATCCTTTATGTGATTAAATGTGATGTGTTGCATTTCATGAAAGCATGTGAAAGTAAAAGTTAAGTTATTTAATGTTAATAATAAAATGAATAATAATATACCTAAAAAGTGTGGAACTAAATCAAATGATAATAATAATAAAATTAAGAATAAAATACCTAAAAAGGGAGGAATTAATATCATGTTTTTACTTTTTACTCACTGGGCTTTTTAGCTCACCCCTCTCCCCTAACCCCAGTCCTTGCAG